>NW_022631075.1:4722766-5222314 GCF_010015895.1 Lontra canadensis | reverse complement strand
GTGTGTGTGTGTGTGTGTGTGTGTGTGTGTACCTAAAAGGTATAATGCTAAGTGAAATAAGAGAAAGACAAATACCATATGATTTCACTCATAAATGGAATCTTAAGAAATGAATAAACAAAAAGCAGAATCTGAACTATAAAGAACATACTGATGGATGCCAGTTGTATTAAACAAAATATAGCAGCCACTCTTTATACAGACTCTCAGACAACTAGAAATAGACAAAACTTTGAAATCTAATAAGGGTTAATATGGAAAATACTAACCTGTTTTCCTTAACACTCTATTCGTTCTCAATACTTCTGGTATTTCTGTTCAAAAATTGCATGGAGTTTTTTTTTTTTTTTTCCAAATCAAGCAGTTCTCCAACTTTCCAACAGACATCAGCTGTGTTATCTACAATTTAACTCAATTCTGATGCTATTTATCTGGAGATAGTTTCAGATATCACAAGACGGCCTCCCTTTCAAATGCCAATTGCAAGTACAGATTATCACCTGTGGTTCTGACCAACTGGCTATAAATCAGATATTCCCATACCCTTCCCATTAGGTTCAATTAATTTGATAGAACAGCTTACAGAACTCAGGCAGTTTACTTTGTAGATTATTGGTTTATTACCAAGGATATTAAAGGATACAAATAAATAGCCAGATGAAGAGATACATAGGTTGAAGTCCAGAAGGGTCCTGAGCATAAAGCTTCTGTCACCAGGGAGTTTAGGATGCACTGAGAAAGAGGAGTGTTCTGGTTCACCTATCTGGAAGTTCTCCAAACCTAGTCCTTCTGGGTTTATATGAAGGCTTTATTGCCTAGAGATGATTGATTAAAGCATTGTCCATGGGAGATTAGTTTAACTTCTATATAACATGCCCACACACACACACTCCACTCTCTGGAGATTAAAAAAGTCCAACCCTCTAGACACATGATTGGATTCTCTGGCAACCAGCTCCCATCCTGAAGCTATGTCGGGGCTTCCAACCACCAGTCATCTCATTAACATAAACTCAAGTGTGGTGGATCACAGACCAAACTGAAAAATGTAAAACACTAAAACTTACAAAAGAAATCATAGAAGAAAGTTTTGTGGGCATAAATTAGGCAAATATTTTTTGACATGACACCAAAAGCAGAGTTCATGATAGAAAAAAAAAGATAAAGTAAAATTTAAAAACTAAAAATGTTTTTTTTCAAAAAAAAAAAATAAAAAAAATAAAAATGTTCTATCAAATACATGGATAAAAAGTGAGAAGACAAATCACAGACTGGGATAAAATATTTGCAAATCCAAATTATTTATTTATTTTTTTAAGATTTTATTTATTTATTTGACAGACAGAGATCACAAGTAGGCAGAGAGACAGACAGCGAGAGGGACAGGAGGAAGCAGGCTCCCTGCTGAGCAGAGAGCCCTAAGTGGGGCTCGATCCCAGGACCCTGAGATCATGACCTGGGCCAAAGGCAGAGGCTTAACCCACTGAACCACCCAGGCGCCCTTATCCAAAGTATCTAAAGAACTCTCAAAACTCAATATATATATATTTTTTAAAAAGCACAGTTAAAGACATGCACAATTTTTTTTTTAATTCACAAATCCTCATAAACTTGCCCTGCTTTTCAAAGAGAAAGAGTGGCCCAGGCTTGATAGTGTTTGTTGCCATTTTCTCCCACCAGTTTGAGTGTTTTGTTCTTTTTTTTTTTTTATAATTTTATTTTTTATAAACATATATATATATATATATTTTTCCCCCAGGGGTACAGGTCTGTGAATCTCCACGTTTACAAACTTCACAGCACTCACCATAGCACATACCCTACCCAATGTCCATAACCCCCCCCAACCCCCCTCTGCCCAGCAACCCTCAGTTTGTTTTGTGAGATTAAGAGTCACTTATGGTTTGTCTCCCTCCCAATCCCAACTTGTTTCATTTACTCTTCTCCTACCACATTAACCCCCCATGTTGCATCTCCTCTCCCTCATATCAGGGAGATCATATGATAGTTGTCTTTCTCCGATTGACTTATTTCGCTAAGCATGATACCCTCTAGTTCCATCCATGTTGTCGCAAATGGCAAGATTTCATTTCTTTTGATGGCTGCATAGTATTCCATTGTATATATATACCACATCTTCTTTATCCATTCGTCTGTTGATGGACATCTAGGTTCTTTCCATAGTTTGGCTATTGTAGACATTGCTGCTATAAACATTCGGGTGCACGTGCCCCTTCGGATCACTACGTTTGTATCTTTAGGGTAAATACCCAGCAGTGCAATTGCTGGGTCATAGGGTAGTTCTATTTTCAACATTTTGAGGAACCTCCATGCTGTTTTCCAGAGTAGTTGCACCAGCTTGCATTCCCACCAACAGTGTAGGAGGATTCCCCTCTCTCCGCATCCTCGCCAGCATCTGTCATTTCCGGACTTGTTAATTTTAGCCATTCTGACTGGTGTGAGGTGGTATCTCATTGTGGTTTTGATTTGTATTTCCCTGATGCCGAGTGATATGGAGCACTTTTTCATGTGTCTGTTGGCCATCTGGATGTCTTCTTTGCAGAAATGTCTGTTCATGTCTTCCGCCCATTTCTTGATGGGATTATTTGTTCTTTGGGTATTGAGTTTGCTAAGTTCTTTATAGATTCTGGACACTAGCCCTTTATCTGATATGTCGTTTGCAAATATCTTCTCCCATTCTGTCAGTTGTCTTTTGGTTTTGTTAACTGTTTCCTTTGCTGTGCAAAAGCTTTTGATCTTGATAAAATCCCAAGAGTTCATTTTTGCCCTTGCTTCCCTTGCCTTTGGCGATGTTCCTAGGAAGATGTTGCTGTGGCTGAGGTCGAAGAGGTTGCTGCCTGTGTTCTCCTCAAGGATGTTGATGGATTCCTTTCTCACATTGAGGTCCTTCATCCATTTTGAGTCTATTTTCCTGTGTGGTGTAAGGAAATGATCCAATTTCATTTTTCTGCATGTGGCTGTCCAATTTTCCCAACACCATTTATTGAAGAGGCTGTCTTTTTTCCATTGGACATTCTTTCCTGCTTTGTCGAAGATTAGTTGGCCATAGAGTTGAGGGTCTATTTCTGGGCTCTCTATTCTGTTCCATTGATCTATGTGTCTGTTTTTGTGCCAGTACCATGCTGTCTTGATGATGACAGCTTTGTAATAGAGCTTGAAGTCCGGAATTGTGATGCCACCAACTCTGGCTTTCTTTTTCAATATTCCTTTGGCTATTCGCGGTCTTTTCTGGTTCCATATAAATTTTAGGATTATTTGTTCCATTTCTTTGAAAAAAATGGATGGTACTTTGATAGGAATTGCATTAAATGTGTAGATTGCTTTAGGTAGCATAGACATTTTCACAATATTTATTCTTCCAATCCAGGAGCATGGAACATTTTTCCATTTCTTTGTGTCTTCCTCAATTTCTTTCATGAGTACTTTATAGTTTTCTGTGTATAGATTCTTAGTCTCTTTGGTTAGGTTTATTCCTAGGTATCTTATAGTTTTGGGTGCAATTGTAAATGGGATGGACTCCTTAATTTCTCTTTCTTCTTTCTTGTTGTTGGTGTAGAGAAATGCGACTGATTTCTGTGCATTGATTTTATATCCTGACACATTACTGAATTCCTGTACAAGTTCTAGCAGTTTTGGAGTGGAGTCTTTTGGGTTTTCCACATATAGTATCATATCATCTGCGAAGAGTGATAGTTTGACTTCTTCTTTGCCGATTTGGATGCCTTTAATTTCTTTTTGTTGTCTGATTGCTGAGGCTAGGACTTCTAGTACTATGTTGAATAGCAGTGGTGATAACGGACATCCCTGCCGTGTTCCTGACCTTAGCGGAAAAGCTTTCAGTTTTTCTCCATTGAGGATGATATTTGCGATGGGTTTTTCATAGATGGCTTTGATAATATTGAGGTATGTGCCCTCTATCCCTACACTTTGAAGAGTTTTGATCAGGAAGGGATGCTGTACTTTGTCAAATGCTTTTTCAGCATCTATGGAGAGTATCATATGGTTCCTGTTTTTTCTTTTATTAATGTGTTGTATCACATTGATTGATTTGCGGATGTTGAACCAACCTTGCAGCCCTGGAATAAATCCCACTTGGTCGTGGTGAATAATCCTTTTAATGTACTGTTGAATCCTATTGGCTAGTATTTTGGGGAGAATTTTTGCATCTGTGTTCATCAAGGATATTGGTCTGTAGTTCTCTTTTTTGATGGGATCCTTGTCTGGTTTGGGGATCAAGGTGAGGCTGGCCTCATAAAATGAGTTTGGAAGTTTTCCTTCCATTTCTATTTTTTGGAACAGTCTCAGGAGAATAGGAATTAGTTCTTCTTTAAATGTTTGGTAGAAATCCCCCGGGAAGCCGTCTGGCCCCGGGCTTTTGTTTGTTTGGAGATTTTTGATGACTGTTTCAATCTCCTTACTGGTTATGGGTCTGTTCAGGCTTTCTATTTCTTCCAGGTTCAGTTGTGGTAGTTTATATGTCTCTAGGAATGCATCCATTTCTTCCAGATTGTCAAATTTGTTGGCATAGAGTTGCTCATAATATGTTCTTATAATTGTCTGTATTTCTTTGGTTAGTTGTGATCTCTCCTCTTTCATTCATGATTTTATTTATTTGGGTCCTTTCTCTTCTCTTTTTGATAAGTCTGGCCAGGGGCTTATCAATCTTATTAATTCTTTCAA
The DNA here is from genome assembly GCF_010015895.1 of Lontra canadensis. NCBI lineage: Eukaryota > Metazoa > Chordata > Mammalia > Carnivora > Mustelidae > Lontra > Lontra canadensis. The sequence continues at coordinate 5,217,613 of NW_022631075.1, read as the reverse complement.
AGAACCAGCTCCTAGTTTCGTTGATTTGTTCTATTGTTTTTTTGGTTTCTATTTCATTGATTTCTGCTCTGATCTTTATGATTTCTCTTCTCCCGCTGGGTTTAGGGTTTCTTTCTTGTTCTTTCTCCAGCTCCTTTAGGTGTAGGGTTAGGTTGTGTACCTGAGACCTTTCTTGTTTCTTGAGAAAGGCTTGTACCGCTATATATTTTCCTCTCAGGACTGCCTTTGTTGTGTCCCACAGATTTTGAACTGTTGTATTTTCATTATCATTTGTTTCCATGAATTTTTTCAATTCTTCTTTAATTTCCTGGTTGACCCATTCATTCTTTAGAAGGATGCTGTTTAGTCGCCATATATTTGTGTTCTTTCCAAATTTCCTCTTGCGATTGAGTTCTAGCTTCAGAGCATTGTGGTCTGAAAATATGCAGGGAATGATCCCAATTTTTTGATAACAGTTAAGACCTGATTTAGAACCAAGGATATGATCTATTCTGGAGAATGTTCCATGTGCACTAGAGAAGAATGTGTATTCTGTTGCTTTGGGATGAAATGTTCTGAATATATCTGTGATGTCCATCTGGTCCAGTGTGTCATTTAAGGCCTTTATTTCCTTGTTGATCTTTGGCTTGGATGATCTGTCCATTTCAGTGAGGGGAGTGTTAAAGTCCCCTACTATTATTGTATGATTGTCGATGTGTTTCTTTGATTTTGTTATTAATTGGTTTATATAGTTGGCTGCTCCCACGTTAGGGGCATAGATATTTACAATTGTTAGATCTTCTTGTTGGACAGATCCTTTGAGTATGATATAGTGTCCATCTTCATCTCTTATTATAGTCTTTGGTTTAAAATCTAAGTGATCTGATATAAGGATTGCCACTCCTGCTTTCTTCTGATGTCCATTAGCATGGTAAATTCTTTTCCACCCCCTCACTTTAAATCTGAAAGTGTCTTCGGGTTTAAAATGAGTTTCTTGTAGACAACATATAGATGGGTTTTGTTTTTTTATCCATTCTGATACCCTGTGTCTTTTGATTGGGGCATTTAGCCCATTAACATTCAGGGTAACTATTGAGAGATATGAATTTAGTGCCATTGTATTGCCTGTAAGGTGACTGCTATTGTATATTGTTTCTGTTCCTTTCTGATCTACTACTTTTAGGTTCTCTCTTTGCTTAGAGGACCCCTTTCAATATTTCCTGTAGAGCTGGCTTGGTGTTTGCAAATTCTTTCAGTTTTTGTTTGTCCTGGAAGCTTTTAATCTCTCCTTCTATTTTCAATGATAGCCTAGCTGGATATAGTATTCTTGGCTGCATGTTTTTCTCGTTTAGTACTCTGAATATATCATGCCAGCTCTTTCTGGCCTGCCAGGTCTCTGTGGATAAGTCTGCTGCCAATCTAATATTTTTACCATTGTATGTTACAGACTTCTTCTCCCGGGCTGCTTTCAGGATTATCTCTTTGTCACTAAGACTTGTAAATTTGACTATTAGGTGACGGGGTGTGGACCTATTCTTATTGATTTTGAGGGGGGTTCTCTGAACCTCCTGGATTTTGATGCTTGTTCCCTTTGCCATATTGGGGAAATTCTCTCCAATAATTCTCTCCAATATACCTTCTGCTCCCCTCTCTCTTTCTTCTTCTTCTGGAATCCCAATTATTCTAATGTTGTTTCGTCTTATGGTGTCACTTATCTCTCGAATTCTGCCCTCGTGGTCCAGTAGTTGTTTGTCCCTCTTTTGTTCAGCTTCCTTATTCTCTGTCATTTGGTCTTCTATATCGCTAATTCTTTCTTCTGCCTCATTTATCCTAGCAGTAAGAGCCTTCATTTTTGATTGCACCTCATTAATAGCTTTTTTTATTTCAACTTGATTAGATTTTAGTTCTTTTATTTCTCCAGAAAGGGCTTTTATATCTCCCGAGAGGGTTTCTCTAATATCTTCCATGCCTTTTTCGAGCCCAGCTAGAACCTTGAGAATCGTCATTCTGAACTCTAAATCTGACATATTACCAATGTCTATATTGATTAGGTCCTTAGCCTTTGGTACTGCCTCTTGTTCTTTTTTTTGTGGTGAATTTTTCCGCCTTGTCATTTTGTCCAGATAAGAGTATATGAAGGAGTAAGTAAAATACTAAAAGGGTGGCAACAACCCCAGGAAAATATGCTTTAGCCAAATCAGAAGAGATCCCAAATCGTGAGGGGGGGGGGAAGGGGATAAAAAGAGGTTCAGAAAGAAAAAATAAAATAAAATAAAAAAGAAAAAAGAAACAAATAAAAAAAAGAAAACCAATAATGAAAAAAATATAAAAAGGAAAAAATATATATATATTGGATAAACTAGTTAAAAAACGTTAAAAAAGAAAAGGGTAAAAGTTTAAAAAAATTTAGCAGAAGAAGAGAAAAAAATTGAAAAAGAAAAAAAAATTAAATTAACTGCAAGGCTAAAGAATCATGGGGAGAAAGCCATGAGTTCCGTGCTTTGCTTTCTCCTCCTCTGGAATTCCGCTGCTCTCCTTGGTATTGAAACCGCACTCCTCGTAAGTGAACTTGGTCCTGGCTGGGTTTCTTGTTGATCTTCTGGGGGAGGGGCCTGTTGTAGTGATTTTCAAGTGTCTTTGCCCCAGGCGGAGTCGCACCGCCCTTACCAGGGGCCGGGCTGAGTAATCCGCTCGGGTTTGCTTTCGGGAGCTTTTGTTCCCTGAGCGCTTTCCGTAGAGTCCGGAGGACGGGAAGGAAGATGGCGGCCTCCCAGTCTCTGGCCCGGAGGAGCCGAGAGCTAGGAGTCCCACTCCTCAGTGCGCCCTCAGGGAACAGCGTCCAATTACTCCTGTCTGCCTGGCCTCCGGCCGCGCTCCGAGCTCACCGAGCCTGCGACCGGTTCAAGGTAAGCCCGAGCTGTGAGCTCACTCCTCGGCTCCGTCTCTGTAGCCGGCTTCCCCGTTCTAATACCTGCGAGCTCTGCGACACTCAGACACCCCGATCCTTCTGTGACCCTGCGGGACCTGAGGCCACACTGGCCCCGCGTGGGCTTCACCCCAGTTAAGCCTCTGGAGCGATGTCCCTCAGCGGAACAGACTTTTAAAAGTCCCGATTTTGTGCTCCGTTGCTCCGCCGCTTGCCGGGAGCCGGCCCCTCCCCCCGGGGTCTGTTTTCCCGTCCCTTTGGATTCACTTCTCCGCCAGTCCTACCTTTCAGCAAGTGGTTGATTTTCTGTTTCTAGAATTGCTGTTCTTCTTCTCTTCGATCTCCCGTTGGATTTGTAGGTGTTTGCAATCTTTAGATAAGCTATCTAGCTGATCTCCCGCAACCTGAAGTAGTCTCAGCTGCTACTTCTCCGCCATCTTGACCTACCACCCGAGTGTTTTGTTCTATAGGGAAAACGATCTTGATTATTTTTCCTACTGTTCCTACCATGGCTGTGGTTTTCCTCCCTCAGATATTTACAATGATGAATGTTTTCAGAGCTCTTGCTATTCAAACCAAGTTAGGTTCATGGAAATTAGTCTTCAAATGAGTGCATATCCTCCCCCACTGGTGTGACCTTAAAAAGTTAAATATTCTTGTGGCACCTGGGTGGGACAGTTGGTGAAGTGTCAGACTCATGATTTCAGTGTCCTGGGATCCATCCCCTTGTCTAGCTCTATACTCAGCATGCAGTCTGCTTGAGATTCTCTCTCCCTCTGAACCTACTATTCTCTCTCTCTCTCTCTCAAATAAATATAGGGGTGCCTGGGTGGCTCAGTTGGTTAAGCGTCTACCTTCAGCTCAGTTCATGATCTCAGGGTCTTGGGATAAAGCCCCAGGTCGGGCTCTCTGCTCAGCTGAGAGTCTGCTTCTCCTTCTTTCTCTGCCACCCCTCCCCCAGCTTGTTCTCTCTCTCTATCTCTCTCTCTTTCAAATAAGTAAATAAAATCTTTTAAAAAGTAAAAGAAAGAAAGAGATATTTAAAAAAAAAGAAGTTTCCATATTCTTTTGCTAACACAGACTTAGCCTTTTCCAGTTTGTTAACAACTTTACCTGAAATCTTACTGGAATCTGACTATGTCTGCACCAGTTGAGAAAGGGCTCATGTCATGTCTTCTCTTGAAAGCATCAGAGTTTTCTTAGATTTGGGGTTAATGAATTTCCAGTTTGTCCAGTTTTTTCTTGGTGCTATAGGGTGTAAATGGTATTCTTCCCAGGTTTTTACATCCCAGATAAAGACTAGATATTCCACATGGTTTTTAAATGTACCTTTTATACATAATATCCTTCATTTACACAGTGCCAGATACTTTTTTTAAGCTTTCATTTTAATCACCCAGTGCTCATCATGTCAAGTGATGTGGAGTACCAGACACTTTGCGTGTATTATGCCACTTAATCCACGAAGCAATCCATAACTTAGGACCTATCTCCATTTTACAGAGGAGTTTATGAGGCTGAGAAAAACGATATAGTTTGTTGGTAGTGGTAGAGACAGTATATAGAAAAGCCTAAAACAAACCTAGTTCTGCATGGTTCATGTCTGCTTTTTATTTATCCTTCTTTTTATTTATCCTCCTTATTATATTAAAAATGGGTTTTTTTCAGTTCAGAGAATTTAATATCCAATATTCTCAATTGCTACTGATAAAAAAATCCAACATTTCTTAGAAATGACAGGTGTCACAAGAGGAATGCAGAGAACTAAATAAGGACTCATCTGTGCTGGCAGTGCTGACTTTGGGGGATTTGGAATAGGAGTTTGACTTTTGACAGCTTTCTCTAGGTGAGCTGGCAGAAATAGGTGCAAATGAGAACATTGTTACATAAAATTGATATAACCAATCACTTCCAGATGACTCATTTCTCCCACGAACAGGAAGCAGTTTGGATTAGTCACAAATTGGGAGAGTGACAGAGTCATTACAGTGTCTGAGTCCAGCTGCTAAAACCTGGAGAGGTTAAGGCCACATCAACATCTGCCAAGTAAATCTCCCTGTTTGTAAATCTGTGTGATGATCTAGTCTTTTCATTTCCCTTTAAATGAAGTACAGATTTGCCATGGCCAAAACTGAAAACATATTGTTACATATGATTTAGAAACCTGGTAAAAAGAAAAAAAAAATTGCTGTGCTTAAAGTAAGTGTAGGTGTGCATGTATTTTAAACAATTTGGTTTAAAATTGTTAAATTTTAAATTGGTGGCTCATATTTCGCATTTACTAGCCCTGTCTTTACTGTTAGACCCTTCCAAGTGGGACCTGTATTTAGTCTTAATGAATTAAGGTCAGTGAGGTGATATGGGGAACAAATGTGTTAAGCGATTAAAAGTAATGAGAAGAGTTTGATAGATAAATTCAGGAAATGTTACTTATTAGCTATGAAATTTTAGCAAATTAATTAACCTCTCTGTTCCTCTCTCTGGTTTTTGAAAATGGAAAATAATAATAGTAAACTACTCTATGGATATTGGAAACTAAAAGAATCAATATGTGTAAAGCACTTTAAAGAGACCCTGTTAAGTACTATGTAAGTGTTACTTTTGTTATTTTTATTAAATTTTATGTTCAAAGTAATGGGAACAGGGGGAGTGATCTCATAAAAATTTCATTTACCAAGGATGCTTTTCACAATTCTGTAACACACACTAGAGTAAAAACACTCTAGAAATAGCTTTATTGCTATACGCTAATGATTGGATGGTAAGGACAAGAGTGGTGACAAAAATGTTGAATGGAAGCACAGAAGCTAAAATATATTTCGTGTAGGGAAATGGACAGATCTTAATAATGTGAAAGATGAAGGGTGGTAGAATTGGGGAAGCTGGGAGATATGTGGAGACAGCTGTTGTAATGAGAAAGTTAGTAAGGGGTTGACTTTTGGCAGGAGAATGGAGGGTACATTAAATTTGAGGTATCGTTTAGATTCTAAACAGAGATGTCACGTGGATGATTGAGAATGTGGGACAAAACAGAGGAAGAGAAATTAACGGTGGAGATGTATATCTAACAATTATCTATATTTAGGTAGTTTCTGAAATCATGTATGTATCTCAACTTCTTTTTAAAGCTTCCAAAAGCTGTACTTATTCCAAAATACAGACTTGGACTTGAAAATGAGAATTTGAAGATGAATAAAGCATGTTGATTTACATAAAATTATTCAAACAACTGAGGAGAAAATGAGATGCATAATATAGTCATATAAAATCAACTAAAACAACTGCCCGATAGTGTATTCTGATCTCTTCAACAATTGCCCAAATTACATTCCAATCTAGATATTGTCTCTACTTGAAAAAAGTAAACAATAAAGTACAATAAAGTACTCATTTTAAATATTGTCATTCAACTAAAGTAAAAATATATTTGAAAAGTTAGCATTGCAATGTAGTATAAAATAATATTTTCTCATTCCTTAGAAAACTGGTCATTATTGCCATCTTCTATAAGTCCCTAAAGATGTATTTTGTTTTGTGAAATAGATGAATTCCTGGAAAGTTGTATGCAAATACATTATATCTTAAATGTGTTGGGATAGTTATTAATTTATAAGGAAACTTTTATGTGATTAATCATAACCTGGTTTATCTGTGTAATTAAATTGTAAAACTGGTTTGTTTATTTATTTATTTATTTATCAGAGAGTGAGAGAGAGCAAGCACAAGCAAGGGGACCAGCAGGTAGAGGGAGAAACAGGGTCCCCACTGAGCAAGAAGCCTGATGTGGCCCTCAATTCCAGGACCCTGGGATCATGACCTGAGCTGAAGGCAGACGCTTAACTGACTGTATCATTCAGGTTTCCTGGAAATCTGATTTTTTTTAAATAAGTCATATAATCAGCCATTAGATTGGATGAATACCCAACTTTTGTATCAACATGGATGGGACTGGAGGAGATTATGCTGAGTGAAGTAAGCCAAGCAGAGAGAGTCAATTATCATATGGTTTCACTTATTTGTGGAGCATAAGGAATAACATGGAGGACATTAGGAGAAGGAAATGAAAAGTGAATTGGGGGAAATCAGAGGGGGAGACAAACCATGAGAGACTGTGGACTCTGAGAAACAAACTGAGGGTTTTGGAGGGGAAGGGAGAGGGGAATAGGTGAGCCTGGTGGTGGGTATTAAGGAGGGCACATATTGCATGGAGCACTGTGTGTGGTGCATAAACAATGAATCTTGGAACACTGAGAAAATAAAATTAAAAAAGAAATAAGGCATATAGTCTAAAACAAAGATGATTAAGAATAGTGGGCTGTTGAGTAGTGTATTGAATTGCTGATTAATGTATTGAATCATTATATTGTACAACTGAAACATATAACACTCCCTGTAAATTATTTTTCAATAAAATAGAAAATAGAGATAATTACATTAACCCTCCTTGGGTTCTTAAGAAAATTAAAGGAAATAATGCCTATTAAGTGACAGCTTAGTTTCTGGAAGACACAGAATATTTCCAAAAAATGTTTAATACTCTATTTAAACCATGACAGTTACTGTTTTTAAGTCAATCAAACATTATTAAGTAGAGTATATTTTCAAAAGCAAGAAAAAAAAGAGTAGTGGGCTATTATCTATTTGTTCAACCCATCTACTTTTGTCTGGAAAAAGTTCACTTTGTGTTTTTTAATACACACCTGTGGGCTCTCAGACGCCATTTATTTTACTTTGTGATTGAACACTCTTAATCATATCTAATTAAACTACATGTGGAAGACTGGCCATAGTTACCCAGTTAAGAACCTTTCCCCTGGGATTTGGAATTAAGCCTTAGCATTAGACTCCAGCTAGAAATGTAACATGGAAATTAAGAGCTGAAGGGTAGCCATAGTTAACTGGATAGAAGGAAAAAATAAATAAGCCCAACTGAAGAAAGAAAAGAGAACAAAACAAATAAGTAGAGATGGAAGCAGAGATGAGAATTGGACTTCCTAAAGACTTTCAGTCTTTGGCTCCAGTCACCCTCTGGAGCCTGGGTAAATATCTGCCCTTCAGCTCTGTGAGATGATTTGTTGTCCTTACACTTTATTCCTCCTTTTTTTTTTTTTTGGCCTAATTTGGTTTGTTTTTGCTTTGCTATTTGCAATCAAAAGTTCTTAATGGAGTAACTGGTATCAAGATGGCAACTGTCAGACTGTGGAATTAGTTGAGTCAAGATTAGGTGAATCATAGTGAGGATTTATGTTTCCCTAGATGGGAGACTGGCCATTCATGTAAAAAACTAGGAATGTTTAAAAAAAAAAACAAGAAAGAAAAAACTAGGAAAGTAGTTTTTTAGGATATTGTCTCTTCCCTCTTGGCATAAGACTAATTGTACTCCATGGGTGATATTCAATGGAAAATGGCTACAAATTTCAGGATAAGAAAATGTCTTGGTTACTCCATGCAGTGTTTAATAAACTACAATAAAGAAGAGGATGGTTAAATATAGGATTTTTGAGCTAGAAACAGATGGTTAAAAGTGAGATTGTCTAACCTGAATCTCTAAAGTCCACATTATAGAATATTTCACATATAGATTGCTATATTAAAATAGCCATTTTTTTAAAAAATTTCCCTCTTTCTCAGAAGATTGATGTATCAATTGGGAAATGGTGGTATTTTGGCAATTTGAATGGGCAAATTTAAGAGGAGCCAGAAACTTTAGAAAACTCAATTCCAACAGGTTCTTCTAATACACCTCTCTTTGTATTCCTCAAAACTGATTTATACCACCCAAAGTTAAGTATGTTCCACTACTTAAGTTAAAACACAAAATGGAGGCAAGATCACAATTCTGAGACAATTAAGAGTGCAAAATCAATTAGCTAAATCATTTATTTATACTTCAATTTTAAATTGAAGTGAAGAGCACTACCTCTCAAACTAAATTGTCTGGGTTCTTTTCATCCATTCACTCCTTAGCTGTGTGATCTTAGGCAAATTGTTGACTATTTCTTGGTTTCATTGCCTATAAAACAGATCTAAAAAATGTATCAATCTTATTGTATTTTTGAGGAATAATACAGATAAAAGGCTACATGCAATACATTTAAGAACTCAATGATTAATTATCATCATCATCATCTCATAATTATTTGTCTGTCCCTCCTTTGTGCCAGTCACTATTCTAGGTTCTAGGAACAAAATAATAAAAAGACAAACAAGGTTGTTATCTTTAGATAGTATATATTGTGGTGGAGACAGGAGAAGACCAAAAGTAAATGAACAAAAAGAAAGATAATTGTAAATAACATTAAATGCCATGAGGAAAATAAAGCAGGATACTGGGATAGAGAGTAATGAGACTTGAGTTGAAAGGGTTAGATAGGATGATTAGGGAAGTCCTCTCTGAGCTAAGATAGGAATATGAAACCAGTTAAGAAAAAAGTTAGGGAAGTTTTTCAAGAGGAAAAAATAAGAAATAAAAAACTCTGATGGAATTGGGAGGACTTAGTGTTTGAGATAAAGAAAAAAACATGTCTATACAGCTAGAATATTGTGAGTGAAAGGAAACAAGGGACTAGATGAAGTTGGATATCATGGAAAGCCTTTAAGGCTATGCTAAAAATTTGAATTTTATTCTAAGAGCAGTGGAAAATTATTGAAGGGTTTTTAAAAGCAAAATATTAGTTCATAATAACTAATTTATATCTGAAGAAAAACATATATGAGGTAATTATGGATTCCCAACATAACCATTACCCATAATCAAATTTTGATGGACTCTGTTTTCTGGAAAGATATGTAATGCAACAAACATAGTTTTGCCACCTTTTAGCAGTGTAGCTTTAGGCAAGTTACTTAACTTCCGGGAATATAGTGTTTTCACTGATTCTAAAGCACTGGGAATATATCACACTGACCTCACACAGTGTTTGAGGATCAAATTTGATACTTTATTTATTCATTCAACAAATACTTATTGGGCCTTTACTATGTGCCAGGTACCATTCCAGGAGCTGAGGATATAGCTGTGACTATAATGAAGTCTTAGCTTTTGTGGAGCTGACATTCAAATAGATAAAATAGATAGCAAAAACATAAATAAGTGTTTATTATAATATGAGCCATAAAGAAGAATAGAGCACAATTAAGAAAAGTTTCTTTGAGAAGTTGACAGATCTTTAGGCAGAGTTCTGAATGAAAAGAGACTTTGAACCATGCAAATATCTGAGGAAGGAATTACCAGACAGAACTACAATTTTAAAACCCTTAGATAGGATCTTACTTGGTATATTTAAAAGACATCAAGGTCTGCATGGTTTGAGACTAAAGAGTGGTATAGAAAAGGAGGTCAGAGAAATAATGTTGGGACAAGATTATGTAGAACCCTGTAGGCCAATGTAAGGGCTTTCAGGTATGACGTGATTTGAATTACTTTTTGACAGGAACTCAGCCTAATAAGTTAGAGAATAGGTTTCATATCTTAGTAAAGAGGGGTTAGATGTCTAAATTCAATATTTTAGACTCTTTGGTCTCTAAAGCTATAACCAGAAAGAGTTGACAGAACTCAACTTCTGTGAATTAAGAGAAACTAAAGCCTCCCCATGTTGACTGATGTATCTGGAAACTGGATATCTGGAGCACAGCCTCCCCCATCTCCTCACAATATGGCTACAAAATTCCGGGGTTACTGCAAATGGCTGTAGCTAGTGTCAATCTGTTGCCAGAGGAGGTGGGAGGTAGCAAGTTACCTTCTGCTCTAGAACAAGCTCTGAAATTTTCCTCCAGGATGAGAGATCTCCAGTCAGTAAATTGAGACTTGATTTTAATCTGAGAAGCCTGATTGTCTTGGTAGGCAAATGTAAAATCTTTACACATGCAGATATCAGAAAAGGGAGAGAAACACACATCAAAAAAATTTAAGAGAACAGAAGAAATCCCCACCCAAGATAAGCCTGTAAATTAAAAGTTCACAGCAGTGAGGAAAAACAGTGTTATGAAAAATAGATAACAAATGGGAGAATTTATTTATAAGGGGTTTCATAATACAGAACAATTTTCACTAAGGAATATTTGAATGAGTATGTTTTAAAAGGAATAGAAGGGATTTTCCTAAAGTGACAAAACATATATACCAAAATTCTATATCTAACAGATACCTAATAGTAAAACTTGGAAGGGTACGCCCATGGATATCAGAAAATGACAAGAATTCCTGCTAACATCATTATTAAATATTTTAGTGGATAATCTGGTAATAAATGGGAAAAGAAGAGGACATAACATTGGTAAGCATTAGAAAAACTTAATTGTTACTTATAATTGATAAGTTTTTACATTGTAAGTCTGAATCTACAAATTTTTATAACTAATAAAAGGCTTAAGCAGATTTGCTGAATATAAATCAACAAACAATAATCAACAGTACTATATATCAATGGCCAGTTAGGCAGTGGAATAGTAAAAAAATCCCATTTTATAATAACCTAAAAAAAAAAACAGAACTATGATATACTTACACGTGAATTTGGAAAGACTGTATATCCCAAATATGTTAATTTCCCCAAATTGTCCCATAAGTTTATTGCAGTTCTACTCAATGTCCTAACAGGGCTTTTCATGCAACTAAACGTACTACTTCTTTTTTATTTTTTTTTGATATGGTATGTCTTTTTTTTTTAAATTTCTTTTCTGCGTAACAGTATTCATTGTTTTGCACCACACCCAGTGCTCCATGCAATACGTGCCCTAATACCCACCACCTTTTTCCCCCAACCTCCCACCCTCTGCCCCTTCAAGACCCTCATGTTGTTTTTCAGAGTCCATAGTCTCTCATGGTTCACCTCCCCTTCCAATTTCCCTCAACTCCCTTCTCCTCTCCATCTACTTCTAAACTGAGTCATATGAAAGGGTAAAGATCTAAAATAATAACAACAACTCAGGAAAGGAACAACATAGATGAAAGACTGGCTGTACCATATAATATATCAGGATTTATGATAAAGTACAGTAATTAAAATAAAATATGATATTGTTATGGTGTGGGCAAACAGAATGAAGAATTGGAAAAAGATTCAAACTTATACAAAAGTATATGAATGTATGAGAGAAGTGCTATTACAAATAAAAAGGGAAACATAGACCATTCAATAAACGGTATTATGTAAATTCGTTCCCCATTTAAAAAAAAAGATTCTTTTCTCAAAGTGTACCTCAAAATAAATTATAGGGGCTTTAAATATTTATATATAAAAATAATTAAAACCATTGAAATAAATGTTAGGACAATTCTGTTATAATCAGTGGCAGGGATCTGCAAACTTTCTGAAAGGACTTGATAGTAAATATTTTAGGTTTATGTACCATGACACAGAGTGTCACCTTTTTTTGCAACACTTAAAAATGAAAACAAACATATGGAGCTCATGGGCTATTCAAAAATAGACTGCTTCCTGGAATTGACCACTCAGGCATACATAGCTGATCTCTAATACATGAGATAATGAAGGATAATTAAAAGAAGAAGATTATAAAATTAAAAGATAGGTCAGGGCGCCTGGGTGGCTCAGTGGTTAAAGCCTCTGCCTTTGGCTCAGGTCACGATCTCAGGGTCCTGGGATCGAGTCCCGCATCGGGCTCTCTGCTCAGCAGGGAGCCTGCCTCCTCCTCCTGTCTCTCTCTGCCTGCCTCTCTGCCTGCTTGTGATCTGTCTAGCAAATAAGTAAAAAAAAAATCTTAAAAAAAAAAAGATAGGTCAGATACTGGGTCATGTTCCCAATATGAGATCACGTCATGAAATCAGCCCCATACAATCATATGGATTGAAATTAAAAGAGGAGTGATTGACCCAAATCAATCATTTGTAATATGGCTAAGAAACCTAGTTCTTCGAGTCTGGAAACAAAAAAAGAAAACAAAAAGCACTAAAAACACTAAAAAAAATGAGCAATTTAGCCACAAAACGACATGAAGGAACTTTAAATGCATATGACCAAGTGAAAGAAGCCAATCTGAAAAGAGTACATGCTGTATGTTTCCAACAACTACATGCTGTATGCTTCCAACTACAGGACATCCTGAAAAGGGCAAAACTATAGAGACAGTAGAAAGATCAGCAGTTTCCAGCGGTTGGCAAGGAGAGAGGGATGAGTAGGCAAAGCAGAGAGGATTATTAGGGCAGGGGAATGACTTTGTATACTGCTATAATGGTGAATACATGTTATTACACATTTGTCAAAACCCATAGAATGTACAAGAGTGAACCCTAATGTAAATGATGCACCTTGAGTGACAATGATATGTCACTGAATGTTCATGGGCTGTAATAAATGTACCATTCTGCTGTGGGACGTTTCAAATAGGAGAGGCTATGTGTACACAGGGTAGGACGTATATGGTAAATCTACACTTTCAAGGCCATTTTGATGTGAAGCTAAAACTGCTTTAAAAAATAAAGTCTATTAAAACATTAAATGAGCATTTAAAATGAGATGAATAATTTTAAATATATTTAAACCAAGCATCTCTTTTTTGCTGAAGAATTAATTTATGGACCTGGTGGAGGTATTTTCTTACATATGGATATTGAGAGTGTATTTTACGAATCCAGTGAAGAGTGAAAAATTCATCTAAATCTGTGTAAATTTTTAAAATTTAATTAATTGACTATCCTTATGTCTCTAACAGAAATGAAGTTAATTATGTATTTTTTCACTAATTCTTAATTCACAGCCCAGTTTTGCTTTAATGCTTTCTTTTCATCAATATAACTAACTCATATAATGGTACTGGAAAATTAACTAAAAATCATCTCAAAGTATAATTCTGTATTAAATTTTTTAAGTTAAAAATAAATTGAAAGAATTCAAATTTTTAAAAAAGGAATTCAAATTTTAAAAAGAAGAAAGAAAAGAAAGACAAGCTCTTTCCAAAGAAAACCTGAAATTGGAGGGGGAGATGGACTATGGTCTCTGAAAAACAATCTGAGGGTTTTGGAGGGGCGGGGAGTGGGAGGTTATGTGACCCTGGTGGTGAGTGTTATGGAGGGCACATATTGCATGGAGCACTGGCTTTGGTACATAAACAATGAATTCTGGAACACTGAAAAGAAATTTAAAAAATAAATTAAAAATTTAAAAAAAATTGAATAAGGTAGCACCTAATTGATCATCCTCAATTACATCCAGATATTTTTTATTCTCCATGTTTTGCTGACTACCTAGCTACTCCCAAATTTATTTTTCAGTCTTCTTAGTTCTCCCAAGTAGAAGCAGGTTTGCCATAGTATTCTGACCTAGATCTAAAGACCTCCAAAACTCATAGGCATAGAGTATAAGAGTGGGGGATATAAGAAGAGTTTTAAAATAAGCATAAACAATGAATTTTGGAACACTGAGAAAATAAACTAAAATAAAATAAAAAAGTTTTAAAATGCTGTGAAGTGTGTAAACCTGGCGATTCACAGACCTGTACCCCTAGGGAAAAAAATATATTATATGTTTATAAAAAATAAAATTAAAAAAAAACACAAAAAAAAGTTTTAAAAAAAAGAAATACTTCAGTTCACTTTACCTTTGCTTGCAAATTTCCAAATAATTATATTCTAAATGAGGTCAAGGTGTTTGGATGTGAATAAAATTTTAAAATCTATTTTCAGAAAACTTTTAATGGAAAATCTGTTTTCAGAGAAAACTATAAAGATGTATGTTGTGTAAAGAAATACTATCTATATATCAAATAGATCCAACTGATGCCTACCTCCTTACTAAGATTTAAAAATGAATTCCTCTTAGGGAAGAGAGGGAATACAAATTGATCTTATGTTGTTTAATGTATTTTTTATTTTTTTTAAATTAATGTTTAGTTTTCACTTGATGTACCTGAATTTTCTTGACTACCACACTCGAACTTCCAGTATACAAAATGTTCTTGGTAAGTACAATATATCTGAATAGATTAGTCATTCTTTAATGTAACTTTGCCAAATACTGTAACATTAAAACACACTATTTGTGAGATGTGATGCAGTTAGCCCAGCCTTTGGTAAAAAGACAAAGCCACAGAACTAGTATAGGTTATTAGTTGTAGCTCATGGCATTTTCTTCCATATGTACTTTTTGATCTGTTAATCAAAGTCCTCGCATTTTAATATGTCAATATTAAGAAAATTTCTCTTAGAAACATCAGTCGAGTTATAGGAAAAGTAAAATATTTGTAGCATCATAGGTACAAAAAACTGCTGTCTGTCAAAAAAATGTTGGAAAAATACTTACAAATGGATGTTGTAAGCAGTAGACAATCCTTAAAACAGATCTTTTTTTGTTTTTGTTTTTGTTTTTGTTTTTGTTTTTGTTTTTGTTTTTGTTTTCAATCTACAGTATGTTGTTCTGGATGTTGAAGATTCTCACCTACTTGAAGGCAAGGGACTGGATATGATGACCTCAAAGTTTTTTCCTAGGTCTGATCCTATCTTCCTAATCTCATGTTGATGTTAATATTAGGTGAGAAATGTCAAGAGTAAATTTTCCTACTCATCTTTGATGCTGTCCTCTCACATCACTCTATCCTGCTCTTGATTGGGGTCATCCTAAATAACATGCCTGGATAAGTTTAGTGTGTCCCCTTTACCAATCTTGTCATTTTGTAATTTTCTGATGACTATTTTTTTTATTTCTTTTTTCTGAATCTGGTCATGTTAAAATAGCAGGTATTTGTGGCTCTAGTTATATATCTAGTATTATGCTAGGTTATTAAAAGATGATGATATGACATATTGCTTATAGTCCAATGTAACCAATCTATGCAATAGTTTTATTTAAGGTATAATGTGAAACCATTTCGGAGTTTTTCTCCAATCCCCATCTGCATATGAGCTATTTTGCATCTCCCTCTCCTTTCCTTTAATGACACCTTAAGTAGATTACACAACTCCCAGTCATGTATGGTTAGGAAAAGCTTAGTTTAGACTAATTTATAACTGATTCAAATCTTTCTCTCTCCTATTGTTAGCCAGGAGTGTGTACATACACAAACGTGAAATGGAGAGGAATGTGTAGTCTGATATTTTTCTCTTGTTATTTTCCTATCTTTTTCACCTTGAAGTGGTCAGCCGCTAGAAGACCTACTCCCACTTTCCCCCCTAGGGGCTAGCTCTTCAGATGTGTTGAAGATTAGGATTTGATAGATAGAATGGTGATAGATAGATAGATAGATAGATAGATAATAGATAGATAGATAATAGGTAAGATAGATAGAGGAAGAATAAAGAATAAGCAGGTGTCTCTTATTTAAGTGGCCATTGATTACTGTCTTCTATATGTCATCATTGCTTCTTCGCCAAAATCTATATAGTCATCAGGGCTAGGATTATAGTGAGACAAGCGAGACATTCTACTGGGTGCAAAATTTAAAGGAAACCAAAATACTTAGTAATCAAAAATAAATAATGCTTTAGTACACTTTTTCAGAAAATCAAAATTAATGCAAAAATCTATGATGAAGAATATATCACACTGGAAGACTCGTCATCTGATGAAGAATTCAGTGTAAATGTGAAAACAGAGTGTCAATGTCCATGCAGGATAATTCTCAGTGATATTGGAGAGCGAATTTTATTTCCCAAAGAATGTGGGATGAGAATTCATATGTTTATTTGGATATTAAAGGTAAGGTTGATCCAAAAAGCCTGGAGCTTGTGGAGTTATTTAGGTTGAATATATAATGCTCCAATGAATAACTTTTATCTTCAGATAAATTATTTATTAAGCATAACTTCTTATCAGTGGGATTTCTGGATTAAAAGCAAAGAATATTTTATGACTTGGTTTTTGAGGTATAAGCTAGTGGAAAGAACTTGGTCATTGTATTCAGACAGACTGGTTTTCAATTTCTGCCCCATCTTCATTAATCTTAGTGATTATTGACAACTTATTAACCTGTTGATAATCAGTTTCTTCATCAATAAAATAAGATAAATGCTTCCCACTTGATGGGATACTAGATGCATTTTGGAGGACCTGCTCTATGATTCCCCCACAGGGAATCTACTCTTTGCAAAGTCTTTTCCTAAGCAGTCAGTGTACCACATGGCCATGCCCCATGACCATTCTTTTACTGAATCAAGAGTAAACATAGGTTATCCATAAGATGGCTAATAGTGTATGTGTGATGGGACTGCCTCAAGAAATAAGTTTATCAGGATATCTCATTTGAGAAATTTGAATTAAGAGCAGAAATAAGGAGTTAGCTATAGAAAATTGACCTTTTTGGTATTTCTCTTAGCAAAAGAAGTAACAATTTGGGGGGGGCATTTTACAAATAAGCAAGGAGAGACAGAGCAAAGAGATACACAGACAGATACGTATTGTGTGCATATACAAATATATTTGTATATATATGGATAGAGTGAGAGACAGAAACAGAGATGCAATCACAGAGAAAGATAGAGATTCAGGGAAATACTCACATAGAGAACAGCCAAGGAAACATTTGGAAGAAAATAGACTCTGGGATCACTCAGAGATATACAGAGAGAGGACAAAGAAACAGACACCCTCGGAGAGTGTTGATACATACAGAGTAACAGAAATAGATAACAGATTGAAAGTGACAGCAAGAAAGGGACTAAAGGAGAAAGATAAATAAGATAGATGCAGAACAAAAAAACAACAGAATGAGACAAAGGGAGAGGCACACAGAGTGAAACGTATGATAGAGATCTAAAGAGAAAGAGAAAATACATTCTCACATAAAAAATATAATGAGAGGGGCACCTGGGTGGCTCATTGGGTTAAAGCCTCTGCCTTTGGCTCAGGTCATGATCCCAGGGTTCTGGGATCAAGCCCCGCATTGGGCTCTCTGCTCAGCAGGGAGCCTGCTTCCTCCTCTCTCTCTGCCTGCCTCTCTGCCTACTTGTGATCTCTGTCTGTCAAATAAATAAATAAAATCTTAAAAAATGTATATAATGAGTGGCACAGACCTGTACCCCTGGGGCTAATAATACATTATATGTTAATAAAAATTAAAAATTAAAAAAATACATAATGAGAGTGGCCACATAGACAGAAAATGACAAACACACAAAAAGAAACAAACAAAAAAGAGATACAGACACAGAGAGATGGACACAGACACAGGGCATAGAGACACTGACACAGACAGGCAAAGAGAACTGAAGCTGACTCAGAGAGATGAGATACCCTCAAAAAGATAGAGATGGAAATGGAAAGAACACTAGCCCTGGAGCTAACGTAATTCCTAGTCTTCCTGTCATCTTGTCAGTTCTCTTTTACTGTTACTATAGAACCTTCCTAGATAGTCCTTTTACCCCTCCCCAATCTTGATTTCCACTACATTGAGTCTTTTATTCCTAGAACCCAAAAAGCCCTCAATAGCATGATAGACACAAAGCATGACTCAATGCCAGTGCCCACTAGTACTGTTGTTAGTCCCCCTATACTTCATGTGACTGTGTTGCTTCATGAAATTCCTGATGATTTGACAGAGCAGTCAGCAGTGAATGGATATTGGAAGAAATTATTTGAACTAGGACAGAATAGTCACTTTCTCAGAAACCGCTGAATTAAACAAATAAAAATAAACAGATCTATTTTCATCTCTAAGTAAGTAACCAAGCAAACAAGTATTGAGCATTCTTATTCTCCTTTTAATCAGTTTAATCTCAATATTCAATTCCTACATAAGAATATACTTCCATAGCAACCCTTCACTTCCTTTGCCTCCACTTCTTCCTTTCTCAAAACACTTCCACCCTTACATTACTCCCCCGCTCCGCCATCCTTCCTTCTGACCTGTATCCAAAGTGACAATTTAGCAGTAGTGGTGATAGCCCAGGATCAAAAAGAATACAATGGACATAACACACACACACACACACACACACACACACACACACACACACCTGACTTCTCTTTTACTATGAAACTCAGTGCCCTTATTGAAGTCTACTGCTTCAAAGAAGTATTCTCTAATCTCAAGCTTCCCTTGCTCCCAGTCTGAGTTAACCATGCCCTCATCTGTGCTACCATTATTAAAGAAATTTATGAAATGACACAAAATCTTTCTCTACATGCTTATTTTCTATACTAAACTTATGAGTTTGCCAAAGGATCTGACAGTATCTTATTCTTCTCTGATTTATCCTACATTATATAGTACAATGTTTGAAACACTGTAGAAATTTAATAAATGCTTGAAAAATAAATGTCTTCTCCAAATAAATTTGTACCCCTTTAAACTCCAAAAATTTAACTTTAAGCTATTTATAAAACAAAAAGCTTTTAAAATTTATTCTACTCTTCCCTTTTTTATGTTCAGTTAGCCACTGTATAGTACATCTGTTTTTGAGGTAGCATTCAATGATTCATTAGTTGCATATAACACCCAGTGCTCATCACAATGCACGCCCTCCTTATGGACCCTGATATCCCATCCTCCAACTCCCTCCCTTCTGAAACCCTCAGTTTGTTTCCCAGAGTCCATAGTGTCTCATGGTTCTCCTTCTCTGATTTCTCCCCCTTCAGAATTTTCTCCCCTCCCCTATGGTCCTCTGTGCTATTGCTTATGTTCCATATACGAGTGAAACCATATGGTAATTTGTCTTTCTCTGCTTGACTTACTTGACTTAGCATGATCCCTTCTGATTCCATCCAAGGAAAATAGTGGGTATTCATCCTTTCTGATGGCTGATTAATATTCCATTGTATACATGTACCACATCTTCTTTATCCTTTCATCTGTTGGAGGGCATCTTGGTTCCTTCCACGGTTTTGTTATTGTGGACATTGCCACTATGAATATTTTTGGGGTTCATGTGCCCCTTCTTTTCATTACATCTGTATCTTTGGGTAAATACCTAGTAGTGCAATTGCTGGGTCGTAGTGTAGCTCTATTTTTAACATCTTGAGGAAACTTCATACTGTTTTCTAGAGTGGCTGTACCAGTTTGTATTCCCACCAACAGTGTAAGATGGTTCCCCTTTCTCCACATCCTCACCGACATTTGCTGTTTCCTGTTTTGTTAATTTTTGCCATTCTAACTGGTGTAAGGTGGCATCTCATTGTGGTTTTGATTTGTATTTCCCTGATGTCTAGTGATGTTGAGCATTTTTTTTTCATGTGTCTGTTAACCATTTGTATGTCTGCTTTGAGAAATGTCTGTTCATGTCTTCCACCCAGTTTTTGACTGGGTTATTTGTTTTTTGAGTGTTGAGTATTCTCCTTTTCTTTAATAAAGAAAACACCAAATACAAGAGACAGTATGTCACACTGCTCATACTGGATAAAAAGCATGTGTTTTTGAAGCATCCAAACAGTTTGAGTCCTTATTCTGACCTTTTACTCTCCATATGATGTTGAGCAACTTACTTAACCCCTCTAAAGTTCATTTTTCTCATCTGTAAAAATGAAACTAAGAGGACTATACATATAATTAAAAAGTACTGTGAAGTCAAATGGATCAATAAATAAAAAAGGCCTAGAAAAGTACTTAGCACGTAGTAAGTGTTCAGTAAATATTAGCTATTATTATCTTTGCCTTTCCTTAATGACATCAGGAACTGACATAAGTGTCAGTTTTATGCACTGCCTTAATAAAGTAATGCATTTAGAAGCTATTGGGATATTGATGGATGTTTGTCCCTTCTATTAAATGGCTTCAGACCGCTGGGGTTTTAAAACCCTAGTCGTCATTTTCTTCCTTGCTATTAGCTGATACTTCTTGCTAATACCAATGTCTCTCTGTGGCATTTCCACAATTTTTAATATAAGACATTTAA
Source organism: Lontra canadensis (assembly GCF_010015895.1). Classification (NCBI taxonomy): domain Eukaryota; kingdom Metazoa; phylum Chordata; class Mammalia; order Carnivora; family Mustelidae; genus Lontra; species Lontra canadensis. Next base: position 5,196,926 of record NW_022631075.1, on the reverse strand, counting down.
CATTCTATGGACTAGTAAAACATTTTACTAAGCTTCTTACAATAGTGTGTAAAGTAATAGATAAGGGACTGTGAATAAAATCCTAATCAGAGGAATTTTCATGTGAAGAAAAAAAAGTATGTTATTGCATGGACATACTGATTTCTCAGATGCATTTTGTGGGGTTTTTTTTCCTAATTGTCAGTAGAAAATACTCAAAGTTTCTGAGTAATAAACTTCTGGGATAATTAAAGTGGTATCTCACTAGTATGCCATCTGTAGAAGGGTAATATGGCATAGGGAAAACAGCAAAGACAATACAGATCTAAAACCGAATTTTGATTCTGTTTGCTCACTGAACTTGAGCAATTTGTTTAGCTTTACTGAGCCTCACTTTCTTCACATTAAGAAAATAACAGTTCTGAAAAAAAGAAAAAAACAGCCCTAGAATAATAAGACCTATAGGATCAGAAATTGTCTATGTAAATGTGCCAATAAACAATGGTGCTCGAAACAAAATAATTATTATTTATTTAAAGATATTTATTTATTTGACAGAGAGAGACATAGCAAGGAAGAGAACACAAGCAGGGGGAGTAGGAGAGGGGAAAAGCAGGCTTTCTGCTTAGCAGGGAGCCCAATGTGGGGCTCGATCCCAAGATCCTTGGATCATGACCCAAGCTGAAGGCAGACACCTAATGACTGAGCCATACAGGTGCCCTGCTATATGCAATAAAAATTATTAAAGTTATCTTCTGCCCACGTATAATTGTCTTTAGATTGTCACCCAAATATTTAAATATTTTAACTTTTTACAACTTTATATTTTACTCTCTGAAATATCTCTATTTTGGTTTATAACAAATCTAAATATTTTACTGGATCAATAATGCCTTGATATAAGGAATTATCTCAGTCTTTTATCTTTTAATCTCCATTTTTAAAATAATGTTGACTATTAAAATTTTAATCGAGTATTTCTAAATTATTTACAGGTAGTTGCAGTAAATGAAAACTTTCATCCCTTTTGTTCTCTGCCTTGATTTGAATAATTTGAATGAACGTGGTTTGTAGGCTAATACTTATCCACTATGTATTCTGCTGATGGCTTTCTTTGAACAGTTCTATTTCCATCTGTCTTCAAATCTGTCTTGTATTTTTCAAATAAATATTAATAAATTATAGATGTTTTGTTAAACAGACTGAATCTTAATAATAGAGGGAATAAAATAAGAGCAAAGAGGAACTATATAAAATGAATACATCCCATGCCAATTAATATGACATCAGTGGTTTATCTAATTTTTAGCAAACCAGTAAGCATACAGTTTATATAATGTGCATTATCTATTGCTTTATCTATTGCTTGATCTAGCAATTTTTTCAATATTCATGTACAAGTGGTGATAGTTAACGCATATAGCAGGTTATAAATTCTAATTTAGATCACAACTTCCTATTCTTAGAACAATAAACTATAATATTTATCATGTCACATACAATACACATCGAACCATCTTTTCTGATCCACTTCTAAATCCAGTCTAAACTAAGGCAGAATTGTCTCTTTCATTACTCTCAAAAATATCTGAAAATTTAGGGGTGGGCAAGAGAGGGAACTAATATATTGTGACTGGATGGTTATCTCTGTCTGATTCATTACACTATAGCTTGAGATGTCTACATTTTAACTTCTCATTACTCATCCCCTCAAATGAAATATATCTTTCAGATCTCTGGAACATATTTAAAATTAAATTTTAAATTTAATTTAAATTAATTAATTAATTAATTAATTAAAAAATTTAAATTAACACTTGAAAGTAGAATTTCTACTAGCTCATATTCATTACTGATTTTGCTGTATCACCTAAAATTTAATTATAAAGATGACACTTTAATCCTAGTGCAACTCATTGGTTTATTATAAGTAAGGAACAAAAATGTCAACAGATAGATCAGAGCCCCAGAATGTTTTTTTCCAACAAAATGACTTATATTAACTTTGAAATGTATGCAAAAATAAACTTCAAACGTTATTCATGTAGCAGTAAACATTCTAAAGGGCAATGATACCTGACATTGTGGTTCCTTTTTAGGCACTTAATGACTTGTTAGACCATTAAATATCATTGGCCCTTCAAGTTAGTCATTAACTCCCTAATAAGGAATGTGAACAATGGAATTGCTGGCTAATTGTAGTTACAATCTTTTCTCCCCTGTTTAACATATATCTATATAACTAATTTCAGAAACTGTATAATTTCTACTACTTCTGTAGTGACTGATGGCTTCAGAGATTTTTAAATATATATGTTTTAGAAGAGAAAATTGATGCAGAAATAAATTGGATATGTAGAATTGCATTTTTTAAATTATTTGGAGGATAAACAAAATAAAATAATACATATAAAATGATAATTTAAAACTAACACTCAAATAGTACTGAAAAATAACTAAAGTAGAAAGCTATATTTGGAAAACATTTTTCTTTTAATCATTAATCAGCTTAGTTTATATATACTGACTTTATAAATTGAAGTATATTTGGCATACATTATATTAGTTTCAGGTGAATAACATAGTGAATCAACAATTCTGTACATAATAAGTATAGTCACCATCTGTCACCATAGATTATTACAATATTATTATCTATATTCCTTTTGCTATACTTTTCATCCCTATGAATTATTTATTTTATAAATGAAAGTTTGTACCTCTTAATCCACTTCATCTATTTTGCCCAATCCCATACCTTCTACCCTTCTCACAACCACCAATAATGATTTCACTTATATGTGGACCCCAAAAAACAAAATAAAGAAAAAAAATTACTGTTTTGCTTGTTTCTTTCCTAATGGATAAATCAGTGGCAAGAGAGTACATATTCTATAATTTTAATGGCACAATATTTTAATGTGTATTTTTAAAATAAAAATGTATACTATTTTAAAAGTACTTAAATTTCATGTCATCATTTGATTGCCCCACAATACACAGTTTTTGTTTTTGTTTGCTTGTTTGTTTGTTTCTATTGATGGCTTCCAGACTAGACTAGAGGTCACAAAATGCAATGCACAGGTCACACTTACTTCATAGATCTATAATACCTTTATAAAATTTGAATAAGTTCAAAACACTTAAAGTGGACTTCTAGCAGAAAACTAAAAGAAAATCTTTATGACCTTGGCTTAGGCAAACATTTCTCAGATATGGCACTGAAATCTTTTAGAAGAATGAATAGGCAAACAACAGAATAACAAAATGCTTTTCAAATCATAAATCTGATAAAGTTCTTGCATCCAGAATTTATAATGAGCTCTCAAAATTCAGTAAAAGGAAAAAATACGATGAAAATATGAACAAAAGACCTGAAAAACTGTTTTACCAAAACAGATACACAAATGAAAAATAAGCACATAGGATTTTGTTCAATATCATAACCATTATGGAAATGTAAGTTAAAACCATGATGAAATTTTACTACAAACATATTACAGTGGCTTAAAAAAAAAACTGACAATACCAAGTGCAAGGATATGGAGCGATTAGAATGCACACTCATTGGATGGATCTCATAACATTTTTCCAAAGTGGAAATTGTGTATAGTTAAATTAAATTAAATTAAATTTTGTATAGTTAAAACATAAACTTACCACACAACCCATAAACCTCACTCTTAAAAGTTCACCTAAATAAAATGAAAACTTAAGTTTATGCAAAAATCTGTACATAAACATTTATTAGCAATATTAATAATTAGTAATATTTATTTATAATCACCAAAATATGAAAACAGCACAAGTATTGTATAACTGGGAAGTGGACAAACAAATCAAGTTCATCTGTACAATGTAATGAAATAATACTCAGCAATAAAAAGCAACTAATTACTGATCAATACAATAACCTGGATGTGTGTCAAGTACATTATGCTAAGTGAAAGAAGCTAGAGTAAAAAGGTTATATACTATGATTCTATTTATATATCATTGTTATAAAGATAAAACTATAGATTAGAACAGACATGCACACAACTTACCAAATTCTAGGGATTTGGGGGAAGAATAAACTACAAAGAGACACAGGAGAAATTTTGGAGTGATGCAACTCTTCTTTTTTTATTTTTTAAAGATTTTATTTATTTATTTGACAGAGAGAGAGATCACAAGTAGACAGAGAGACAGGCAGAGAGAGGGAAGCAGGCTCCCTGCTGAGCAGAGAGCCCGATGCGGGGCTTGATCCCAGGACCCTGAGATCATGACCTGAGCTGAAGGCAGAGACTTTAACCCACTGAGCCACCCAGGCGCCCCTGATGCAGCTCTTCTATCTTGATTGTGGCAGTGGTTGAACAACTGTACACATTTTACTATATGTAAATTATACTTTTAAGAAGATATGAGAAAATGGTACAATAATTTAGAAATTTTGCATACATTTACTGATGATTTTCTCTTGGGGAAAAAAATCTGGCAACACTAGGACAACACTTAATCATTCAAAAAATATTTATGGAACATGAATGAAAAGTCAGGTACTACTCTAAACAATGAGGTTGCAGAGACTTCTGGAAATATGGCAGAGTAAGAGAATGCTAAGATCACTTTGTGCAATGGACAAACCTAGATAACAGTGACAGTGCAACTACATCACATACATAGAACATGGAGGGGTGGGGAAAAAATTAGTGCTTTCAGAATAGGCTCAAATATAAGCAACTATCAACTTAACATAGACTGTCATATGCATAAGATGTTATATATGAACCTAATAGTAACAACAAATCAAAAACCTGTAATATATACACAAAAAAGAAAGAGAAAGGAATCCACTCATATCACGAAAGAAAGCCATCAAACCACAAGGAAAGAGCAGGAGAAAAAGGAAGTAACATAAAAGAACTACAAAAACAACCATAAAACAAGTAACAAAATGGCAATAAATACATTCCTATCAATAATTACTTCCAAAGTAAATGGACTAAAATGCTCCATTGAAAGAGAGAAGGTGACTGAATGGATAAAAAAGCAAAAACTCATCAATATGCTCCCTACAGCAGACACTTCAGACCTAAAGACACATGCATATTGAAAGTGAAAGGATTAAAAAAAATTTACCATATAAATGGAAGCAAAAAGAAAGCTGGGTGGCAATATTTATATTGGACAAAATAGACTTTACAACAAAGACTGCAACAAGAGACAACAAGAACACTACATAATGATAAAGGGAAGAATCCAACAAGAGAATATAACAATTGTAAATATTTATGAACCCAACATGGGAGCACCTAAAGACATAAAGTGATTATTAACAGACATAAAGGAAGAAATTGACAGTAATATACAGATAATAGGAGACTTTAACACCCCACTTACAAAAAGAGATAAATCCTCCAAATAGAAAATCAGCACAGAAACAGTAGCTTTGAATGACACATTGGATCAGATGGACCTAACAGATATATTAAGAATATTATAACTGAAAACAGCAGAATGCACATTATTTTAAATGGCACATGGAACATTCTCCAGAATAGATAATAGGGGGCCACAAAACAAGTCTCAATAAATTAAAAAAATAAATCATATCATACATCTTTTCAAACTACAATATAAAACTGGGAAACAATCACAAGAAAAAAATCTGGAAAGAACACAAATATACAGAGGCTAAATATGTTACTAAGCAATAAGTTTTCAACTGAGAAATCAGAGGAAATTAAAAATATATGGAGACAAACAAAAATGAAAACACAATGGTCAAAAATTTGGGGGATGCAACAAAAGGTGTTCCAAGAGGGAAGATTATAGCAATACAGAACTACCCCAAGAAGCAAAGAAAATCTCAAACAACCTAACCTACACCTAAAGGAGCTAGAAAAAGAACAACAAAGGTAGCCTAAAGCCTGTAGAAGAAGGGATATAATAAAGATGAGAGCAGAGATAGATAAATAGAAACTAAAAAGCAATAGAAGATATAAATAAAACCAGAGTTGGTTTTGTGAAAATATCAATAAAATTGATAAACGCTTATCCAGACTCCGGCACCTGGGTTGCTCAGTGGGTAAAGCCTCTGCCTTTGGCTCAGGTCATGGTCTCAGGGTCCTGGGATCGAGCCTTGCGTCAGGCTCTCTGCTCAGCAGGGAGCCTGCTTCCCCCCCCACCCCCCGCCTTCATCTCTGCCTACTTGTAATCTCTCTCTCTGTCAAGTAAATAAATAAAATTTTAAAAAAAGTTTAGCCAGACTCATCAAAAAAAAAAAAAAAAAGACGAAGAGAGAGAGTTCAAATAAAATCAGAAATGAAGGAAAAATAACAGCCAATACTACAGATATACAAAGGATTGTTAAAATATTTTGAAAATTTATATGCCAATAAATTGGACAACCTAAAAGAAATGCAAAAATTCCTAGAACTATATAATCTTCCAAACTAGAATGAAGAAGAAATAGAAAATTTGGAAGGACAAATTACTATAAATAAAATTGAACTAGTAATTAAAAAAAACAAAACCTCCCAACAAACAAAAGTCCAGCACCAGACTGCTTCACTAGTGAATTCTACCAAATATTTAAAGAGTAAGAAATAGTCTTCTCAAGCTATTCCAAAAAATCGAAGAGGAAGAAAGCCTCCAAATTCATTCTACAAGGCCAGCATTACCCTGATATCAAAATCGGATAAAGACACTAAAGGTCAATATCTTTGATGAATGTAGATGTAATAATCCTCAACAAAATATTAGCAACCTGAATCTAACAACACATTAAAAATCATTTAGCATGATTAAGTGGAGTTTGTTTCAAGAATACAAGGGTGGTTCAATGTTCCCAAATCAATCAATATGATATATCACATTAACAACAGAAAGGTGAAAAACCAGATAATCATCTCAATGGTTGCAGAAAGGCATTCTACAAAGTACAATATCCATTCATGATAAAAACTCACAACAAAATATTTGACGAAGTACGGTATACAGTCATAGTAAAATCTCTCAACAGAATAGGTTTTGAGGGAATATACCTCAACATAATAAAGGCTATACTGATAAAGAAGATATGAAATACACACACACACACACACACACACACACACACACGCATGCACGCATGCATATATTCACAATGGAATATTACTCAGTGATCAAACATAATGAAATCTTGTCATTTGCAACAACATGGAAGGAACTATAGTGTATTATTTGCTAAGTAAAATAAGTCAGAGAAAGACAAGTATATGATTTCACTCATATATGGAATTTAAGGAGAAAAACATGAACATAGGGGAAGGGAAGGAAGAATAAAAGATAAAAACAGAGAGGGAGACAAACCATGAAAGACTCTCAAACTATAGAGATCAAACTGAGGGTTGCTGGAGGGGAGGTGGGTATGGGAATGGGCTAAATGGGTGATAAGTATTAAGCAGGGCACTTGTTGGGATGAGTACGGGGTGTTATATGTAAGTGATGAATCACTACTACACTATATGTTAACTAACTTGAATTTAAATAAAAACATGGAGAAAAAAAGTTCTACTCTCTTAGCAACATTCAGACATATGATATCGTATGGATAGATGTGGTGATGGGAGCTTCTGGAAATCCATTTTTTATTGCTTCTATTGCCTCAGTGAAACGAAGAAAGACTATCACTTGAGAGAGAAAAGGGGAAAGGAAGTGATAGCGGTTTGTGAAGAGTTAGAAGGCAGGTGTGAAATAGGCATTTTGTTAAGTAAGAAGGTGAATGTATTCAACCTGGCCTGACAAATCAAAAAAAATTTGCAGAATCTTGGTTCACATTTGCACATAACATTCTGATTTTCACTTTCACCTTTTCATGTGTGGGAAAGGAGACTGAACAAACATTCACAAGAGGTAACTAAATTTCAAGTAATGGCGATGATGACAATACAACCTGTTGCTATTGAGCTTTTACTATATACAAAATATTTTACATACATATGCTCTAATTCCCACAATAACCCTGCAAAGTTCTTAAGTATTATAATCTTACATTCACGGGGTGCAAAAACTCCAAAATTAGAGAAGGCAATTTAGTTGAGATTCCACAACTAAGAACTTCACAATTATCACTTAAAGTCAATTGTTTCTTTTGAAAGAGCATTTGAAAGTGACCAACCTAATTCAGTGGCCTTTAGTCGTTTTTCTGTTCCAACACAATTGAAAAATAGATAATATCTAATATGTATCAGTGCAATTGTGTTCCCATCAGTAATAAGGAAAGAAGTTTGTGCAAGACTGTCCAAGGGCAGCAGAGCTTGAAAAAAGAAGTAGATAATTTTGAAATGAGTGAAGATCTCTCTTAGGACAAATGAAATATGATTCTCACCTTCAGCCTCCTTTTTTCAAGCTCATTCTCTTTAATAGACAAAATTAATATAAATCTACCTGTCTGAATATATTTTCAACTTGTACAACAATCTCACTTTAATTGTTGTCACTATTTTTGTTAAAGTTTACAAATATTTATGTAAATATGTCATATGTTTGATATATAATGTCTTAAAATAAGCTTAATAATAAATGCAAATCACCTCACTTAAATGAATGCATACTAAGGTATGATGAGAAATTGTAGAAATCGAACAGCCCTTAAACAGTGACTATTGAGAACTTGTGGAAAATGAAATGTTGCTTCATGACTAGAAATAACACTACCAAATATCTAAGAATGTTGAGAGGGATTGACATCAATACTCAACAATATTCTGTATTATTAATATGAGGATGCAAGATCACTTCGAAAAATAAATGAAGACCCTTACAGCCAATACTGGTTCACTAAAACAGTCATACTAGGTTATCATTTTCTGACTAGTTGCTCAAAGAAACAGAGTACATTTCTTCAAAATAGATTTGACTAAGGCTCTTCATGCTATCTTTGTGAAAAGATTGAGAAATATTGACTTTATGGTAGTACAAAATAGGTGAAAAATTAGTTACATGACTGCTACTCAAAGGACAAGATTGATTTGGGCAATTGTTCAGGGGCCAATCACTTAAACTCTACCTTATGAAATGGAAATGAAATGGAAAACTTCTACATATGTGATTTGGAATTCCTTTCTGAGGAAAATTTGCCACTTCATCCTCATTTATTTATTAAATCTTTTATTTGATCGGTGCCAACCTGAATTACAAATGGAAGCTCAAAATTGTAGTTGTTTCTGGATGCAGAAGAGGAGATACAAGTAAGAATGTTACTATGGTTGCTTTTTTCCTGCACTGTAAGTAATAAGTCATGTTGCTATCACCACAATCCATACATTATGATGCTGACTATATAGTGCAAGTTGACTTGTGCCTTACATTTTTATTTTTGCTGTGGAAACATAACTATGCATCTGATAAACATTATAACCTAACATTCTTTTTTCATGTTAAATAAACATTTATAAAGTAAAAAATAAGATACTGCATGCAACAAGAGAATAAAAATTACCTTAAAATATACACAGAATATAACAGTGTTATATATATAACATACACAGAATATAACATGCACAGAATATAACAGAATATAAACAGAACAAGTGCTAGATCAGAACATCTCAATAATCTTAAATACAAGTTATATAGTATATGTTTGCTGGTCACAGAAACATTAAATTAAGGAATTAATACCAGGAAGATATCTAGAAATTTATAAAATATTTATAAGTCAAACAGTGCATTTTGAAATAATCCATGGGTGAAAAAATGAATTCACAAAGGAAATTAGAAAAAATTTTGTTTTGAATGAAAATGAAAACACAATATATCAAAATTTATAGAATGTAGATAATACAATGGTTAGCAAGAAACTCATAGCTTTAAATGTTTATATATTTTTAAAAATCTAAAATCAGTTGTCTAAACTACCATCTCAGAAAGACAAAAAACAAAACAGCAAGCTAAACCTAAGTAAGGAGAAGGAGGACAATAAATTTAAGAACAGTAATCAGTGAAATAGAAATAGACAAACAATAGAGAAAAATTAATGAAACTGAAAGCTAGTTCCTTGAAAATATAAACAAACTAATAAATTTCCAGCTAATTGATTAAGTCAAACTAGAAATATGATAAATAAAAGAGAAATCATCATTATTGCATATGATTTAAAAGAACAAAGGACTATTATAAAATCTATTACAATAAATTTGAAAACTTAGATGAAATAAACAACTTCTTGAGAGACTTAAGTCACTAAAACTAACAAAAATTGGAGAATATGAATAACCTTAAATTTATCAAAGAAACTGAATCTGTAATTTATAACATTTTTACTAACAAAATTCAATGCCCAGATTGCTTCAGAGGTATTCTTTCAAATAATTAAAGAAGAAATAATACAAAGCCCACAATTTTTTTCAGGAAGTATAAGATAAAAGAACACTTCTCAGCTCACTCTAGCAGGTTTATAATTGCCTTTATGCTAAGTCTAGACAACATTGTAAGAAAATTACAGACCAATATTCCTCATGAGCACAGACTCAAAAATCATTAACAAAATATTAGCAAATCAAATACAAAAAAGATATTAGAAAGTATATTCTGACCAAGTGGGTTAATCCTAGAGATGCAAGTTTGTTTAACATTTGAAAATCATTAAGTGTAGTTCTCCATATAAACATAATAAAGGGAAATAAAACCCAGATAATCATTACAACTTAATGAAAGATGTGCAAGATCAAAATCACTGTTACACTGAAAACTATGAGATACTGCCAGGAAAAAGTGAAAGAAAACCTAAATAAATTTACAGATATACCATGTTCGTGGTTTGGAAGAATCAGTGTTAAAATATCAATTCTCTCTAAGTTGGTATGTAGATCTGATGCAATTCTAACCAATATCTCAGCAGTCTTTTTCATAGAAATTGACAAGCTGATTCTAAAATTTATATGGAGATACAAATGATGTAGAATAGCAAAAACAAATGTTAAAAATAAAGGAATTATTCTACTTCTTTCTTGCTATTTTTTCTATACAATCAAAAAAGTGATACATTGCTGCAAAGACAGAGATACAGATCAATTGATGAGAATAAATAGTCCAGAAATAGACCTTCATGTTTATGGTCAATTGGTTTTCAACAAAAATGTCAAGATAATTTGATGGGGAAAGCTTTTTAAAAAATGGTGTTAAAACAACTGGATATCCATGTAGGGGGAAAATGAACCTTGATCATTACCTTATGCACCCAAAAAAAGAAATTTGAAATTTATCATAAACCTAAATGTATAAGTAAATTTATAAAGGATATTTGGTGAAATGAGAATTTTTTTGTGAATTTATGTCAGACAGAGGTTCATGGGGTAGGGTACAAATGTCACATATTATAAAGGAAAAACAGTAAATTTGATTTCAACAAAATTTAAAATGTCATCTTTTAGAAAGACACAATTAGGAAAATGAAAAAGCAGGTTAGAACTTAGAAAATATTCACAATATTTCATATATCATATAAAGGATTTATATTGAGTATATAAATAACTCATACAATATGACAAATAGACGAATGACAATTCCCATTAAAAACAGACAAATGATTTCAATAGACACTGCACAACAAAAGATATGCACCTTACAGATATGCAAATTTTAAATGTTCAATATCATTAGTCATCAGAGAAATGCAAATTAAAATCACAACGTAATATCATTTCATACTCTTGTAAACATCTATAATTAAAAGACTGACAAAATCAAGTATTCATGATGATGTGGATCAGCTTCAGCTCTCCTACTCTTTTTCCCCCCAAGTTTTGACATTTTTAAAAATTAATCAATTAATTAATTAATTAATCTTTTCAACTCCCTAGTTAGTTAACATGCAATGAATTATTGGTATTAGAAGTAGAATTCAGTGGTTCATCACTTATGGACAACACCCAGTATTCATCATAAGTGACCTCCTTAAATACTCATCACCCATATATCCTATCAACCACCCATCTCCCACCATCAACCCTCAGTTTGTTCTCTATTCTTAAAAGCTTCTTTTGGTTTGCTCCCCTCGTATTCTATTAAAAATCATTCAGAGTATCTTACTGTTTTCCTCTCTTTTTTCCCCTCCCCTATGTTCATCTGTTTTATTACTTAAGTTCCACATGAGTGAAATCATTTGATATTTGTCTTTCTCTAACTGACTTATTTTACTTAGTATCATACACTCTAGCCCCATCCATGTGTAGCAAATGGCAAGATTTCATTCTTTTTGGTGGCTGAGTAATATTCCATTTTATATATGTACATATACATATATACCATGTCTTCTTTATCCATTCATCAGTCAATGGTCATTTTGACCCCTTCCATAATTTGGTTATTATTGATTATGCTTCTATAGACATCAGGGTACACATACCCCTTCAATTACTCCTGACAGGAATGTGAAATGGTACTTACATTTTGGCAGCTTGTTGTCATATGAAACATACACTTCCACTTACTATATGACCCAGCAATTCTGCTACTAGCTCTCAGCTTCAAAGAAACAAAATGAAGTATATTCAAATACTTATACAGAAATTATCTTAATAGTGTTAATTTATAATATCCCCAAATCTTGAAATAACCCAAATATCTACCAACAGGTCAATGAATAAACCAATTGCATTATTGGAATATTACTCAGAAGCAACAAAGGAATACATGACTGAAACACATGAAACCATGGATGAATCTATAAGACATTATGCTTGTTAATGGACTAAATTTTTGTATGCCTCTAATATTCATATGTTGAGACCCTAAACTCCTATATGGCTATATCTGGAATTAAGGCCTCTCAAGAAGTAATTCAAATTATTTAAGGTAATAAATGTGGGACTTTAATCCAATAGGATTAGTGTCTTTATAAGAAGAGAAACCAGAAAGATCTCCTGCTCCCTCTCACTCTTTCACTCACTCTCTCACTCATGCTGTCATGCTCTCTCTCATTCTCTACATAATGCACTGAGAAAAGGCCATGTGAGCATACAGCAAGAAGGTGGCAGTCTGAAAGCCAGGAATAGAACTCTCACTGGAAACTGACCCTTCCAACACCTTGATCTTGGACTTCTATAGAACCATGAGAAAATAAATTTGTGTTAATTAAGGTACCCAGTCTGTGGTATTTTATGATGGCAGCCTAAGCAAGTTAATATGATGCTTGTAAAACTCCATATACAAAAAAATACATAATATATTATTCCATTTATATGAATTTACAGAATAGGGAAAAAACTAGCAACACAAATCAGCTCAAGGTTTGGCTGAACCTAGGGTCAGGTAGGAGACTGAATAGGAAGGGGTATAGGGAAATTTCCAGAGGTGATGGACATGTGTTATATCTTTACCATTGTGGCAATTACACAGGTTTAGAAATTTGTCAAAACTCATAGAAAAGTATTCTTAAATTGTATATTTTTGCTATGTGTGAATCATGCCTCAAAAAGAGCTTGTGGGGAAAAACATGTGATTCAAGCTGAGAATGAAAAAAGCAGATTATATAAATTGAAATAATCACATCAAAATTTCTAATTTCTATACATCATCTAGGATAATGCAACCTCTTGGGTTGGGGGGTACTAAATATCCAGGGGAGTGCAATGAAGACTCTTAGCAGCTTGAAAAACATATCCTATGAAGAACAAATGAGAGAAACCGAGTTGCACAGCCTGAAACAGGAAAGCACGAGAGTGAGATAAGGCAAAGATAGATATATTTATATATTTGATAACTGCTATGTGGGAAGTTAAATGCACAAAACCCATATGGATGATTAGGTAAAAGTTACAATGAAAACTTTGAGACTCAATATGACAAAGTACTTTCAAATAATTAAAGATGTCCAACAAAATCCTCAGACCCTAAAATCTGTTATTTGGTCAGGGGAAAGTAATGCCAATTGCTGTCATTTTCCACAATACTTTTGAATAATTACCATGCAGTACATTAATAATTTTGCATACCATTAAACATATGACAATATAACATTGTTGTGAGTTTTATTATTATACTAAACCCTGTTCTTGCATTCTCAGTTTTTTAAATTCTTATCACTTACAAAGCATGATCCTCCACTCATAAGTTAAAACAAAATAGTCTCAACAATATTATGTACCTTGCTAAATGTTGTGGAATAACTGAAAAATTCACTGGATGTTTCCATGCTAGGCTAATTTCTAGTATATTTTCATCAAATAGATATAACTTTCTGGAGCTGCTTTTTTATGTTTTATTTATTTTATTTTATTTCTTTTCCATGTTCCAGCATTCTTGTTTATGCATCACACCCAGCGCTCCATGCAATATGTGCCCTCCATAATACCCACCACCAGGGTCACCCAACCCCTTGACCACCCTCCCCTCCAAAACCCTCAGTTTGTTTCTCAGAGTCCATAGTCTCTAAAGGTTCATCCCCCCCTCCAATTTCCCCAAACTCACTTCCCTCTCCATCTCCCAATGTCTTCCGTGTTATTCTTTATGCTCCACAAATAAACAAAACCATATGATAATTGACTGACTCTGCTTGACTTATTTCACTCAGAATAATCTCTTCCAGTCCCATCCATGATAATACAAAAGTTGGGTATTCATCCTTTCTGATGGAGGCATAATTGTCTATAGTATATATGGACCACATCTTCCTTATCCATTCATCCACTGAAGGGCATCTTGGTTCTTTCCACAGTTTGGCAACTGTGGTCATTGCTGCTATGAACATTGAGGAACAGACGGCCCTTCTTTTCACTACATCTGTATCTTTGGGGTCAATACCCAGTAGTGCAATTGCAGGGTCATAGGGTAGCTCTATTTTTAATTTCTTAAGGAATCTCCACACTGTTTTACAAAGTAGCTACACCAACTTGCATTCCCACCTACAGTGTAATAGGGTTGCCCTTTCTCCACATCCTCTCCAACACATGCTGTTTACTGTCTTGTTAATTTTGGCCATTCTAACTGGTGTAGGGTAGTACCTCAATGTGTTTTTGATTTGAATCTCCCTCATGGCTAATGATGATGAACATTTTTTTTGTGCCTATTAACCATTCATATGTCTTTTTTGGAGAAGTGTCTGTTCATGTCTTCTGCCCACACATAAAAAAATCCTTCTGCCACACACAAAACAGATAATCTGCCCATGATTATCTGTTTTGTGTGTGTTGAGTTTGAGGAGTTCTTTATAAATCTTGGGTATTAGCCCGTTATACTGTCATTGAGAATACCTTCTCCCATTCCGTGGATTGACTTTTTGTTTTGGTGACTGTTTCCTTGGCTGTGAAGAAGCTTTTGATCTTGATGAAGTCACAAAAGTTCATTTTCACTTTTGTTTCCTTTGCCTTTGGAGGCATATCTTAAAAGAACTTGCTGTGGCTGATATCAAAGAGGTCATTGCCTATGTTCTCCTCTAGGATTTTGATAGATTCCTACCTCGCATTGAGGTCTTTTATCCATTTCAAGTTTATCTTTGTGTATGGTATAAGAGAATTGTTGAGTTTCATTCTTCCACATGTAGCTGACCACTTTTCCCAGCACTGTCTTTTTTCCATTTTATATTTTTTCCTGCTTTTTTGAAGATTATTTGACCATAGAGTTCAGGGTCCCTATCTGGGCTCTCTACTCTGTTCCACTGGTCTATGTGTCTCTTTTTTTGCCAGTACCATGCTGTCTTGGTGAGCACAGCTTTGTAGTAAAGCTTAAAATCAGGCCATCTGATGCCCTCAGTTTTGGTTTTCTTTTTCAACATTTCCTTAGCAATTGGGAGTCTCTTCTGGTTCCATACAAATTTTAGGATTGTTTGCTCCAGCTCTTTGAAAAATGCCAATGGATCACTTCTTGGCCTTTTGGCTAACATCAAGTGAAAAATGCCAGTGGAATTTTGATTGGAATGGCATTGAAAGTATAGATGGATCTAAGCAGTATAGACATTTTAACAATGTTTGTTTTTCCAATCCATGAGCATGGAATGGTCTTCCATCTTTTTGTGTCTTCTTCGATTTCTTTCATGAGTGCTCTGTAGTTCCTCGAGTACAGATCCTTTACCTTTTTTGGTTAGGTTTATTCCCAGATATCTTATGGTTCTTGGTGCTATAGTAAATGGAATCGATTTCTCATTTCCCTTTCTATATTTTCATTGTTAGCGTATAAGAAAGCAAAAGATTTCTGTACATTCACTTTGTATTGTGCCACAGTACTGAATTGCTGTATGAGTTCTAGTAGTTTGGGGGCAGTGTCTTTTGGATTTTCCATATAAAGTGTCATGTCATCTGTGCAGAGACAGAGTTTGACTTCTTCTTTTCCAATTTGAATACATTTTATTTCTTTGTGTTGTCTTATTGCTGTTGCTAGGACTTCTAGTACCATGTTGAACAAGAGTGGCGAGAGTGGGCATCCTTGTCGTGTTCCTGATCTCAAAGCAAAGACTGTCAGTTTTTCCCCATTGAGGATGATATTTGCTGTGGGTTTTTCATAGATAGATTTGATGAATGTGAGGAATGTTCCCTCTATCTCTATACTCGGAAGCATTTTAATCAGGAATGGATCCTGGATTTTGTCAAAGATTTTTCTGCATCAGTTGAAAGGACCATGTGGTTCTTCTCTCCTCTTACTAATTTGTTCTATCACATTGACTGATTTGTGAATGTTGAACCCACCCTTGCCTCCCATGGATAAATCCCAGCTGGTCATGGTGGATAATCTTTTCAATGTACTGTTGGATCCTATTAGCTAGGATGTTGTTGAGAATCTTGGCATCCATATTCATCAGGGATATTGGTCTGACATTCTTCTTTTTGGTGGGGTCTTTGCCTGGTTTGGGGATCAGGGTAATGCTGGCTTCATAAAAAGAGCCTGGAAGTTTTCCTTCTGTTTCCATTTTTGAAACATCTTCAGGAGAATAGGTACTATTTCTTCTTTGAAATTTTGATAGAATTCCCCAGGGAATCCCTCAGATCCTGGGCTCTTCTTTTTTGGGAGGTTTTTGATCACTGCTTCAATCTCATAATTAGATATTGGTCTATTCAGGTTGCCAGTTTCTTCCTGAATCAGTTTTGAAAGTTTATAGGTTTCCGGGAATGCATCCATTTCATCTAGGTTGCTTAATTTACTGGCATATAACTGTTAAGAATAATTTCTGATGATTGTTTCTATTTCCTTGGTGTTAGTTGTGATCTCTTCCTGTCCATTCATAATATTATGAATTTGGGTACTCTCTCCTTTTTTGGGGGGGATTAATTCAAGCAATGGTTTACTGATCTAATTGATTCTTTCAAAAAACCAGCTCATAGTTTCATTGATGTGTTCTACTGTATCACTAATTCCTATCTCATTGATCTTTGCTCTAATCTTAATTATTTACCTTCTTGTATATGGGGTTTGCCTAATTTGTTGTTTATTCTCAAATTCTTTTAGGTGTAAAGACAGCTGTTGTATTCTGGATTTTTCAATTATTTTGAGGGAGGCTTTGATGGCTATGTATTTCCCCCTTAGGACCTTCTTTGCTGTATCCCATAGGTTTTGGACAGAAGTGTCTTCATTCTCACTGGTTTCCTTGAATTTTTTAACTTCTTCTTTGATTTCCTGGTTGATCCAAACATTCTTAAGCAGGGTGGTCTTTAGCTCCAAGTGTTTGAATTCCTTCCAAACTTTTTCTTGTGATTAAGTTCCAGTTTCAAAGCATTGTGGTCTGAGAATACACAGGGAATAATCTCAGTCTTTTGGCATCAGTTGAGCCCTGATTTGTGACCCAATATGTGGTCTATTTTGGAGAAAGTTTCATGTGCACTCAAGAAGAATGAGTATTCTGTTGTTTTAGGGTGGAATGTTCTGTATATATCTATGAGGTCCACCTGGTCCAAAGTGTCATTCAATATTCTTGTCTCTTTAGTGATTTTCTGTTTGGATGATCAGTCTATTACTGAGAGCAGCATGTTTATATCCCCTACTATTAATGTATTCATATTCATATGACTCTTTATCTTGATTAACAGTTGTCTTATGTAGTTAGCTGCTCCCATATTGGGGGCATAAATATCTACAATAGTTAGATCTTCTTGGTGGATAGACTCTTTAAGAATTATGTAGTGTCCTTCTGTATCTCTGACTACAGTCTTTAGTTTAAAATCTAATTTATCTGTTATGAGAATCACTACCCCAGCTTTATTTTGAGGCCCATTGGCATGAAAGATGCTTCTCCATCCCTTCACTTTCAGTCTGGATGTATCCTTAGATTCAAAATGGGTCTCTTATATACAACATAAGGAGAGGTCCTGTTGTTTTATCCAATCTGCAACCCAGTGCCATTTTATGGGAGTGTTTAAGCTGTTCACATTGAGCGTGATTATTGAAAGATACGTTTTTATTGACATCATGTTGCCTGTGAAGTCCTTGCTTCTATAGATTGTCTCTGTAAATTTCTGTTTTATGACACTCTTGAGTCCTTTTTTTCTTTATGGAACCCCTCTTAATATTTCTTGTAGTGCCTGCTTGGTGGTCACATACTCTTTTAAACCTTGCCGTTCTTGGAAGCTCTTTATCTTTCCATCCATTTTGAATGTCAGTCTTGCTGGATAAAGTATTCTTGGCTGTATGTTCTTCTCATTTAGTGCTCTGAATACATCTTGCCATCCCTTTCTGGCTTGCCAGGTTTCAGTGGACAAGTCTGACATTGTTCTGATGGGCCTTCCTCTGTATGTAAGGAATCTCTTCCCCCTTGCTGCTCTCAAGAGCTCCTATCTAAAATTATGATTCATCAGTTTAACAAGCAAGTGTCTTGAGCTCTTTCTAGATTCTATGTTCTTGGGGGAAAACCTTTCTGCCTCTAGGACATGAACGCTGGTTCCACTCCTCAGACTGTGAAAATTTTCATGGAGAATTTGCTCAACTATATCTTCTAGTCTTCTTTCTTTCTCCTTCCCTTCAGGGATCCCAATAATTCTGAATATTGGAACATTTTATGGCATCATTTATTTCCCTAATGCTGTTTTCATGGATTCTAAGCTCTTTGTTCCAGGCCTCCTCCTGATCATTTTTTCTCTCTAATTTTGTCCTCTAGATCACTAATTCTATCTTCTGCCTCAGTTCCCCTAGCTGTTAGAGAATTTAGATTAGATTGGATATCATTGATAACATTTTTAACTTCTTCCCAGGTGGCTTTCACTTCTGCCCTAATTGATTCTATGTTGTCATTAGTGGTTTTCTCCAACCTAGCCATTGTCTGGATAATTGTTACCCTGAATTCCCTTTCTGACATACTGTTTATGTCCATATCCTATAGCTCTGAAGGAAAGGGCACAGTCTCTGAATTTTTCTTCTGTTGGGCATTCCTCCTCCTAGACATTTTGGTGAGAGGTGGTTGAGGGGATGTGTAGCTGAATATATCAACTGTGATCCAGGCAAGGTGCACTCTGGAACACTACTGAGCAATTGGTTAGCACCAAAAAGAAAGAAAAAAGAAAAAAGACTGAGACAGGGGAAAATAAAAAGAGAAACCCCAACCAGAATGTGCCCCAAAGGTAAGATTTATAAGGTACAAGAACAAAAATGGACAAATGAAAAGAATGATGAAAGTAAATGACAAGAAAAAAAAAAAAGAACCAGCCAAAATGAACCCCATGGATATGATTTATATAATACCAGAACAAAAACAAATACACAGAAACACTTACAGAAGAAAAAGGTGGGAGGGTGGTTATAAATCCTCTATGTGGGCAAGAAAGTTTACCTTGATTCTTGCTGGGTGTATTTTGATATCTTTGTTAAAGGACTCAACTTTCCAGAGGTAAAGGGAGATTAAAACTGGTTTATATATAGGGTTAGTATTGATTAGGGAATAAGGATTACCTTGAAGTTTATGTGTATATGTATATGTATATTTAAGAAAATAGAAAAACACAGGTATATATATGAAAAAAGTTTAAGTTAAAAGGTTATTATGGAATTTGTTGTATTGAACCTCTCGTTATAATGGTAAATAGGTTAAAAAATTAAAAAGAACAAGAATAGTGAGAACGAATTAAAAATAAAAAGTTGAAATATGCAGGTTTTAGGGCAATACCAAGAGCTTAATATTTTCTTTTCCTCTGATATTGGAGTTTTACAGTTTTATGTGCATCCTGTGGTGGTTGTCCTCTTGTTTTTTTTTGTTTGTTTGTTTGTTTTTGTTTTTGTTTTGGCTGGCTTTCTGGGAAAGGGACCTGCCAAGTTGTTTTCCAGTCATTCTTGCTTGGTTTGAGTCTTGTTCCTTATCAAGGGGCTGGGCTCTGTGGAAACCAGTTTTTCAAGCTTTTGTTCTCTGGAGGTTTTTGTTCTTTGGTGGCTTTTTGCAGCTTTTCTGAGGTTTTGTGGAAAGCAAACTGCACCCAGGCCTCAGTCTCAGAGAGAAACCTCAGTCTGCTCCCCTCTGGGTGGTCCAGAACACACAGACACCCCCTCTGCAAAATCTGCTGAGCCTCCCACAGGTAGTGCATGCCCCCTGCCACCATTTCATGGGCCACGCAAAATGCCCCCACTTGTCTCTGCACCTCTGTGCTATTAAAACCATGAGAGATATGGGTCCAGGGAGCACACTCCCAGTGGCTGCCTTTGTTGGCACTGCAATAGACCAGAGATAGCGCACTGAGATTTTCAAGCCCCCACTGGGAGTTTTCAGACTCTTGGCCAGTCCAAGCGCCCACCATCTAGCACCCACAAAGAGCACTCTCAGACCTGGGCAGGGAACGAGGTTCAGTCTCTGGTCATGCAGTGTGTGTGCAGAGTGCAATAGTCCACGGTTCTAGAGAGCACCGGCTGGTGCACACATCAGAGACCTAACACGTGGAGAGTGCCTGGCCCAGCGCTGGTGCAAGCCAGGGAAAGCCATAGGCTCAGGGACCACTGCCTGGAGGCTTTGTGCAATCTCTCTGGCAGGATAGCTTATCTCCCACAGTGGCTGTCCTGGATCTGTGGGCTTAGGCCCTTACCTGTGACCACCCAATTCCACCAGTTTCCCCTTAAGATCTTTGGCTCTTTTTGAGTGCTTTTAACCAGACTCCAAGTTAATGATGGTCCCCAATCACAAGGCACTCTCGTATTGGGGTAGTACTTTCCAATGGGTTGCTTCTGGTGGCTCTCTCCCCCCTGTTTATACTCAGATATCAGTCCAATTTCCACTGGCTTTACCTCTCAACTGGCGTCTTCTGCCCCTGCAGAGATCCAGCAGTGTATAATCCTACATCTCAGGCTGTTTTCATGGGTGTTCAGAGTGTTCTGGTAGATAATTAGCTCAATTTAAGGGACCAGTTGAAATAGGGTCTCTTACTTCTCTGGCATCTTGCTCCCTCCTAGATATAACTTTC
This sequence comes from Lontra canadensis, assembly GCF_010015895.1. Lineage (NCBI taxonomy): Eukaryota > Metazoa > Chordata > Mammalia > Carnivora > Mustelidae > Lontra > Lontra canadensis. The sequence continues at coordinate 5,175,621 of NW_022631075.1, read as the reverse complement.
AATGTAAATATTTGAAAAAGTCATCTTTACATACTGACAGTATTACAGTGCTCTCACAAGTCATAAAAAATGGTGATGCAGCTGAGGAGTTATTTATTGTGATACTTTGTGTTCAATTTTATTTTATCTTATTTTATTTTTTTAAAGATTATTTATTTATTTGGGGGGCAGAGGGAGAGGAAGAAAGAGAATCTCAAACAGACTCCCCACTAAGTGTGGAGCCCAATGTGAGACTTGATTTCTCATCCCTGAGATCATCACTGCTTAACAAACTGAGTCACCCAGGCACCCCTGTGTTCCATTTTAAAATGTGAGTATGTTCCATTTAGATGTCAGGCAAAAGAAAAAGTATTTTTTATCATTAATGGCAATAAGTCATGCATCAATGGTACAATCAATTTCTTTGTTACTCTTGTTTTGAAACCAGAAAAAAAAATCTAACAAATGTATATGAATCATAAATATGCAATTACATAAATCATAAATAGAATCTCCCACATATGTAGGTTTCTATTTTACTTTTTTTAAAAACCATCTTAACCATTTTAGATGTATATTTGGTGGTATTAAATACATTCATAATGTTGTGCAACCATCACCATCACCCATCTCTACAATTCTCTTTATTTGTAAAATTCAAACTCAAATCCATTAAACAATGACTTCCCAATCTCCTCTCTCTCCATCTCCTAACAACCGCCATTCAACTTTGTCTCTATGAGTCTGATTACTCTAAGTACCTCATATAAGTCTAATCATATAGTATTCATCTTTTTGTGACTGGTTTATTATGCTTAACATAATGTCCTCAAGGTTCATTTCTGTTGTATCCTAGGTCAGAATTTTCTTTAAATGTGAAGAATATTCCACAGTATGTATGCCACATTTTGCTTACCCATTTATCTATCAATGGACACTTAGGTGACTTCCATATTTAAGCTATTGTGAATAATGCTATTATCAACATGAGTATACCTTGAGTATACATGAGTATATCTTTCGAGACTCTGTTTTCTTTTTTTTTTTTGAGTTGCATTTTTTTCAAGAAATAACACTGATTTAATATTGTTATCTAATATAGAGATCTTATCTAAGTTTTCTCAATTATCTCATTAATGCCTTTTATAGCAAAATAACAAAATGAATTTTTCTGGTCCACTATTTTTAAGTGGTCATGTGTCTAGTTTCCTTTCATCTGGAACAGTTTCTTATCTTTGTCTCTCATGACTTTGACATTTGTGAAGAGTAAAGGCCAGTTATTTTGAATAGCACTCCACAATTTGGACTTGTCCTTCCTATGTTACCTCATGATAACTTTCAGGTTCTGCACCTTGGGAAGGAATATCCCAGAAGTGATATGTCATTCTCAGGGCAACATGTCAGAAGGCATGTGATATTATGTGGTTTTAACTTTGATCACTTGGTTAAGGTGGTGCCTGCCAGATTTCTCTGCTGTAGAGTAACTCTTTCCCTCTTTGTTATCTGTAAGTATCTTGTAGGGAGATACTTTAAGTTTATGTAAACATTCTGTATCCCATCATACCTTCACCCACCAGTTTTAGCATTCATTGTAAATTGTTACCATGACAGCTGCCAAATGGTGATTTTTCTAATTCTGCCGTTCCTTTTGTGTTTATTAAGTCAACATTTTACTTTATTTATTTATATCAATATGGATTCATAGATTCTTATTTTATTCTGAGTTATAATCCCTTACTATCATTATTTAATTTTTTTAATTTAAATTCAAGTTAGTTAACATACAGTTAGTATTGTTTCAGTGTAGTATTAGTTTCAAGAGTGGGATTTAGTGATTCACCACTTACATATAACACCCAGTGCTCATTACATCAAGTGCCCTCCTTAATGTCCATCACCCATCCACCTCCCCTCCAGCAACCCTCAATTTATTCTCTAAAGTTAAGAGTTTCTTATGGTTTGTCTCCCTCTCTGTTTGTATCCTATTTTTCCTTCCTTTCCCCTTTGTTCATCTGTTTTGTTTCTTAAATTCCACCTATGAGTGAAATTATATATTTGTCTTTCTCTGACTGACTTACTTCACTTAGCATAATACACTCTAGTTCCATCCACATTGTTGCAATTGATAAGATATCATTTTTCTGATGAATGAGTGATATTCCATTGTATATACATACCATATCTTCCATATCCATTCATCAGTTGATGAACATTTGGGCTCTTTCCATAATTTGGCTATTGCTGATAATGCTGCTATAAATATTGGGGTGCATGTGCTCCTTTACATCAACATTTTTGTATCCTAAAATAGTTTTAATTTTCATAAATTCAATTTGTCTATTTTTTCTTCAGTTGCATGTGTCATTCATGTCATATTCAAGAACTCACTACTGGGGGCCTGGATGGCTCAGTTGGTTGAGTGACTGCCTGCCGCTCAGGTCATGATCCTGGAGTCCCAGGATTGAGTTCCACATGGGAGGGGGGTCCCTGCTCTGCAGGTATTCTGCTTCTCCCCTGATCTTCCCCCTCTCATGTTCACTCTCTCTCATTCTCTTTCTCTTAAACAAATAAGTAAAATTAAAAAAAAAAAAAGAACTCACTGCCAAATCCAACGTAATGAAACTTTTGTCTTATGTTTTCTTCTGACAGTTTTATAGTTTTAGGCCTTACATTTAGGTCTTTGGTCCATTTTTTTTTTAAAGATTTTATTTATTTATTTGACAGAGATCACAGGTAGGCAGAGAGGCAGGCAGAGAGAGAGAGGAGGAAGCAGGCTCCCTGCTGAGCAGAGATCCCGATGCAGGGCTCGATCCCAAGACCCTGAGATCATGACCTGAGCTGAAGGCAGAGGCTTAACCCTCTGAGCCACCCAGGTGCCCCAGGTCTTTGGTCCATTTTGAGTTTATTTTTGTATATGGTGTTAGATAAAGGTGAAGCTCCATTCTTTTGCTTGTGAATATCTAGTTTTCCCAGAACCATTTGTTTGAAAAGACTCTCCTTTCGCCATTGAATGGTCCCTGGCAACCCTAACCAAAACTCAGTTGAATATGGAAGTAAGGGTTTATTTCTGGGCTTTCCATTCTATTCCATTGATCTGTATGTCTGTCTTTACATAAGTACCACACTGTTCTGATTACTGTAACTTTGTAGTAAGTTTTGAAATCAGGAAATGTGTGTCCTATAGCTTTATTCTGCTTTCTGAGGATTGTTGTGGTGATTTGGGGTCCCTTGAAATTCCATATGAATTTTAGGATGGGGTTTCCTATTACTACAAAAACATCATTGGGAATATGAGAGATTGCACCAAAACTCTGGATCACTTTGAGGTATATGGACATGTTAACAATAACAAGTCTTCCAATCCACAAACATTTATGTCTTGTATAATTTCTTTCAGCAATATTTCATAGTTTTCATATTACAAGTGTTTCATCTCCTTGGTTAAGTTTATTCCTAAGTATTTTATTCTTTTGATGCTATTATAAATGAAATTATTTTCTTAATTTTCTATTCAGAATTGTGTTATTAGTGTATAGAGATGTAACTGATTTTTGCACGTTAATTTTATATTCTGGAATGTTACTGATTTTTTTATACCCTTTATTTTTTTTTTTCATTTCTTTTCAGTGTTCCAGAATTCATTATTTATGCACCACACCCAGTGCTCCATGCAATACATACCCTCCATAATACCCACCACCAGGCTCACCCAACCTCCCATGCCCCTCCCCTCCCAAACCCTCAGATTGTTTCTCAGAGTATACAGTCTCTCGTGGTTCATCTCCCCCTCCAATTTCCCCCAACTCCCTTCTCCCCTCCAGCTCCCCATGTCCTCCATGTTATTCCTTATGCTCCACAAATAAACGAAACCATATGATGATTGACTATCTCTGCTTGACTTATTTCATTCAGCATAATCTCTTCCAGTCCCCTCCATGTTGATATGAAATTTGGATATTTATCTTTTCTGATGGAGGCATAATACTCCATAGTATATATGGACAACATCTTCCTTATCCATTCATCCATTGAAGGGCATCTTGATTCTTTCCACAGTTTGGCAACTGTGTTCATTGCTGCTATGATGGAATGTAACTGATTTTAATAGTTCCAAGAGTTTTTTGGTAGAGCTTTTATAATATGCTGTATATAAGAATATGTGATCTACAAAATGAGACAATTTAATATCCTCCTTTCTGATTTAGATGCCTTTTTATTTTCTTTTTCTTTCCTTATTGCTCTGACTTGGATTTCCAGTACTATGTTGAATAGAAGTGGTGTGAGTGGGCATCCTTGCTTTATTTAATATCTTAGAGGAAAACTTTCCACTTTTCATTGTAGAGTATGATGTTAGCTGTGGGGGGTTTCTATATGGCCTTTATTTTATTAAGATCTTTCCATATTTAATAACCATTACCAGGCTGCATGGAGCACTGGGCATTATATGCAAACAATGAATCATGGAACACTATATCAAATACTAATGATGTATTGTATGATGACTAATATAACATAATAAAAAATAAAAATAATTATATCACAAAAAAGACCTTTCAATACATAATTTGTTGAAAGTTTTTATCATGAAATGTTGAATTTTCTCAAATGCTTTTTATGCATGTATTGAGATATAAGATATTTGTCCTTCATTCTGTTAATGAAGACATGAACAGACATTTCTGCAAAGAAGACATTCAGATGGCCAACAGACACATGAAAAAGTGCTCCATATCACTCGGCATCAGGAAATACAAATCAAAACCACAATGAGATACCACCTCACACCAGTCAGAATGACTAAAATTAACAAGTCAAGAAATGACAGATGCTGGCGAGGGTGCGGAGAAAGGGGAACCCTCCTACACTGTTGGTGGGAATGCAAGCTGGTGCAACCACTCTGGAAAACAGCATGGAGGTTCCTCAAAATGTTGAAAATAGAACTACCCTATGACCCAGCAATCGCACTGCTGGGTATTTACCCTAAAGATACAAACGTAGTGATCCGAGGGGGCACGTGCACCTGAATGTTTATAGCATCAATGTCTACAATAGCCAAACTATGGAAAGAACCTAGATGTCCATCAACAGACGAATGGATAAAGAAGATGTGGTATATATACACAATGGAATACTATGCAGCCATCAAAAGAAATGAAATCTTGCCATTTGTGATAACGTGGAGGGAACTAGAGGGTATCATGCTTAGAGAAATAAGTCAGTCGGAGAAAGACAATTATCATATGATCTTCCTGATATGAGGGAGAGGAGATGCAACATGGGGGGTTAAGGGGGTAGGAGAAGAGTAAATGAAGCAAGATGGGATCGGGAGGGAGATAAACCATAAGTGACTCTTAATCTCACAAAACAAACTGAGGGTTGCTGGGGGGAGGGGGGTTAGGGGGGTGAGGTTATGGACATTGGGGAGGGTATGTGCTATGGTGAGTGCTGTGAAGTGTGTAAACCTGGCGATTCACAGACCTGTACCCCTGGGGAAAAAATATATTATATGTTTATAAAAAATAAAATTAAAAAGAAGTGTTTCTCAAAATCTCCTGAGACAGATGCTAAAAATGCAGACAAGTCTCCATCTCCAGAGTTGCCAAATAAGGCCTCTATATTTTAACAGGTTTCCCTAAGAATTCTTGTGTATTAAAGCTTGAAAACTACTGTCTTAGAGAACCACTGTCTATTGTGGCTTTCTCATCTTCTATATGGAGAACTGACACTCCCACAGAAAACTGAGACAGAATGCTAATAGAGTTTTTCCAGGCTTTTAATCTTTTCACTATGCCATTATGTGCCCTATGGAAATTTATCATTCACAAATATTTTTACAAATAATACTGTAATGTATTCCTTCAACATCCTAACAGGTATGAATGTCAGGATATTATTTAATGCACTGCACAGATGATATATGTTTATATGTATGTAGGTATGGATGGATGGATGGATGGATGGATGGATGGATATTCATGCAACCAGTATCTTGAATAAGCTGGACTTTGAGTAAGCTTTTGAATAGTTTTTTGTTTTCTTACCCCCTTGTGAGAGATGTTGTGGTGTACTGTTCACTTGCACCTTCTGAGTGGAACTACTCATTCCTTAGCTCCCCAGGGTGCAGGCTGCCGATGGCTCACAGCTGAGTCTTAGATAAGGCATTGTCTTGATAGGTCTCACTCTCTTCCCAGGGTCAGCCTGAGTACAATAACTTGTTGATGACTGTGTCACAAAGGCTCAGCTGTCTTGTTTCAATATGTAACAATCTGGAAAGGCCATACCAGTTCCAGAGTTTTGTCAGAATGGTTACGGTATTTGTTGCTACTGTTTGACTACACTCTACTCAGTATTTCATTCCTCACCCCTCACAGATATTCCCCTAAGCGCTTTCCAAAAAATCTTCCAATAATTCTCCTACATGTGAATTTCTATTTTTTAAGTTTCAAGTTTTTATTTAAATTCTAGTTAGTTAACATACAGTGTAATATTAGTTTCAGAGGATTCATTGATTTATCATCTATTTACAAAACCCAGTGCTCATCACAAATGCACTTCTTAATCTCCATAACTTATTTATCTGACTCCCCTACCTCCCCTCTAATTACCATCAGTTTGTTTTCTCTAGTTAAGAGTCTGTTTCTTGGTTTACCTCTCTCTCTCTTTTTCTTTACTTATTTGTTTCTTAAGTTCCACATATGAATGAAACCATGTTGTATTTGTCTTTCTATGACTGACTTGTTTCACTTAGCAAAATGTTCTCTAGCTTCATCCACATTACTGCAAATGGCAAGATTTCATTCTTTCTTATGACTGAGTAATATTCCTGTGGGGTGTGTGTGTGTGTGTGTGTGTGTGTGTGTATTCCTCACCACTTCTTTATCCACTTGTCTGTCAATGGATACTGGGGCTATTTCTGTAATTTTCCTAGTGTAGATAATGCTGTTATAAACACCAGGGTGTGCGTGTTCCTTTGCATCAGTATTTTTGTATTGCTTAAGTAAATACCTAGTAGTTCAATTGCTGGGTCACAGGGTAGTGTTATTTTAAACTTTTTGAGGAACCTTCTCCAGAGTGGCTGCACCAGTTTGCATTCCCACCAACAGAGCAAGACTGTTCCCCTTTCTCTGCATCCTCACTAACATCTGTTGTTTTCTCTGTTATTAATTTTAGCCATTCTGACATGTGTGAGGTGATATCTCATTGTAGTTTTGACTTCTATTTCTCTGATGATCAGTGATGTTGAGTATCTTTCATGTGTCTGCTAGCTATCTGGATGTCCTCTTTGGAAAAATGTCCACTCCTGTCTTCTGCCCATTTCTTAACTGGATTATTTGTGTTTTGGGGTGTTACCTTTGATAAGTTCTTTATAGATTTTGAATAGTAACCCTTTATTGGATATGTCATTTGCAAATATCTTCTTCCATTCTGTAGGTTGCCTTTTAGTTTTGTTGATTGTTTTCTTCACTGTGTAAAAGATTTTTATCTTGAAGAAGTTCCAATAGTTCATTTCTGCTTTTGTTTCCCTTGCATCAGGAGACATATTTAGTAAGAAGTTGCTACAGATGATGTCAAAGAGGTTACTGCCTGTATTCTCCTCTAGGATTTTGATGATTTCCTGTCTCACATTTTGGTCTTAATACATTTTGAATTTAATTTGTGTATGGGGTAAGGAAATAATTCAGTTTCATTCTTTTATGTGTGGCTGTCTAGTTTTCCCAAAAACATTTGTTGAAGAGACTGTCTTTTCTCCACTGGATATTCTTTCCTGCTTTGTTGAAGATTAGTAGACCAAATAGTTGTGGGTCCATTTCTGGGTTTTCTATTCTGTCCCATTGATCTATGTGTCTGATTTTGTGCTAATACCATATTACCTTGATCACTGTAGCTTTGTAATATAACTTGAAGTCCAGAATTGTGAGGCCTCCAGCTTTGCCTTTCTTTTTTAAGATTGCTTTGGCTATTTGAGGTATTTTCTTGTTCCATACAAATTTAAGATTTGTTGTTTGGGTTCTGTGAAAACTGCTGGTGGTATTTTGATAGGGTTTGCATTAAATCTATAGATTGCTTTGGGTAGTATAGACATTTTAACAATCTTGTTCTTTCAATCTGTGAGCATGGAATTTTTTTTTCCATTTCTTTGTGTCATCTTCAATTTCTTTCATCAGTGTTTTATAGTTTTCTGAGTACAGATCCTTTGATTAACTTTATTCCAATGTATAGAAAACCTCTTTGGTTAAACTTATTCCTAAGTATCTTATGGTTTTTGGTGCAATTACAAATGGGATCAATTTCTTGTCTCAGTTTTCTTTTAGCCCCTAGTTCCAGTCTGAGATTTGTTCCAAAGATAAGCATACAAGGAGAAATTCCTCTGAAGAACCACAGATATGGGGTTTCAGTACAGACATTTATTTTCTAGAAATAGAAATCTAGTATGCACTGACATGTGTAATAAAGCAAATTTGACATTAATAGTATTCTTTAAAATATTGAAAGATAGCAATGAGAATGTGTCAAAAATGCTGTGATGCACTACCTAAAACCTCCCTTTGGTAATGACAGCACTCGGCTTTCAACCATATTTGAGAAATTTCTCAGTTGAGCATGATCTTTTCCAAGATCATGCGTTAGATGTCCTTCATCCAATGACTGATTAATATTATGACTTGGTCATCCTGTCCCTACTCAAAACAGCTATGGAGGACTATCTCATCTTCACAATGCCCTGTGACATTCCACTGAGACTGTTTTACAGTTCAACTTTTTGCTTTGGCAAATCCTTCTTCATTACCTTCATTTCCTCAGTTTTTGACCCCAACAGCATTCCCTCACAGCCTACTATATTCTAATCGTTTAAGCATCTTGTTCCTGGAGAACTAACCTTCTACATCTGTGGTCAGGAGAGGTCTTAGAAAGCAGATACTTGGATCACCAGCTGTCTAGCTAATAATAAGACCTCTATCATTGGCCATAGGTAGAATTCGGGTGACTTCTGGAAAGGTAGTGGTGTAGTTGTTAAAACTTTTACATGTAATAACCTGGAATGGCATGTTATTGGAATATAATATAGTTTGATGTGTTAGATTTTTAAGAAATGGGGGAGAAGATAGTAATTCTAAGTCCATTGATATTCAGTTGTATTGATAAGTTCATTTGCCACTTGGGGAAAAATACAAGAAAAATATTAAGATGATTAAATGGAAATTAAATGGTACACGTGAAAGCCATCAGGCCTCCTTGGTAGTATATAAAGAAACTCCCTTCTCCCTAAACAGAAGGGAAGAGATCCTTAGGACCAGACTTAGGACTTGATTGTATAAGTAGCTGAGTTCCAAAGAAGTTAACATTCCAACTGAGGCAGGTCTGCTTTAATAAAGTAAGGGCTCCTGTTGGAAAAGAATGGGACACTGACACATGGGATGGAATATCTGAATTGATGTTCCTGAAAGTCTTGAATCTGATAGTTCTCTTAAATTCCCCAAGCATGTAGAAGAGGGTCACTTCTTCTCATGAGGGTCTAGTACCCCCTTATTTGGAGATAATGCAGGAACCCCTCCCTTTCAAGACAATATGCATTTCTTTCATCTCCCATATCCCTTCCTGGCCTCTAAGCTTGTAGGGTTATGTTACAACTTTAACTACAGATGTGATGAACTTAGTAAAGCGGAAAGGGGACTGTAATGAACTCATTCTATGTATAAATCTGCCTCTCCTGCCTGAAGGGCCTCTGCCAAAATTGTTGTGTAAAAGTTTAGAGAATATTTGATCCACTGTCATGGGATACCACATAACACTACATCAGACCAAGTGAACAATTTCACAGCAAAGAAGTTGTGGTAGAAATGCCTTAATATGGTTCTGTGCTGCAATTTGAAGAATATTTAGGTCATAGAACTAATGTGAGGAAGTAGAATAGGCCATAATTACCATCATGCCCAGGGAACTGCTTAGGGAATCTATGTTTCCCATCCTGAAACCTGGCCCCTGTGGTTTAGAGTTTCTGCTTCCCAAAAGGAGAATGCTTCTGCTAAGAGACACAGTAAAGGCCCCATTGAACTATAAGCTATGAGCTTGACAGGCGGGAAAAAAACTGAGGGTTTCAGGGAATGAACTGTGGTGAACACTGTGATTCACCACCCAGTTCCCCCTTCAGAAATGAGGATCTTATTACTCTAGCTGCTGGGAATGCTTCCAGTAGGTAGTCACAAATTATCAACCTTTTAGGATGGTCTCAGTTGAAGTGAGTTGGAGCAGCCCACACCCTTCTTGAGAAGCCCATATCCAAAGACTGATTAATGCCCCCTTGTCCAAAATTTGATCAGCTCTGGAGAGCCATCCTCTCTTCATAATTCCCTTTAGAGTCAGCTGAGGCTTTCTTTGAAAATGCATTAAGGTTCAATCTCTTCCCTTGCCCACTTTTGCTTTTTTGCTCTTCCTTTCCAAAAGGAACTGATATCAAGAACATTCCCTAGAAATTCATTCACATCACTGCATTAAAGTCTGTTTCTGAAGAGAGTCAACCTGTAACAGAGAATTAGAGTAATTATAAATCAAGAAATAAGATGATATGTTTCTTCCATTTAAATTGCAAATACAGGAAAGAAAAGCTAATACTTAATTATCTCATGTAGTTCAACCTTGTGAGGCAATAGTGAAAATGTATTTTTTTTAATGATACAAACATTGAGAAGTGAACTTATATGTTCATATTAAATGATTTGTTACAGAGATGAGCTAGTATAACAACTTATGAGAAACTGTTCTCCTACTCAATTTCAAATAATGATTAATGAGTGACCTCTAAATTCCTGGTAATTTATACAGAAAATTAACATGATTATTCATGTTTTCTAAATAAAGAAAGACTTAAAAAATTAAGCAACTTAATCAAACAACCCGTAAGTCATAGACCAAACAACTAGTGACCACAATAGTGATCAGAATCAAATAACTCTTAAATCATAGAGCTGGAATTTAAAATCGGAACTGTCTGACTCTAGTCCATTGCTTTCCCCATATGCCACAATTAACTGCATGCTGTTGAACTTCTGTTATTTTTGAAGGGAAATGTCAGAGTTTGGGTTGGCGGCCTCTAAGTTATATACCTTGATTGATTAGCAATCCAATTACTAAATTTCTCAAGGTATGTGGTGGAGAGCTGTGTTATATGTGAGCCCCTTGAGTAATGTTTCAAAATACATATTCAAAACTTATACAGTTATATCTTTGGAGAATGAATAAAACACATTGTTTTCATAAATGCTATAAAAAACAAAACTTTACACAATTTCCTTAGGTACTGGAAATACACATAAAAAATTAGAGGTTGTCTATGTATAAATAAGGGGATTAGATTTCAGAATTTTCAAGCAAAGACATGAAATTTTATGTTTATTAAAAGAGCAAGAGGTTTTCAAAACATTGAGGAATATTGAATACTGGAGCATCTGGGTGGCTCAGTGGGTTAACCCTCTGCCTTCAGCTCAGGTCATGATCTCAGGGTCCTAGGATCTAGCCCCACATCGGGTTCTCTGTTCAGCTGGGAACCTGCTTCCATCACCCCCCCACCTGCCTCTCTGCCACCTTGTGATCTCCCTCTCTGTGTCAAATAAATAAATAAAATCTTTAAAAAAAAGAATACTGGATACTGTTTTGCATCATTCTGCCTTCATTTTTAGATGATCTGGCACATCTTTCATGAAAAGTTTGAAAGATAAAATTATGTGGATAATTAGTTCATTAGGCCTAACATTTCATCTTGTGTGTTAACTTCACTTCTCCTTTATATTCTGTTAGTCATTCAATTCAATAAACACGTTTTAAGCTGTTCTGAGCTCTGTTCTAAGTGATATGGATGCATGAGTTAAGTGATCCATGAATTTCATGTTATCAAATTTTCCCTGCACTTCACAGCAGTTGTGCCTTACATCTAAAAATCTTTACAACTAAACTCCTTTAGCTTTTGACTAGTTCATATTCCTCATTGTATAGTATAAAGCTTTTAGCCTTTGTAACTCTTGGACTTAGGGTGTTCCATGACTTCTCAAAAACAGAAAAGCCAGATTAATACCAGACAGAAATCTGAAATTCTTTAGTGACTCTTCAAAAACCTAAGAAAACAGTAAAGTCAAACAGCAATTTTCATGAACACCAGAGAATTGGTTCCAGAGAGAATTTAAGTAAGCTACTGAGATTAACAAAATAAGTAATTATATTTTTTATATGTGAGTTATACATGATCAGTGAAATTACTAGTGCCTGACACACTGTGTTAGAATGTCCTCTTTTTACTACCAATTAGACTTTGAGAATTTTCTTATATTTAAAAATAAAGATAGCTGTGTGTTATGACATGCAGGATCTCAGATAAAACCAAGTAATCTTATTACAGAATTACCTAGTTACCTGATTATTCTCATAGTCTTCCAAAGAAGGAGGATAAAAGTAAGATACCCTTCTGCTTTCAGAACATTTGAGGCAAGTATATTCATATTGCCATGAAGTTGTGAAATAGCTGCAGAAAGAAAATTTATTTGACATGGAATGTGATTAGGCAGGTTGGTGCTAACTGTGAATTTGCAGAAGCTGGAGAATTTGGTATAGCAGTCTTAAGTTCAACCCACAAATGTTTTTAGAGGAGTTATGTCTCATCACAAAGGGCTTCTTTGGTTTATGCTGGTTTTCATAGTCCACTCCAAAGATACAGTGTTCTAATATTTTTGCCTCACAGAATATCCATTTTGAGACTACGAAGGTTACTGTTATTCTTTTATTTCTTAATGAGTTTTCCCAATTTATATTCACTGCCTCTATTTTTTTTATCTTTTTGCAACCCTCATATACATAGCTAATAGATGTAATGTCACTTCAGAAGCAGAATGATGTAACTTCACTTATATATTGAAGCCAAAGTTCTAACATTGCTTATCAACATTAGCTAGTTAATTTTAACATTAAAACAAAATTATATATAGGTATGAATATGTAGAAAAGACATGCTCAATAACTAGGTCTAGAGAGGTATTGGCACTTTAGAAGAGATTGGATTATATTAGACTTACTGATATTGTAAATATTTATTTTATATCTACAGTTGAATGTACTCAGACTGTTTTATATTCCAATTATAACAGATTTATACATACAGATTTTAAAAATCTAAAAAGAGAAATTATAGCATATGATAGATTGTCACATTATTTCCTTACTTTATGTCTCAGTTCACTTTATATCTTCCATTTCCTGCATATCTCAATAAATAATCTTAAATAAAAATTGGACATAATCTCAAGTACCTTATTTTGAAAACATTTCACTCCTTTAGGAATATGGTGATGAATATGGTCTTGATCTAAGACAAAGGAAGCAAATAAAATTTTGAAAAGATATGGCATAACATGCCAGGGCAAGTTGAAAAGATGGCAAGCATTTGGTGGCATGTCATAGGTAGGGCACTAGCTGGGCTAGTAGCTAAGTGTGATAAAACTATTGGAGATTAAAATTAGTTAAGGAGTCAAAAGTTCAGATTTTCAGACCCCAAAACCAGTGAGTAATTAATTTTCAGGTCCTTGGAACAGCCAAAATATTCAAAGTCCAAAGTAACACACTTCTTCATTTACTTAGTATTTTAGATTTATCCCATATAGAATACTTACACTTCCGGCACTATTTTAATTGCTTTACAAATATTAATCCAGTTACTCTTCATAATAACCTTATGATACAAGTATTACCCTCTATAGGCAGAGAGGTTATAAGAAAATAGCCAAATTTCATATACCTAATAAGCAGAGGAGCTTAGATTTAAATCCCACTCTAGAATTGGTGCCCTTAATCATATATACTATTTTTAAAGGAAATAGTATATATTTATAGTATACTATAAACATTATAGTATACTATTTACTCATTTCAAATTACCTAACACAGCTTCTTGTTCTTAACAATCAATGAGAAAAATAAATGAGAATCTTTCTTCTATATAGTCTCAGATATAAAGCTAATTTAATACAATACAATACAAAGAGAGGCAAAAAATATATTTATCTCCCCAAACAAGGTGTTGGACCATGTATGTTTGCAAGGCATGCTGAAAGGCTACATAAGTGGTTAAGGTTTGGGGAACACAGATAACAGGAGAAAACATTCGGAGTAAGTTGTCAGTATTTTATGAAAGAAGGGAAATAGGTGTTTACCCTCACTTTAAGCCAACTGAGAGAGGGAGCTTCAAGAGAACTTTTCAGAAAGGTAGCCCTGAGTTTCTTTGTATTAAGAGAGTGCAAGGCCTGTTTTTAGGGTTCCCAAGATTTTATTCAGAGGTGTCCTAGGTTAACTTCTCTGGGAAGCTGACTCTTAAGCAGAAATTCACATGTAGGAGAGTGTTTATTCACTATATTATACACTTGAACTAATAGTATACTGTATGTTAACTAGCTGGTATTTAAAAAAATAAATCCACTTATATCTTTTCAAGAAAAATAAATAAATAAAGCCTAGGGAATTCTGGTTTGTATTACTTAAAATGTGTTTTCTTAAAGTAAGTTTCAACTCAAGTGCCTTTTCAATTCTCCATTAGGAAGTCTCCTTTTGCTCTCTTTCCATTGCACTACATAATTCTCTTTTGGAAACATTATATAAGTTTGTAGTTTCACTGACATTAATTATATAAATCTGTGAATTTGAATATCTATATCATTACTGACAACCCAGAATCTGACCATTCAGTTTTATATCCCCTTGTCAAAAAAAAAAAAAAGTGCCATGCAGTCATATTTTACTGGAAATGAGTGACAACCACAGTTATTGCTACCCTAGTAGGTATGAAATAAGTGTTAACTGAATGAATGAATGAATGAATGAATTTTTAAACATATAACCGATTTTCAAGATGTATTTTAGGACTTCCACTTTGTATGGCTTGGTCTGTGGCAATGCAAAATCACTAAGTTTTATGGTCTAGGCATGTTGTTCTTAATCCATATTTTGGTGGAAAGGGTCTTGAAACTATGAATTTGACCAAATAAAAATACCTATATACACAATCTCACACAGTTTCGGATATAATTTTAAGAGACGTTACAGACCTCCCAAAGTCCATTCAGGGGTCCTAATTGAAAAACTCAGAGTCTATTCTAATTTAGCTATGATTTTCATTAAATAGAGATAAAATGTGACTCCTACAGTAACACATTGTGCTTATTTACTAATATATTAAATAATTAAGTTATATAATATGTATTATTTAATAATATCAAATATATTAAAATCTAGCAATCGGTATAATAATGACATAATTTCAATTTAGTGATGAGTATAAAAATATTTCTTTTTCTTTTTAGGTTTCACCCAGAGAGATCACAAGCAGGGGGAGTGGCAGAGGGAGAGGGATAAGCAGGCTCCCAGCTGAGCAGGTAACCCAATGCGGGGCTCAATCCCAGGACCATAGAATCATGACCTGAGGCAAAGGCAGATGCTTAACTGGCTGAACCACCCAGGGGTCCCTAAAAATATTTCAAGACATTTGCATCATCTGTAAGTTAACTATTTCAGATACCTCATGTAAGTAGAATCATGCAGAATCTTGTCCTGCTTATTTCACTTAGCATAATGTCCAAGTTCACACATATTATCACAAATGTCAGGATTTCCTTCTTTTCTTTGAGACTAAATAACATATAATCGTATGTATATACCACAATTTCTTTATCCATTCATCTGTAATGGACACTTGGGCTGTTTCCATATCTTGCCTACTATCTACATTTCAGGTGCCCTATAGCCACATGTGGCTAGTGACTTCCATATTAAACAGCACATTTCTAGACCCAACATCAAAGTATGACATTCAAATGTCATGTTAAACAAATAGCTTGAGTATTCAAAACAAAGTATCATTTAATGATCTACAAAAATTATACTAATATTTCATAGTTTTCAAGGAGCACATCCTTGAACATGACTCAGACTCACAACTCAGAGGATTGCCATAAAAATGTTCTTGATCTCTATTTTCCTAGGTAATAGGATGCAGTAGGCAAGGAGTAGGACACAGTCAGAGAAAGCAAAGTGCACATGAAATACATGGGTTATCTCAAGAATTCAATAAAGGTTTTAACTGATGATGGATTTCTATATTATAAGGATTCTTACACTGCTTTCAACCTTTATGGAACTAGATAACAGTACCATAGCAGATTGAAAGTGCCTGCTATGAATATATGATTTATATAAGGTAGCTTATTTAGATCATTACTGAAGTCAAGTTTAGCAAGGACTTCTGCTTCTGGGAGAATGCCAGACCAGATATTCTAAACATTATATTTGTATAATAAACTGAAACAAACACACCTTATTTAAATGTATTTTTGAGCCTGCACTAAATGAAATCGCCATGAACCAAAACCAAAACAAGCAAACTATAAAAGAAAGAGTGTACTAGTAAGCCAGAATTTGAGAGGTTAATGGCAACAGAACATAAAATCTGAGGATGTCTTGAGTATAAATGCTGATGTCAGGAAATAAAGTTTGGGGAATGAGAGAGATGATAGTAAACTGAGGTATATCAGAAAATACTAACCATAAGAAAGCTGGGATAATTATATTAATATCAAAAAGCACAAAGTTCAGAGACATTATTAGAGCAAAAGAATACTCATAATAATAAAAAGTTTTATTCACCAAGGAGATATAATATATTTAAACCTCTAAGATCTAATATTATAGCCTTGAATGTGTAAATCAACAATTGATGAAATTTTTAAAAAATGACAAAAAAATGACAATCCTACTATAATAGTAGGAAATATCAATACACTTCTTTCCAATATTGATGGGCCAAGAGACAAAATTAAAATAGTAAAGATATAAAATATTTGAATACCAATTAATGCAGTTAATTTAAGGAATATATATTCTGACTCTAACAGTTTTCAAACACACAGTCTTCTAAAATACACACAGAATATTTGGAAAATTGATATATAGTGTCATACAGCACATCTCAAAACATTTTTAAAAATTTATATGATACA
Source organism: Lontra canadensis (assembly GCF_010015895.1). Classification (NCBI taxonomy): domain Eukaryota; kingdom Metazoa; phylum Chordata; class Mammalia; order Carnivora; family Mustelidae; genus Lontra; species Lontra canadensis. Next base: position 5,158,615 of record NW_022631075.1, on the reverse strand, counting down.
TGTCATGTTCTATAATCACAGTGAAATGGTTGAATACCTATACATTTGGACATTTAAAAACACATTGCTGGGGTGCTGGAGTGACTGGTTTGGTTAAGTGTCTGATTTCATCTCAAGCCATGATCCCAGGGTCTTGGGATTGAGCCTGTGGTGGGCCCCCCACTTAGCAGGGAGTCTATTTTTCTCTCTCCCTCTGCCCCTCCCTGCACTAATGCATGTTCTCTCTGACTCTCTCTCAAATAAATAAATAAATAAATAAATAAAATCTTTTTAAAAACCATATTGCTAAAATTCTACTAATCAAAGAATCCTTAATAAGAATTTTAAATTAATCAAAACTGTACAATAAAAATTCTTCATATGAGAACTTGTAAAATACATCTAAATTGATATTTTTTTAAAAAACTAGGTATGATTCACATACAAAAAGCTGTACCTATTTAGTGTATAACAAGTTGATGAGTTTGAAAACAAGTATATAGCTGTGAAACCATCACCACAGTCAAAGCCATTAACATATCCATCATCTCCAAAAGTTTCCTTCCACCCCCTTTAAATTTCTTTTTCTATTATGGTATGAGTACTTAATATTAGATTTACCTTCTTAACAAAATTTTAAGTAAACAATACAGTATTGTTTACTCTAGGTACTTGTCTTTAAATAGTAACAAAAAAACCATGTCTTTCAGGGTTATTATGCACTATTTCATTGATAAGGGACAGAGACTTAGAAGAAAGAACATTCAAGGTCAAACTGCAAAAGATGCAGCTAGAAAAAGCAAAATCTTTTTTCATAGAACCTGGAAAATATTGGTGAGAAAATGTGACTTGCCCAAGGTCAAGTAACTATTAAAGAGAATCACAATTAGACTAAGCAGTGTAACTTTAGATTCCATACTTTTATGAGTACACCAAGCTGCCTTCTCCTATTTTCCTTCTTTCCTTCATTCTTTTTTCTCTGTAAGAGGGTTACATGGAAACTACCTTATGCTGTCTACCAACATCTTTACAAGCAGCAGAAATTGATGAAGACAGTTGCAATTGTGAGGCTGCGACTAGCAGGCACAGAACTCTGTCAGAGCTGTCACCAATGTCATATGTCAAGAACTACAATAGGGCTACCTTTGTTGTTGTTCTATTTAAAAAATAAAGGAAAATAATGTCCTTTAAAGTGTTAAATGTGTCAGTCAATTGGATGGTCTATCTTAAAACATATTTCTAAAGATTAAAGGAGAGTTCTTTGAAATTTCTTGGAAATAGACAATACTACATTATAAATCATATGGTTTGGAATTGGGTGTTATATACATGCTATCAGGATTTCTGCTTCTTTGCACATACTAATTAAGTTCACAATATTTTTACATAGCAAAAACCAATATCCCAAAGAGAAAAATGAAGACTAATTCACACCTTTAAAATAACCTATAAACTGCAGGCAATAATCATACAATTGTTTTCCACTCAAGTTGTAACAATGGTGTTTTAACTAATAACACCAAAGCAAACAAAGTGTTGAGGTACTAAGTTGAAGATAATGAAAATATTTTCAGTAATGCTCAGAAATGGTTACACAGTATATATTTTTACTGAGAGATTTCTAATGTTCATTGACTAGGCGGACAGCTAATAGTGGTTTACATCAGGAAAGGTATGTTAGAGAATGTTATCCTTCTGGGTTTTTAAAAAAGATTTTTATTTATTTGAAAGAGAGAGAAAGCATGTGTGGGAGAGGCAGAGGGAGAGAATCTCAAAGAATCCACACTGAGTTTGGAGCCTTAAGTGGGGCTTGATTCCGGGACCCTGAGATCATGGCCTGAGCCAAACCAAGAGTCAGATGCTTAACCAAATGTGTTACTCAGGCGTTATCCTCTGATTAATCCAGTTATTTAAAAAAACTAAATGTTGGCCATTCATAATTTTGTATCTTGATCAGAAATGATAATATATACATAACTTGATACTAAGCACAACTCCTAAGTGTGAAATTCAAGATGTTAAATACTTGTTAAATTCACATCTGCATTTTTATATTTTATGTCTATTAATCACCCTCTAAATAATATCCTCTCTACTTAGTAATGTTTCTTACATATTTCTAATGTTACATTCCCATATTCCTATTTTATATATATTTTAATTACAATTTAATGGTTTCTTAATTGTAATTTACTTATTTAACTATTTATGTACATATAATCTGGGTTCTAATTCTTTACTATGATAGATAATTCTCTAACAAATATTTCCTTAGGTTCAAGTCTCAAGAGTAAAATAAGTGGTCAGAATTTTATGGGTCTTGATATATACTGTTAAATTGCTTTACATGTTATACTAGTTCATGTTGTCACCAACAAGGCTGGTGATTTAATCACAGGCTTGCCTGACTAAAGTGGACCCAATTTTTCTAATTTAATAGGTACAAAATTATTGTTTCAAATTGTATTGCTTTACTTACTATTGAGACTGCACATTTTCCCTATGTTCCCTTGTTGTGGTTGTTTTTTTCTTTTCTTTTTATTGACTGTTCATTCCCTTTACTCACTAGCATCTTATTTATATCCTTATGAATTAGAATTCTCTTTTTGTTCATTATTTATGTTAATTTTTCATCTGTCATAACTGATACCAGTGTATAGTTTCTCTTTTATTTTCATTTCATGTTCTGTTGAATAGATGTTTTACATTTTATATAATTGAACCTGTCAATCTTCCCTTTTAAACTTTTCCTTTTACTTCAAAATGTGAAAAGTTACCATCCATACAAAGACCTTATTCTATTTTCCACTATCTTTTCTATAATATGGCGTAATGTGTGATCCTTAATTCTTCTGGAGTTTATTTGAAGTTGATATAAAATATATATCTAACAGATTCTTTAATCAAAATTTTCTCCCAGAGGGGTGCCTGGATGGCTCAGTCAGTTAAGCATCTCTTGATTTCAACTCTGGTCATGATCTCAGGGTTGGGCATGAAGTCTGCTTAAGATTCTCTCTCTTGCTCCCTGTGTCCCTCCCTCACAAAAATGTTTTTCTCCCAAAGACTATCCAGTTATCTTAACACTAATTATATAATTCCTCATTTGTGTGTTATTTTTGGATGTTTGATTTTATTGTAATTTAAATTTCCTATATAATTAGATTGATTTTTAAGATAACATGATAGGACTTTTTCACTGAAAATATTAATATAATGACCACAGTCCAACATCTTTTATGGTAGATTACTCTTGTGCCTGGTATTTTATGATTTTTTTAATCTTACATGCTTATTTAAAAAAATTAATTTCAAGAATTTTAGAACAAATTTTGTTGGAATTTTATTGATATTGTATGGGTATATAAATTAACACAAGACAGAGTGACATGATTTTGTAGATAATTCTTTTAGATAATCTAGCATTCATTGAAGCTATCAAAAAATAAAAACATATTAATTTCTTCTATTATAATACTTTTCCATGTATTTGTTTTTTCAAATATCACTCCATTGGTCAGAATTCTAAAAAAACATTATTAAAAAAGGTCCATCTGGAGAAAAGTAACCTGAAAGTATCACAATAACTCTTTGAAAACTTTGAAAAATCTATTTGTGCAATACAGATAGAGGCATTAGGGCAAAGTACCTCAATAACACCATCATTAACATTACTCAGCCACTGAATTAATATTTGAATTTCATGATTCCTATGTAGGGCTATTTATATAAAGAATAACACGGCTTGCTGAAATAAGCATTTCAGGTAATTTCAGAAAAATAACATTATGCTTTTTTTTAATAGCAATATTTTCTTCCTTTTTTCCAGTGAGCATATCTCCAGGGTTTGTATAGCAAGTAAGCAAGTATATCACTACTTCTTCCTCCTTACCATTTTAAGGAAGTTTCTTGTATTCCTAATGTATTTTTATTTATATAGGTAGCCAGTGTTAAATTTTATCTGATGCTTTTAGTATCTATTATGATTATATATTGCTTTTCTTATTTAAATAAATAATATTGTTTATTAATAGATTTCCTCATGCTAATAATAATAGCTACTATTGATTATATGCTCATTCTATAAGTACTTTACATATGTTATCTCAATTAATTCTCACAGTAAAACCACTAGTTAGATATTATATTATTTCTCAGTACTGACATAACAAATTATGACAAGCTGGATAGCTCAAAACAAGAGAAACTAATTTTCTTATAGTTCCAGAAGTCCAAGATGCATCACTGCAGGGTTTACTTCTATCTTCACATGGCCCTTGCCTGTAGGGCCCATCCTAAATCCAGGATGATCTCACCTTGAGATTCTTAATCACTTCTACAGAGTCCCTATTTCCACATGAGGTAACTTTCACAGGTACTGGTGAGGTCAAGACTTGAACATGTCTTTCACTGACTACTATTCAATCCACTAATGTCCACCCTCTGGCTCTTAAAACTCATATCAATCCCACATATGCAATACATTCTCTCTATCCCAACATCCCCCAAAGTCTCAAACCATTACAGCTTCAACTTTAAGTCTAAACTCTCATCTACATATAATTAGTTCAAAAAGTTCCAAATCTCATCTTCTAAATCATGTTTGAACAAAATTATGGATATAGGGGGAAATTCCTCTGCATCTGTGGACCTGTGAACCTAGATAACAAGTTATCTACTTACAAAATACAAGTGTGGAGTAGACACAGGTTAGGTATTCCCATTCTAAAAGTGAGAAAATGGGAAAACTAAAGGGGTCACTGGTCACAAGCAAATCTGAAACCTAACAAGGTAAATTATATCAGATTTCAAGGTTTGAGAACAATTCTCTGTGGCTGTCCTCTGGACTTATGGCGACTCCACCCTATAAGGCCGTGATAGTTCTATTCCCTGGACCAGTGGCAGCTGCAGTTTTGGCCTCTGCCTCTGAGCCCACAGAGTGGCTTTGATGTCTTTTGCATCCGGGTGGTGGTTTGGTTGTCCTCTGCCTTGGCTTTTGCGCTTGCCTATCTGGCCTCTGCTTCTGCATCTCTGACTCTGCCCTCAGAATCATTCTTCCTTTTTCTTGAAGGGGCATATTTGCTGTCAACTAGCTATATGAACTCCTTTCATGAATGAGGAATTTTGAAAGTCCTACTGCTCTCTTTCACTTAGGTCTGTCTCTATCCCTTTCAGTACAATCTGGCAATGTTTTTGCTAAAACAACATTCTGAAAAACTTCATCAGTCTCCTGTGTATGTGGGGGGGAGTCCACTCCACTAGACAAAAAGTTCCTTATAGATCCTTCCTGGATAACCTCTTGTCTATTCCCGGCCTCTGTTGTAATTGCTGACTAGATCCATGAGTCATGTGTTTAACCTCCTCAGTCAGCGAAGGTTTTCCAGCCTCTCTGTTGGCCTTCTTTCCAAAGCATGCTTGCTGAAAAATGAACCTCCCGACACAAGCATCTTTTGCAATCTGGATAGCCTGAGAATTTCCCAAATCACCAAGTGCTGGTTTCCTTTTCTTAACAATTCTTTCCTCAATATATTTCTTCCCTCTTGCATTTTACTAGAAGCAACAAGGAGAAACGCTTTGCTTGGAAATATCAGCTAAATATTCAGGTTCTTCACTTAAAATTTCTGTTTTCCACCCAAAAGTAGATCACAATTCAGTCAACCTTTTTGTCACTTTAGAACAAAGATCATCTTTTTACAGTTTACCATATGTTCTTTATTTTCAACTGAGATTTTACCAGAATCACTATCAACATTCATATTTCTACCAACATTTGGTCCAAAATTCTTGGACCAATTCTTAAATTCTTTAAGGTGATAGATGCTTTCCTTACAGTGCTCCTCACTTTCTTCTGAGCCCTTACCAGAATAACCCTTAATATCCATGTTTCTACCAACAGTCTCTTAAAAGAAATGTAGGCATTTTTTATCATGTGCTTCAAAATTCCTTCAGCTTCCACCCATTATCCAATTCCAAAGCCCTTTCCATGTTTTTAAGTATTTATTACAGCAGCACCTCATAACCCACTACCAAAATCTGTATCAGTTTCCTGAAATTACTGCAAGAAAATGATCTCAAACTGGGTGGCTTAGAACAAGAGAAATTTATGTTATCCTAGTTGTGGAAGCTAAACATCTGAAATCAAGATGTTGGTAGAACTATGCTCCTTTTGAAGGCTCTAGGGGCTTATTCATTCCTTGCCTCTTCCAGCCTTTGGTGAATGCAGACAATCCTTGGCATTCCCTGCTTTGTAGATGCATCACTCTAATCTCTGCTTTTGTCTTTACATGACCTTTCCCCACTGTGTGTTCTCTGTGTCTTCTCCTTTTTTGTTTCATATAGAGACTGTCATTGGATGTAGGACTCACTCTAACTCCAGGATTATCCCATCACGAGATCCTTAATTTTTCTGTAAAGACCATATTTCTAAATAAAATCATATTTGTGTATTCACCAGGGATTAGTACCTGAACATATCTTTTGGGGGCCCTTATTCAATCCACCATAAATATCCCCATCTTACTTCTACCATCTTAACAATATTTTTAACATTTTTCACTTACTTCTTTTGGGTTGTGGAGTAGTAATGCCAATTTAATTCTCAAACCATATCCATTTTTCTTATATTTATTTTTTACTATGGCTGATATTTTTAAATATGTGTTAATACTCTGTATTATTACTATTTTCCCTTTTATCATTATGAATATTTATTTTTTATCTCTTCACTGTTTTTTTTTCTTAAAAATATGCTCTTTATCTGATTGATGTATATTTATCAAGTAATTTTTTTTCTAGGGACTTTATTATAAAAGTGACTCTTAAAAGTCTATATTGCTATATTTTCCTAAGAATTATGAAGAACATTACCTTTAAATGGTAATGATTAAGAGTGGGATTTAACATTATACAAATGCAACTTTATAGTTTGCATTTGATTTTTCCTCTTTCTATTTTATACTTATATACTGTCTCTTTTCTCTCATAAAAAATATCTTGTAACTGTTTCTTTTTCTTAATAAACTTTAGAAATTTATATATACCTGTATATATTGTACACACACACACAACACACACACACACACACACACACGTATACATCAGAAACAGAAAAACATTTGCATTATAAACATTCAACAGCTTGAGTAATTATCACAAAGTGAACATACCTATGTAACCTCCCCTGAATTGAGAAACACAACATTACCAACACTCTAGAAGCCCACCACATAGCTCCTTACAGTAAGTACCCTGCATGCTTCCCAGAGATAATCACTCTCCTCTTTACCATATATCAGTTTGCTTGTTATTGAACTTTATAAATGAAATTTGGCATTATGTCTTTTTTTTGTCTAACTTATTTTACTCAACATTATGTTACGTGTTGTTGCATGTAGCAGAAATTCATTCATTTTCATTGTTGTATAGTATTGTACTATCTGAATATACCATAATGCATTTATCTATTCTAATACTGAATATTTAGGTTGTTTTCAATTTAAGTTGTTAGGAATAATGTTGTTATAAATATTCTAGTACATGTCATTGGGTGAAAATAAGCCAGTGTAACTTGTATATTAAAATATAATTAATTTTTAGGACATCTGGGTGGCTTAGTCAGTTAAGTATTCAACACTTGATTTCAGCTCAGGTCATGATCTGAGGGTCCTGGGAGTAAGCCCTGCATTGGGCTTCCTTCTCAGCAGGGACCCTGCTTCTTCCTTTCCCTCTTACCCTCCCTGCTGCTCATGCTATCTCTCTATTTCTTTCTCAAATAAAGTCTTTAAAAAATTTTTTTAAATACAATTAATTTTTGAAAGCTGACCTTAAACCCTGATATCTTGCTAAACTCTAATTAGTTCAAAAGGTTTTTGAGTGAAATACTTGAGATTTTCTACATAGACAATCACATTGTCTGAAAACAGGGACAATTTTATTTCTTCCTTTCCATTATGTGATGCCTTCCATTCTTATATTTGCCTTATTGCATTGACTAAGAGTTCCAGTACAAGGAGGAATAGGAGGGCTGGAAGGAACATTTTTGCATTATTTCAAACTTAGAAAGAAATAATTCACTATTTCATTATTAAGTATAATGATAGCTTTAGGTTTTTTTTTTAAGATATGTTCCATCAATTTGATGATGGTCCCTTTAACTACTAAATTACTAAAAGTTTTTATCATGAAAGAATGCTATATATTGCCAAATGCTTTTTCTGTTTGTTTTAATTTTTAAGAGCTTATTATATGATGAAATACATTGATTTATTTCTGAATATTGAAGCTAACTTGCATTTTCTGGATGAAACACATTTGATAATTATATATACATATGTATATATAATTATCTGTAAGTTTATTTTTTTATACCATCTGCTTTTGGTATCAGGTTAATGTGAACTTCATAAAATGACATGAGAATTATTCCCACATCTTCTATTTGCTGAAAGAGCTTGTACAGAACTGGTGTTTATCTTTTTATTTCTTCTTTAAATGTTCAGTAGAATTTACAAAGGAAACTATAAGGGCCTAAATATTTTTATTTGTGATGGTTTTTACATTTTAATTCAATTATTTTAGTTGATATAAAACAATTCAGGTTATCTACTCCTTGCCTTTTCCAGCTTCTGTATTCCTTATAGACTTGGGTCAGAACACCTTCCTGATCTTCAAATCCTGGAGAATAGCAACTTCAAATCTCTCACTGCCTCTGTCTTTGCATTGCCCTCTCTCATAAGGACCCTTTTGATTACAGTGAGCTTAACAGAGTAATTCAGGATAATCTGCCTATATTAAGATTCTTCATTACATTTGTAAAGTCCCATTTTGCCATACAAGGTAACATTCACAAGTTCCTATGAATATGATATGCAAGAAGTTTGGGAGAGTTAGTTAAACACTGGTTTTCATTTCATTCAGTTTGTTGAATTTGTATATGTGTATTGTTTCTAGAATTTCCTTTTTTTTATATCTGATATCATTATATCCCCTCTATCTTTTCTAATATTGGTCATTTTTGTTCTCTCTCTCTCTCTCTCTTTTTTTTTTTTTTAGGTCTAGAGGCTTACTGATTTTTGATTGCCACAAAGAAACAGCTTTTGGTTTTGTTAATTTTGATCTCTATTTTTCTGTTTTTAATTGTATTAATTTCTGTTATCTTTATTATTTCCTTAATTCTGCTTGATATGTGTTTTTCTCCATATTTTTGTAGTTTCTTAAGGTGAGATCTTCCATTACTGATTTGGATCTTTTCCTCTTTTTTTATTTTTATTTATTTATTTTATTTTTTAAAGATTTATTAATTTATTTTAGAGATAGAGAGGAAACATGAGTGGGGAGAGGAGCAGAGGGAGAGACTCTCAGGCAGACTCTCCATTGAGCATTGAGCCTGATACAAGACTCAGTCTCATGACCCTGATGTCATGACCTCAGCTGAAATAAAGAGTCAGATACTTAACCAGCTGAGTCACCTAAGTGCCCCAATCTTTTCCTCTATTTTAAAGGTAAGTACTTAGTTCTACAATTTTTTTCTCCAATAGCTTTGACTGCATAACAATTTTATATATTGTATTTTTATTATTTATATCATGTTATATATATAATATTATATTATATATTTTTATATTTATATTAAAATATTTTCTAATTTTCCTGTAATTTCCTTCTTTACCCATGAAGGATTTAGAAATGTGTTGCTTAATTTCCAAGTGTTTGGAGAGGTAGTTATTATTTGTGTTCTTTACTCCCTTTATATTACTTCATTCTAATTTACCTATTGTGATTTTGATCATGTGATGTTATATAGTTTGCCTAGGAACTAAAAAAAAATATATTTATGGAAGATATTGGCAGAGAAGGAGGACCTTGAATAGCTTGCCCTATGAATACAACTAAATAAATTACAAATCATCCTAAATACTCCAGATATAAACCTGAAAACTGCCAGAACAAATTCCACAAGCAAAAGTCATAGGAGAAGCCACATCGAAGAAGATAGGAAGTGCAGAGACACGGTTTGGGAGACAGATTGTGGCTGCTACAGTGGGGAGGGAGCCACAGTCAAGAAGAAAGGCAAGAGAAAGACTAGCATACAGAGAAGTGCTCAGTGAAAATGAATCCCCAGAACAAATGGCTTGGAAAACAAGAGGGGGTGAATTTCATGAATTTTGAAACCAGAGGGGCTTAAAGCGTGGAGTTTTAAAGGTCAGCAAGCTTGACTCACATAAAGCATTGGAGGTGGCTCTTGGAGAGAAGGCAGGGCAAACAGCCTTCAGACAGACAGCATGAAAACAGCAATCTGAAGAGCATCTAGGGTACACAGAGGGGAGGTGATTTACTCATCCTGGAGTGTGTTCCAGAGAGGCAACATTCAACAGAGAGTCCTCCAGGAACAAAAAGAATAAACTAGCAGGTGCCATTTCCCTCCCCTGTCCCTCAGCATAAGCACAGGGCCATGTGCAGAACAAGACCAATGCAGACACTTGTTACCTAACTTGCTTACCCCACCAACCACATCAATGGGTAGATCATCTAAATAGATAATCAACAAGGAAACAATGACTTTGAAACACACACAGGAACAAATGGGTTTAACATATACAATCAGAACATTCCATCCTAAAACAGTAGAATATTCTTTCCAACTGCACATGGAACATTCTCTAGAACAGATCTTGTATTATCCCACAAAACAAGCTTCAACAAATTCAAGATGATTAAAGTCATATCATGCATCATTTCTGACCACAATGCTTTGAAACTAGAAATCAACCATAAGAAGAATCCAGAAGGACTGCAAATAGATAGTATGGTACAAAACAATGAACGGGACAATGAGGAATAAAAGATATTAAAAATTACATGGAAACAAATGAAAATGAACACATACAGTCCAAAACTTTTTAGGATGCAGCAAAAGGAGGAGTATACAGTAATACAAGCCTATCTCAAGAAGCAAGAAAAATCTCAAGTAAACAATCTAATCTTACACTTAAACAAGCTAGAAAAAGAAAAACAACAAAACCTAAAGCCAGCTGAAGGAAGAAAATAATAAAGATTAGAGCAGAAATATATCATACAGAAACAAACACATACACACAAAAAATCAAATACAACATATCAATGAAACCAGGAGCTGTTTTTTTGAGATCAATAAAATTGATAAATCTCTAGCCACACATATAAGGGGAAAAAAAGAAAGCGCTCAAAGAAAATAACAAATGAAAGAGGAGCAATAACAACCAACACACAGAAGTGAAATTATAAGAAAATTTGATGAAAAACTGTATGTGAAAAAATTGGACAACCTGGAAGAAATGGATAAATTCCTACAAACATATAAACTCCCAAAACTGAAATAAGAAGAAATAGAAAACTTGAAAAGACTGATAACCAGAAAGGAAATTGAATCATTACTCAAAAATCTCCCAAAAAATAAAAGTCCAATACCAGACAGCTTCACAGGTGAATTCTACTCAATGTTTAAATAGTTAATACCTATTCTTCTCAAACTATTTCAAAAAGTAGAAAAGGTAGGAAAACTTCCAAATCCATTTTATGAGGACAGCATTACCATGATACCAAAACCAGTTAAAGACTCCACTAAAAATAAGAACTACAGGTCATTATCACTGATGAACATAGATGAAAAAATTCCCAACAAAATACTAGGAAAACAAATTTAACAATACCTTAAAAAAGTCATTCATTGTGATCAAATGGGATTTATTCCTGGATTTCCAGGGTAGTTTGATACTCACAGAACAATCCATGTGATATGTCACATTGATAAGGGAAAGGATGCCAACCATATAATCATTTCAAAATGCAGAAAAAGCATTTGACAAAGTAACATCCATTCATGATTAAAAACAAAAACCCTCTGCAAAGTAATTTCAGAGGGAACATACCTCAACATTGTAAAGGTAATATATGAAAAACCCATAGCAAACATCATCTTCAGTAGGGGAAAACTGAAAGCATTTCCCCTAAGGTCAGGAAAGAGACAAATAAGTCCACATTCACCACTTCTATTCAATATACTACTGGATGTCCTAGCCACAGCAATCACACAACAAAAAGAAATAAAGGACATCTAAATTCTTTTTTTTTTTTGACAAATGGTGCTTACATTATTTTTTATTTCATTTTATTTTATTATTTCATTTCATTTCATTTCATTTCATTTTTTTCAGTGTCCCAAAATTCCTTGTTTATGCACCACAATCAGTGCCCCATGCAATACATGTCCTCCACAATACCCACCACCAGGCTCACCCAACCTCACCCCCCCATCCACATCCTCAGTTTGTTTCTCAGAGTCCAGTCTCTCAACGTTTGTCTCCCCCTCCGATTTCCCCCATTCACTTCTCCTCTCCATCTCCCAATGTCTTCCATGTTATTCCTTATGCTCCACAAGTAAGTGAAACCATGTGATAATTGACTCTCTGTGCTTGACTTACTTCACTCAGCATAATCTCCTCTGGTCCAGTCCATGTTGATACAAAAGTTGGGTATTCATCCTTTCTGAAGGAGGAATAATACTCCATAGTACATATGGACCATATCTTCTTTATCTATTTATCCGTTGAAGGGCACCTTGGTTCTTTTCACAGTTTGGTGACTGTGGCCAGTGCTGCTATGAACATTGGAGTACAGATGGCCCTTCTTTTCACCACATCTGTATCTTTGGGGTAAATACCCAGTAGTGCAATTGCAGGGTCATAGGATAGCTCTATTTTTAATTTCTTAAGAAATCTCCACACTGTTTTCCAAAGTAGCTGCACCAACTTGCACTCCCACCAAAGTGTAGGAGGGTTCCCCTTTCTCCACGTCCTCTCCAACACACGTTGTTTATTGTCTTGTTAGTTTTGGCCATACTAACTGGTTTAAGGTGGTATCTCAATGTGGTTTTGATTTGAATCTCCCTGATGGCTAGCGATGATGAACATTGTTTCATGTGTCTGTTAGCCATTTGTATGTCTTCATTGGAGAAGTGTCTGTTCATGTCCTCTGCCCATTTTTTTGACGTGATTATCTGTCTTCTGTGTGTTGAGTTGATGAGTTCTTTATAGATCTTGGATATCAGCCATTTGTCTGTAGTGTCATTTGAGAATATCTTCTCCCATTCCGTGGGTTGCCTTGTTGTTTTGTTGACTGTTTCCTTTGCTATGCAGAAGCTTTTGATCTTGATGAAGTCCCCAAATTTCATTTTCACTTTTGTTTCCTTTGCCTTTGGAGACATATCTTGAAAGAAGTTGCTGTGGCTGATGTTGAAGGGGTCACTGCCTATGTTCCCCTCTAGGATTTTGATAGATTCCTGCCTCACGTTGAGGTCTTTTATCCATTTCCGGTTTATCTTTATGTATGGTGTAAGAGAGCAGTCAAGTTTCATTCTTCTACACATAGCTGTCCAATTTTCCAAGCATCATTTATTGACGAGACTGCCTTTTTTCCTGCTTTGTCAAAGATTATTTGAATATAGAGTTGAGGGTCCCTATCTGGGCTCTCTGTTCCACTGGTCTATGTATCTGTTTTTGTGTCAGTACCATGCTATTTTGGTGATCACAGCTTTGTAGTAAAGGTTGAAATCAGCCAACATGATGCCCCCATTTTTCTTTTTATTTTTTTTAATTTTTTTAATTTATTTTCAGCATAACAGTATTCATTGTTTTTGCACCACACCCAGTGCTCCATGCAATCCGTGCCCTCTCCAATACCCACCACCTGGTTCCCCCAACCTCCCACCCCCCACCCCTTCAAAGCCCTCAGATTGTTTTTCATAGTCCATAGTCTCTCATGGTTCACCTCTCCTTCCAATTTCCCTCAACTCCCTTCTCTTTTTCTTTTTCAACATTTCCTTAGTGATTCAGGGTCTCTGCTGGTTCCATTCAAATTTTAGGATTCTTTGTTCCATCTCTTTGAAAAATGTTGGAATTTTGATCGGGATGTCATTGAAAGTATAGATGGATCTAGGCGGTATAGACATTTTAACAATGTTTATTCTTCCAATCCATGAGCATGGAATGGTCTTCTATCATTTTGTGTCTTCTTCAATTTTTTCATAAGTGTTCTGTACTTCCTTGAGTACAGATCCATTACCTCCTCGGTTAGGTTTATTCCCAGGTATCTTCTGGTTCTTGGTGCTATAGTAAATGGAATCAATTTCTCATTTCCCTTTCTATATTTTCATTGTTAGTGTATAAGAAAGCAAAAGATTTCTGTACATTCACTTTGTATTGTGGCACATTACTGAATTGCTGTATGGGTTCTAGTAGTTTGGAGGCAGTGTCTTTTGGATTTTCCATATAAAGTATATGTTATCTGCGGAGACAGAGTCTGACTTCTTCTTTGCCAATTTGAATACCTCTTATTTCTTTGTGTTGTCTTATTGCTGTTGCTAGCACTTCTAGTACTATGTTGAACAAGAGTGGTGAGAGTGGGCATCCTTGTCGTGTTTCTGATCTCAAAGCAAAGACTGTCAGTTTTTCCCCATTGAAGATGATATTCGCTGTGGGTTTTTCATAGATAGATTTGACGAATGTGAGGAATGTTCCCTCTATCCCTATACTCGGAAGTGTTTTAATCAGGAACTGATGCTGGATTTTGTCAAATGCTTTTTCTGCATCAATTGAGAGGGCTATGTGGTTCTTCTCTCTTCTCTTACTAATTTGTTCTATCACATTCATTGATTTGCGAATGTTGAACCACACTTGCAGCCCAGGATAAATCCCACCTGGTCATGGTGGATAATCATTTCAAGGTACTGTTGGATCCTATTAGCTAGGATGTTGTTGAGAATCTTGGCATCCATATTCATCAGGGATATTGGTCTGAAATTCTCCTTTTTGGTGGGGTCTTTGCCTGATTTGGGGATCAGGGTAATGCTGGCTTCATAAAAAGAGTCTGGAAGGTTTCCTTCTGTTTCCATTTTTTTGAAACATCTTCAGGAGAATAGGCATTACTTCTTCTTTGAAATTTTGGTAGAATTCTCCAGGGAATCCCTCAGATCCTGGGATCTTCTTTTTTGGGAGGGTTTTGATCACTGTTTCAATCTCATTATTAGATATTGGTTTATTCAGGTTGTCCGTTTCTTCCTGATTCAGTTTTGGATGTTTATAGGTTTCCAGGAATGCATCCATTTCATCTAGGTTGCTTAACTTATTGGTGTAAGGGCCTATTTAGCCAGAGCGACTCCATCTTGGTTAAAAAGCCATTTTGTTGTTTGTGCAGTAAAACTTAAACTGACCCTGCCCCCACCCACCCACCCCGAGAAACTTACTTAGAAGCAAGTGTAGGAAACCAGTAAAATATGGTTTGCTAGTTCCTAATAACAGAGCCCAGAATACAAGGACGAGTCAGGCCAGGTGGAGACATCCAATCAGTAAAAAGCACACATATTGTCTCCCTAACCACCAAAGAATGTAAACCCCAGCTTTGGGGCACCAAACTTGAGCACCAATTCTGACCAGAGTAATAGGTTAGTTCAAACAGCTACTAAAGGGTAAACTGTAATTCAATTGGCCACCTGCGTGTGGCCTAACATGACTATGCAGTGTTACAATCTCATTGGCCACCTATGTGTGGCCAGGCTTTTGCTCTATAATAAAGTTAGTCTGTGAGGCTGGGAGGTGTCGCTCTCTTCAGAGGCGGCCTTGACCAGTCAGTCAGTCAATTCTTAAGCCTGTAAGTTGGGGGTGTTCGCTCTCTTCAGAGGCGGCCCTGACCAGTCAGTCAATCAATTCTTGAGGGTGTAAGATGGGGATGGGTTGCTCTCTTTGGAGATGGCCCTGACCGGACAGTCAATTCTTAAGGCTGTAAGCCGGGGGTGGTCGCTCTCTTTGGAGACAGCCCTGGCCGATCAGTCTATCTTCTAATACTTATCATAAAATAAAGCTTTAAATAATTTTCATTTTGTCTCAGTCTCCTTTCGTCTAATAACGGACCTAACAATTGGCATGTAACTGTTGATAATAATTTCTGATGATTGTTTCTATTTCCTTGGTGTTAGTTGTGATCTCTTCCTGTCCATTCATAATATTATGAATTTGGGTACTCTCTCCTTTTTTTGGGGGGGGGATTAATTCAGGCAATGGTTTACTGATCTAATTGATTCTTTCAAAAAAACAGCTCATAGTTTCATTGATGTGTTCTACTGTATCTCTAATTCCTATCTCATTGATCTCTGCTCTAATCTTGATTGTTCCCCTTATTGTGTGTGAGGTTGGCTTAATTTGTTGTTAATTCTCCAGTTCTTTAAGATGTAAAGAAAGCTGGTGTATTCTGGATTTTTCAGTGTTTTTTAGGGAAGCTTGGATGGTTATGTATTTCCCCCTTAGGACCTTCTTTGCTGTATCCCATAGGTATTGAACTGAAGTGTCTTCATTCTCATTGGTTTCCATGAATTGTTTAACTTCTTCTTTGATTTCCTGGTTGATCCAACCATTCTTAAGCAGGGTGGTCTTTAGCTTCTAAGGGTTTGAATTCCTTCTAAATATTTCCCTGTGGTTGAGTTCCAGTTTCAAAGCATTGTGGTCTGAGAATATGCAGGGAATAATCTCAGTCTTTTGATATCAGTTGAGTCCTGATTTATGACCCAGTATATGGTCTCTTTTGGAGAAAAGTTCCATGTGCACTCGAGAAGAATGAGTATTCTGTTGTTTTAGGGTGGAATGTTCTGTATATATCTATGAGGTCCTTCTGGTCCAATGTATCATTCAATATTCTTATTTCTTTATTGATTTTCTGCTCATATGATAGGTCTATTACTGAGAGCAGCATGTTACGATCCCCTACTATTAATGTATACATATTCATATGACTCTTCATCTTGATTAACAGTTTTCTTATGTAGTTAGCTGCTCCCACATTCGGGGCATAAATATTTACAATTGTTAGATCTTCTTGGTGTATAGACCTTTTAGGAATGATGTCCTTCTGTATCTCTGACTACAGTCTTTAGTTTAAAATCTAATTTATCTGGTATGAGAATCACTACCTCAGCTTTCTTTTGAGGCTCGTTAGCAAGAAAGATACTTCTCCATCCCTTCACTTTCAGTCTGGATGTATCCTTAGGTTCCAAATATGTCTCTTGTACACAATATATGGATAGGTCCTGTCATTTTATCCAATCTGCAACCCTGTGCCATTTTATGGGAGCATTTAGGCCATTCACATTGAGAGTGATTATTGAAAGATATGTTTTTATTGACATCATGTTGCCTGTGAAGTCCTTGTTTCCATAGATTGTCTCTGTAAATTTCTGTTCTGTGACACTCTTGGGTTCTTTCTTCTTTATAGAACCTCCCTTAATATTTTTTGTAGTGCCTCCTTGGTGGTCATATACTCTTTTAAACCTTGCCAGTCTTGGAAGCTCTTTATCTCTCCATCCATTTTGAATGTCAGCCTTGCTGGATAAAGCATTCTTGGCTGCATGTTCTCCTCATTTAGTGCCCTGAACATGTCTTGCCAGCCTTTTCTGGCTTGCCAAGTGTCTGTGGTCAGGTCCGACCTTATTCTGATGGGCCTTCCTCAGTACATAAGGAATCTCTTCCCCCTAGCTGCTGTCAAGACCTCTTGTCTAAAATTATGATTCATGAGTTTCACAACCAAGTGTATTAAGGGCTTTCTTGATTCATTGTACTTGGGGGTGCTCTTTCTACCTCTAGAACAGAAACACTTGTTCCATTCCACAGATTGGGAAAATTTTCATGGACAATTTGTTCAACTATATTTTCTAGTCTTCTTTCTTTCTCCTCCCCATCAGGGCTCCCAATAATTCTGACCTGATGTTGGAACATTTCATGGCATCATTCCCTAATTCTGTTTTCATGGCTTCTAAGCTGTTTGTTCCAGGCCTCCTCCTGATCCTTTTCCTCTATCAGTTTGTCCTCTACATCACTAATTCTATCTTCTGCCTTGGTTACCCTAGCTGTTAGAGTATTTAGATTATATTGGATTCCACTGATAACATTTTTAACTTCTTCTTGGGCGGCTTTCACTTCTGCCCTAATCAATTCCATTTTGCCACTAATGGTTTCCTCCAACCTAGCTCTTGTCCAGATAGTTGTTACTTTGAGTTTCCTTTCCGACATGCTGTTTATGTCCATATCCAATAGCGCTGAAGAAAAGGTCACAGACTCTGAATTTTTCCTCTGTTGGGTGTTCCTCCTCCTATTTATTTTGGTGAGAGGTAGTTGAGGGGATGTGTAGCTGAATATATCAACCACAATCCAGGCAAGGTGCACCCTGGAATGCTTCTGAGCAATCAGAAGTGACCACTAAAAAGATTGAAAAAAGAAAATAAGAGAAAGAAAAAGAGATACAGGAAAAAAAAAAAAGAGAAAACTCAGCCAGAATGGGCCAGAAAGGTAAGATTTAAAGATTTTATTTTTATTTATTTATTTGATAGAGATCACTAGTAGAGAGGCAGGCAGAGAGAGGGAGGAGGAAGCAGGCTTCCTGCTGAGCAGATAGTCCAATGCGGGACTCAATCCT
This sequence comes from Lontra canadensis, assembly GCF_010015895.1. Lineage (NCBI taxonomy): Eukaryota > Metazoa > Chordata > Mammalia > Carnivora > Mustelidae > Lontra > Lontra canadensis. The sequence continues at coordinate 5,140,147 of NW_022631075.1, read as the reverse complement.
GAGATCATGACCTGAGCTGAAGGCAGAGGCTTAACCCACTGAGCCACCCAGGCGCCCAATATTTATAAGCTATACAAACAAAAACGGACAAATGAAAAGACCAACAAAAGTAAATGACAAGAAAGAAAAAAAAAAAAAAAGAACCCAGCCAAAATGAACTGCAAGGATAAGATTCATATACCAGAACAAAAACATATACACAGAAACACCAATGAAGTAAAAGTTGGGAGGTTAGTTACAAATCCTAAATGTGGGCGTAGAAGTTTATTTTGATTCTTCCTGGGTGTATTTTGATATATTTGTTAAAGGACTCAACTTTCCAGAGATAAAGGGAAATTAAGACTGGTTTATATATAGGAGTAGTATTGAGTAGGGAAAGAGGATTACCTTGAAGCTTATATCTGTATATATATTAAAAAAAATAGAAAAACAGATTATGTATGAAAAAAAGTTCAATTTAAAAGGTTATTATGGAATATTTTGTATTAAATCTCCTGTTTTAATGGTAAGTAGGTTAAAATTTTTAAAAGAACAAAAATAGTGAGAACGAATTAAAAATAAAAGTTGTATCTATGAAATATAAAGGTTTTAGGGTGATACCAGGAGCTTAATATCTTTTTTCCCCTGATATTGGGGTTTTATAGTTTTATGGAGACACTGTGGTAGTTGTCCTCTCATTCTTTCGGCTGGATTTCTGGGGAGGGGCCTGTCACGTTGTTTTTCAGTCAGTCTTGTTTTGGTTGAGTCCTCCTGCTCCCTATCAAGGGGCTGGGCTCTTTGGGTACCGGCTTTTCAGGCTTTTGTTCTCTGGAGGTTTTTGTTCTTTGGCAGCTTTTGAGGCATTTTGGAGGTTTAGTGGAAAGCAAACTGCACCCAGACCTCCATCTCAGAGAGAAGCCTCAGTCTTCTCCCTTCTGGGTGGTCCAGAAAACACAGACTCCCCCTCTGTATAACACGCTGAACAGTGCAACCTCCCACAGGCAGTGCATGTCTCCAGCCACCATCTCAGGGGTTGGCCAAAGTGCCCGCTTGTCTCTGCACCCCCGTGTCAAAACTGTGAGTGATATTGGTCCAGGGAGACTGCCGCCAGTGGCTGCCTTTGCTGGGACTGCTGGGGTTCAGACCTCAGGTTTTCACAAATTGTTGCCATCTGAGAGATCCTGCCCAGTGATCTCGCTGTTCCTTCAACTCCATGCTGGGAGTGACAAGACTTGAGGCTGCTCCTAGAGACTTCTGGCTAGCACCCACATGGAGCACTCTCAGGCATGGGTGGGGAGTATGGTCCAGACCCCAGTCATGAGTGAGCACAGAGTGCAAAAGGCTCTTGTTCTAGAGAGTGCCCACCAGACTCCCTAATGCTGGGGCAGGAGTGTGCCCCAGCCAAGCGGTGGTGCAAGCCATGCAACACTGAGTGCTCCAGGACCAGGAACTGGAGGCTCCACTGCTGTACTCTCTCTGGCATAGGTGGTCACTGGCAGTGGCCCTCCTGGGTCCATGGACTTAGGCCCATGCCCGTGGCCACCCAATTCCACCAGTTGCCCCTTAAAGATCTTTTGCTCTTTTTGAGGGCTTTTAACTAGACTCCAAGTTAATGTTGGTCCCCGATCACAGGGCACTTTCCTTTTGGGGTATTACTTTCCAATGTGTTGCTTCTGGTGGCTCCCTTCCCCTTCTGTTTATCCTCTGATATCAGTCTGATCATTCCCACTCCACTTTTACCTCACCACTGGTGTCTCCTAACCATGTAGAGTTCCAGAAGTGTATAATCCTATATCTCAGGCTGATTTCAAGGGTGTCCATAGTGTTCTGGCAGATAATTAGCTCACTTTAGGGGACAAGTTGAAACAAGGTCTCCTACTTCTCCCCCATCTTGCCACTTGACATCTAAATTCTTAAGGAAGAAGTAAAACTTTTATCATTGGTAGATGACATGATACACTATAAAGAAAACCTGAGGAGAGGAGAAGTGAGTTGGGGGAAATTGGAGGGGGAGATGAACTATGAGAGACTGTGGACTCTGAGAAACAAACTGAGAGTTTTGGAGGGGAGAAGGGTGGGAGGTTGGGTGAGCCTGGTGATGGGTATTAAGGAGGGCACATATTGCATGGAGCACTGGGTGTGGTGCATAAACAATGAATCTTGGAACACTAAAAAAATAAAATTAAATTAAAAAAAAAAGAAAACCTGAAAGAGTCCACCAAAAATTTGCTAGAACTTATAAATGAATTCAGTAAAGTCACAAGATACAGATTCAACATACAGAAATCTGTTGCATTTGTATACACCAATATTGAAGTAGCAGAAAAAGAAATCAAGGAACAGATCCTATTTACAACTGCACCAAAATTTCTAAGGTGCCTAGAAATAAAGCTAACCAAAGAGGTGAAATATCTGTACTCTGAAAACTTTAAAACACTGATGAAAGAAATTGAAAACTATAGAAAAAAATGGAAAAACATTTCATGTTCATAGATTGAAAGGACAAATATCGTTACAATGGCTATGCTATCCAAAGCAATCTGCACATTTAATACAATACCTATCAAAACACCACCAGCATTTTTTACAGAACTCAAACAACCAATCCAAAATTTGTATGGAACCACAAAAGACCCCCAAAAGCCAAAGCAATCTTGAAAAAGAAAAACAAAGGTGGAAACATGACTATTCTGGACATCAAGTTATATTACAAAGTTGTAGCAATCAAAAACATTTTGGTACTGGCACAAAAATAGACACATTGATCAATATAACAGAACAGAAATCTCAGAAATAACCCACAATTATTATTTTTTTTTTAAAGATTTTATTTATTTATTTGACAGACAGAGATCACAAGTAGACAGAGAGGCAGGCAGAGAGAGAGAGAGGGAAGCAGGCTCCCTGCTGAGCAGAGAGCCCGATGCGGGACTCGATCCCAGGACCCTGAGATCATGACCTGAGCCGAAGGCAGCGGCTTAACCCACTGAGCCACCCAGGCGCCCATAACCCACAATTATATGACCAATTAATCAACAAAGCAGGAAAGAATATCTAATGGAAAAAAGAGAGTCTCTTCAATAAAATTTTGTGGGGAAACTGGACAGCAACACACAAAAAAATGAAACTGGAACACTTTTGTGTACCATACACAAAAATAACTTCAAAATTCAAAAAAGACCTAAATGTAAGACAAAAATACATCAAATTCCTAGAGCCAGTAATTTTTCTGACATTGCCATAGCTACTTTTTTCTAGATATATCTCTTGAGGCAAGGGAAACAAAAGCTAAAATAAACTATTAGGACTACATTAAAATAAAAATCTTCTGCAAAGCAAATGAAACAATCAACAAAACTCAAGGGCAACCTATAGAATGGGAGAAGACATTTTTATAAATGACATATCTGATGAAGAGTAAGTATCTGGAACAACAAACTGATACAACTCAACAGCCAAAAAACAAATAATCCAATTAAAAACAGGCAGATTTGAACAGACATTTTTCCAAAGAAGACCTACAAATGGCCAGCAGGCACATGAAAAAATGCTCAATATCACTCATTATCAAGGAAATGCAAATCAAAAGTACAATGAGCTGTCACTTCACACCTGTTTGAATGGTTAAAATAAAAAAAAAAAAGAAACAAGTGTTGGCAAGGATATAGAGAAAAAATAATTCTCTTGAACTGTTGGTGCAATTGCGAACTGGTGCACCCACTGTGGAAAACAGTATGAAGTTCCTTCAAAAAGTTAAAGATAGAACTGCCCTACAGTCCACCAATCTCAGTACTGGGTATTTGGCCAAAGAATACAAAAACACTAATCCAAATGGATGCATGTTATGTTTATAGCAGCATTATTTATAATAGCCAAATTGTGGTAGCAGCCTAAGTGTCCATGGATTGACTAAATGAATAAGAAGAGGTGGTATATGTAGTTAATGGAATATTACTCTGCCAAAAAAAGAATGAAACTTTGCCATTTGCAACAACATGAATAGAGCCAGAGAGTATAATTCTGAGCAAAATGAGTCAGAGAAAGACAAACACTATATAATTTCCCTCATATGTGGAATTTAAGGAAGAAAACAAATGAGCAAAGGGAAAAAAGAGAGAGAGACAAACCAAGACCTGATTTTTAATTATAAAGAACAAACTGATGGCTACAGAGTGGAGGTGGGTGATGAGGATTAAGGAGTGCACTTGTTGTGATGAGCACAGGATGATGTATGGAGTTGTTGAATCACTATATTGTACACCAGAATCAAATATAACATTGTATGTTAACAAACAGGAATTAAAATAAAAACTTACAAATAATAAAAATAAAAAATATATGCTTATCTTTTCACAATCTATGTAGCATAAATATTTTACCACATCATATTGGAATATAGGAATTTTATACTTTTAAAGGTGCCTTAATGAAACTGTTTATGTCTTTATTACACTTACATTCCTGATATATATATTTTTGAATGTATAACTCCAACTTGACAGCACTTTCAACATATTATCTAATTTCTTTTGGTCTTCATCTTTTCTGATGGGACATCAGCAATCACTGGAATTATTGTACCCCATCATTAATACTTCATTGTTCTCTGGAAGCATTTAAGATTTTATTTTCTTTAGTTTCAGCACTCTTTTAAAGATTCATTTATTTATTTTACCGAGAAAGTGCGTGTGCAGGAGCTCAGTGGGGAGGGGCAGAAGGAGAGAGAGTCTTAAGCAGACTCCCCACTAAGCACAGAGCCCCACCCCACTACCCTGAGACCATGACCCTGAGAAAAACCAAGAGTCAGAAAGTCAGTCACTTAATTGACTGTACCACCTGGGTGTCCCAGTTTTCAGCAATTTGATTATGATGCATCTGTGCCTGAATTTCTTTGGGTTTATCTTATTTGGTATTTTACTAAACGTCTTCTATCTGTAGGTTTAGTTCTTTACTCAAACTTGGGAATTTCTCAGCTATTATTTCTTCAAGTATTTTCAGCACCATATGCCTTCTCCTCTAATAATCAGATCCTAATGGCATGAATTCTATACATTTTGTTATTATTCCACAAGCATTTGAGGTTCTGCTAATTCTGATTCTTAATTTTCTTCCTGTTGCTCAAATTTGGTTATTTATGTAGATATATTTTCATGTTCACTGACCGTTTCCTCTGTCATGCCTATTCTGTTATTGAGCCCATCTAATGAATTTCTTACAAATTTCTGTTAATGAATCTTTCAGTAAAATTTTCAATTTTTTTTACATTATTTTTTTGACAGGACCTTTTTTTATGAAACCTTCTACTTTGACAGTTGTAAAAGCACTCAAAATTTATTGCTTAAGGATTTTTATAATATCCACTTTATTTTTTTGTTTTTTTCCAGCTTTATTAACATATAATTGACATATAACATTGTGCAAGTTTAAGGTGTACAATATGTTGATTTGATACAGTTATATATTGCAATATAATTACTGCTGTAGCATTAGCTAACACCTCCATCACATGATATAATTACCAGTTTTTGGTGTATTTAGAACTTTTAGAATCTACTCTTTTAACGACTTTCAACTACATAATAAGGAATTTAGGGGATGCCTGGGTGGCTCAGCCAGTTAAGCATCTGCCTTTGGCTCATGTCATGATCCCAGGGTCTTGGAATCAAGACCTGTGTTGTGTTCCCTGCTCAGCAAAGAGTCTGCTTCTTCTCCCTCAGCCCCTTCCACTTCTTGTGCTCTCTTTCTTTCTCAAATAAATAAATAAATAAAATCTTAAAAAATATATTGTTAGCTATAATCACAATGCTGTCCCTGAGATTTGCAAAGCTTATCTTCTGCCTTTGTACGTACTCTTTGACCAACATCTCCCTATTTCTTCCACCCCCAGCCCCTGGTAACCAAAATCTTATTCTCTGTTGCTTTGAGTTTGGCTTCTGTAGATTCTAAATGTAAGTGAGATTATTTTATACAGTATTTGTCTTTCTTCAACCTATTTTAATTAGCGCAATGCCCTCAAGATCCATCTACATTGTTGCAAGGACAGTATTTCTTTCTTTCTCATGAATTATTAATGTATAAGATATTATATTCATAATATATACATGTTATTGTATATATTATATATAATATATTATTATATATTATATATATTATATTATGTATATATATAGTACATATTATATATATTATATACATAGCATGTTCTTTATCCATTCATCTTTTGAAAACATTTTGGTTGTTACCATATCTTAGCTATTGTGATTTATGCTACAATAACCATGGAAGTGAATATATCTCCTCAACATTCTATTTTCATTTCCTTTGGATTAATACCCAGAACTGAGAGTGCAGGATCATATGGTAGTTCTATTTTAAATTTTTTGAGGAATTTTTGTACTGTTTTCTGTAGTGGCTGTACCAAATTACATTCCCAACAATGTGCACCAGTGTTCCGTTTTCTCTACATCCTCACCAACACTTGTTATCTCATCTTTATTTATGATAGCCAGTCTAACAAGTATAAGGTGCTATCTCATTGTGATTTTTATTTGTATTTCCTTGATGATTAGGGATGTTGTGTATCTTTTCATGTATCTGTTGGCCATTTGGATGTCTTCTTTGAAAAAAATGTCTATTCATTTTGCACACATTTTTTAATCGATTGTTGTTGTTGCTGCTGTTGTTGTTGCATTGGATTTATGTATTTTGGGTATTAATCTCTTCTTGAGTGGATAGTTTGCAATTTTTTTCTCCTATTCTGTTGGATGACGTCTCACTTTGTTGATTGTTTCTTTTACTGTGCAGAAACTTTTTAGTCTGATGTAGTCCCACTTATTGATTTTTGCCCTTGTCCCCTGTGCTTTTGGTGTCATATCCCAAAATGACAAGACCCATGTCAAGGACCCTTTCTCCTATCTTTTCTTCTAGCAGTTTAACAGTTTCAGGTCTTATGTTTAAGTCTTTAATCTATTTTGAATTGATTTTTTATATATGGTGTACGATAAGTCTCCAGTTTTATCTTTTTTCATGTGGCTGTCCAGTTTTTCCAGCACCATTTATTGAAGAGACCACCCTTTCCTAATTTAACATTCTTGTCTCTCTTTGAAAATATTAATTGACCATATATGCAGAGATCTATTTCTGGGTTTTTGAACTTGTTCCATTGGTCTATGTGTCTTCATATGTCAATTTCATACCATTTTGATTACCATATATTTGCAGTATAGTTTGTTGGCAGGAAGTATCTTGATGCCTCCAGCTTTGCTCTTTCTCAGGATTGCTTTGGCTATTCAGAGTCTTCAATGGTTCCATAAAATATTTAGGATTTTTCTGATTCTGTGAAGATTCCATTGGAATTTTGATATTACATTAAATCAGTAGATGGTTTTGGATAGTGTGGACAATTTTTACAATATTGATTTTTCTGATCCATGAACACAGGATATCTTGCCATTTGTTTGTGTCTTCAATTTCTTTCACCAGTCTTGGACTTTTTAGTATACAGATCTTTCCCCTTGGTTAAATTTATTCCTAAGTATTTTATTTTTTCATTCTATTGTGAATGAGATTGTTTCCTTTACATAATAGCTACTTTACAATCTTTATCATATAATTCCAAATCAGCATCATTCTGGCCTTTGGTACCTGTTAACTGGCTTTTCCCATAAGATCTAAATTTTTATCATTCTTAATGACATGTGATTTAGAATTTTACCCTGAGCATTTTATTTGCTTATGACACTTTTACAGAGAGTGTTGATTTTTGTTTTTTATTTTGTTTTGTTTTGTTTTGTTTGTTTGTTTAGTCCTGGTTAGGGTCAGGTCACAAGTTCCAGACTTCCTTTTATGGCCTACAGTTTCTATATCAGTTCAGTTTTCACCGCCTTTGCAGTACTCTTCAAATATGTCCTTGGTTTACAATCTGTGATCTAAGTGGTAGTGTATCATTGGTTCAGTTCTCAATGACTTTTGTATGCTAATTTGGATTAGTTCCACACATGTATGCTTTTATAAACTTTATAATTTATAAACTTAGTAAAGTTGATTGCTAAAGTTGATTTTATAAACTTTATTTGTGTCACTTTCCAAAGCTTATCCTCAGTTGTGATTTCCTCAGTACTTTCTGGGTTCAAGTGATAGAACAGAGACCTCTCTCTTGGAACCACAGCTCCTGACTTTGACTCCTATTGTCTCTTATTGGTTAATGTTTCTGTCATCATGGGATTTCCTGATTGATGGTGCACAAAAGAATAGACTGATCATAAGAGACTGTGGACTCTGAGAAGCAAACTGAGGATTTTGGAGAGGAGTGGGAGGTTGGGTGAGCATGGTGGTGGGTATTAAGGAGGGCACGTATTGCATGGAGCACTGGGTGTGATGCATAAACACTGAATTTTGGAACATTGAAAAAAATTAAATTAAATTAAAAAAAAAGAATAGATTGGGGGAAATGGGTGATTGGGGCAACACTCTCTAAGCATTAGGGATTTCCTTTCCTGGGCCTCAAATGAGCTAGAGGGCTTCTCTGGAGCTATCTTTGTCTGTGTTACAGTGCTCAGTTTTAGGTCTAGCTATGGTGAATTTAGTTTGAAGGAAACCAGAGAAAAACAGTAATAAACTTACTGCCAGTTTGGTGATACTTCAAGTTCTGACAATCTCCCTCAATTTGTCTGCTGCTATTAACTTTTTACAGTTCTCAAATAGCTGTATTATGCATATGCCCATGTTTTATAGGTTCATTCAATGAGAGAGAAAGAAGTGTACTTACTCTTATCCCTGGAACTAGAATGCACCAGTATAATTCAAATAGAAGTGATAATATAAATTATCTTTATATTGTATTGTTTCTGAGATTAAGGAAAGACCTTTCAATTATTCAATACTTATTTTTGTTAGCTATTTTATTCTTATAGTTTTCATTAGATTAAGGAGTTCCCTAATATCTCTAGTTTTCTAAGAATTTTATCAAAAATTTTACCAAATGCTTTTTACACATCTGTTAAAAGGATCATATTGTTTTCTCCATTATTTTGTTATGATAGTAAATTACACCGATTGATTTTTAAAATTGTGAACAACTTCGCATTTCTGGAATAAGGCCAACTTGATTGTAATGAATTATTCTTTTCATATACCCCAAGACCTGCTTCACTATTTTTAAGAAATTTTGCATTTATGCTTGAGAGTTTGGTCTCTAATTTTCCATTGTGTCCACATCAGCTTTTAGTATCAATGTTATTCAGACATCATGAAATAAGATTTTTCCAGTGATTTACTATTCTTTAGAAAATTTGGCCTAAGATTGATGTTATATCTTCTCAGAATTTGGGATATTGGCTGGTTAGGTCATATGGCTCTAGAATTTTCTTTGTGGGAAAGTTTGAAATTACAGATTGATTTCCTTAATTAGTAAAGGACTGCTCACATTTACATTTATTTTTGTGTCATTTTTACTGCATTGCACTATTCAAGCATCCTATCCACATATTCATATACATTGGCTTATTGTTTTTCCTACTGTTCTTAAAAAAAAGCTAATGTAACATTTGTAGTAACATCCTCTTATCCCTTCCTGATTTTGGTAATTGGTGTGTTTTCTATTTTGTTTCTGATTATCCTTGCAGGATATGTTATTAATTATATTTAATCTGTTAGCTAACTTTTAACTGTGTTGATTCCATTTATGATTATTTTATCCATTTCATGTATTATATTGCTTCCCTCCTACTTTTTTTGGGTTCCATTTTCTCTTCTTTTTCTATCTTCTTAAAATGGACAATTAGAAAATTCATTTTTGTCCTTCCATTATTATAAATAAATTTAAGTCTATATCACCATCTAAGTATGGCTTTAGCTGTAGCCCACATGTTTTGATACATTTTGTTGTTATTATCACTAATTTAAGAATGCACATTCTAGTTTCCATGGAAATGTATTATTTTATCTATGTTTTATTTAGAAATAAAATGTATTTCCTAATTCGAAAACATATGCATCTTTTACAGTTATCATTCTGTTATCCATTTCTAGTTTAATATCCTTGTGGTCAGAAAACATATGCTTTATGTGATTTCAGTCTTTTATTTATTTTTTTATTATGTTACGTTAGTCAGTGGTCCATATACACAATGGAATATTACTCACCCATCAGAAAGGATGAATACCAAACTTTTGCATCAACATGGATGGGATTGGAGGACATGATTTCAGTCTTTTAAAGGTGTTGACACATGGTTTATGGCCTGACTATGAACATGTGCACAGAAAATAATGTGTATTCTTTGATTGCTCATCTCCACTTTCAATAAATATATCAATTAGGTCAAATTTGTTAAAATGTCATTCAAACCTTCGATATCCATACCGTTTTTTGTATGCTTTGCTATCATTGCAAATACATGTTAATATCTCCTATAATGATTATAAAGTTGTCTATTTCTCATTTTAATTCTATCCATTTATTCATTACATATTTTGATAGTATCAAGTAAATACAAATTTATAATTGCTATATCATTCTTGTGGGTTGACCTTTTAATCATTATAAAATATTCTATTTCATATTTAATAATGCTTTTAAGCTTAACAACTATTTTGTCTGACATTAATAAAATGAAACCTTGTATTTGTTTTATTTAGTGTTTGCATGGTATATTGTTTTGCACTCTCCTGCTTGCAACATTTCTGTTTTTATACTTAGGTGTGTCTCGTAAAAATAGCATAGGTATTTTTTCTTTTGAAAATTCACTCTGATAATTTTTCTTTTACCCTTAACTTATTGATATATGATATAAATTAGTATTTCTACTACTTCTTAACAATATAAATTTTTTCCCTTTCCTACCTCTTACATTATCATTGTCTTATATTTTAGATTATCAAATATTTCTAACACCACAAGACATTTTTTCCTAATTTCATATGCTCAGTATTTGTCAATATTAACCCCCAAAGCTTACTCAAAAGAAAATTAATGTTCAATAAATCTAGTCTATCTTCTGCTTCCTCCAGAACTATTTCCCATGGATTTCAGATTTCTCTAACAACAGACATTTATAGCCCCAGATCTATTACATTCAAAACTGACAGAAAGAAAATGACTAGGTTTTGCTTTACTATAATGAGGTCACACATGTGCTTCCTTATGCATTTCCTCTCTAAAACATTAAGAAATAAGTCTATGGACTCTGAAAAACAACCTGAGGGGCTTGAAGGGGCGGGGAGTGGGAGGTTGGGGGAACAAAGTGGTGGGTATTAGGGAGGGCACGTATTGCATGGAGCACTGGGTGTGGTGCAAAAACAATGAATACTGTTAAGCCGAAAAGAAATTAAAAAAAAAGAAAAAAAACAAACAAACAAATAAATAGATGTAAAACAAACACACACAAAAAGAAATAAGTCACTTAGATTTACTGCAAGGATTTGATCAGAAACATGACATGATTTAAACCACATTGGGAGGAGGGACAAGATGGCAGAGAAGTGGGGGAACCCCATTTCAACCGATCCCCTGAATTTAGCTGGATACCTACCAAGCCAGTCCGAACACCCAGAAAATCAGCCTGAGATGTAAGATTATACATCTGGATCTCTACCAGGGCAGAGTATCTTCAGTCAAGAGATACAAAGGACAGAGTTGTGATTGCACGGACAGATATTGGAGGATAAACAGAAGGGGGAGAGGGCCATCAGAAGCTAACCACTAGAAATTAAAATACCCCAATGTAAAAACATTCTGAACCTGGGGACCAGTGATAGCTTGCAGAGTGATGGTGATAGGACAAGAAGCTCCCAATAACAACACTCGAACAGAATCAAGGAACTTGGGGGAAAATGCTGGGACCAGGGCAGCTGCTTGTACAGACTTGTGTCTGAGGACCTAGGGGGGCTGGCCATCACCACATCTGCTGCAGCCACCACTTCCACAGCCATCACTGTACCTGTAACTCACACCCAGCCAGACCCTGACCACTCACAGTTTTGGAGGCAGAGGGGGCAGAGAAAAGCAGGGACCTGGGTGCAGGGCTGAGAGGATCACTGCGGGTGTGCACTGCTTGTGGGAGGCTGCAGTTTTCAGCAGCACTTACTGAGGAGGAGACTGTGTGTTCTGGAGGGTTTAGAGAGGAGCACACTCTGGCTTCTCTCCCCTGGAGTGAAGGCCTGTGCAGACTTTTTCCTTTACTCTCACCCTCTGAAAAAGTGCAAAAAGCTGTCAAAGAGCAAAAGCCACTAAAGAACAAAAGCCCAAAGAATTATTTTTTCATGGACTGCAGCTCCTTGATGGGGGCAGGGCAACTCCACCCAAGCAGGAGCTGACCCCTCCCCCAGAAGATAAGCTGGAAGAACATGAGGATGACAATCCAAGAGTCCCCATAGAACTGTAAATCCCCAACACCAGAGGAAAATAGTACATTGAACTCTTGGTGTTGCCTCATGGCCTGTATTTCTTAGATAAAACGTTTTTATTCTTTCCATTTGTGTCTTCTCTGTTTTTAACTTTTTACCTACTTAGAATTTCAACAAGATGCTTAATACAACATATTCCATGGTAACTTTTTAACTTCTACTGTTTAACACATATATTCTTTTCTCTTTTTCTACAGATAGATAGATAAATAGACAGAGAGATATAAGCTTCAATGTAGTCCTTATTTTCCCTATTTAATACTACCTTTATACATATACCAGTTTTAATTTCCCTCTAACTCTGGGAAGTTGTGTTCTATAACAAACAGAACAAAACACACCCAAGAAGAACTGAAACACCCTAAGTTGCCCACATTCAGAGATTATAGCCACCCCTGTTCATGCATCCTCCCTTTTTCCCCTAACTTTATAAATCGTATTCATGGGCTTTATTTTGGCTGGGTTTTCTTGGTGGTGACCTCCAATCATGCTGAACTTTCTCAGGGTGCACCTTGCCTGGATCATGGTTGATATTTCTGACTCTGTACATTCCTTCAAACACCCCTCAACAGAATGACTAGGAGGAGGAACTCCCAACAATGAAAAGAAAAAGAGACAATACCCTCTCCCACAGACATAATGAATATGGATATAAGCAAGAAGTCAGAAATAGATTTCAGAGTAACAGTTCTGAAAATGATAGCCAGGCTGGAGAAAACCATTAATAACCACACAGATTCTCTAAGGGCAGAAATGAGAGCTAATCAGCTGAACTTAAAAATGCTATAAATGAGATGCAATCTAAGCTAGAATCTCTAACCGCTAAAGTAAATGAGGCAGAAGAATGAATTAGTAATCTAGAAGACAAACTGATAGAAAGGAAGGAACAGGAGGATGCCTAGAACAAACACCCTAAAATCCATGACAACAGAATTAGAGAAATAAATGACACCATGAAATATTCCAGTGTCAGAATTACTGGGATCCCTGAGGGGTGGAGCTAGAGAGAGAGGACTAGAATATATATTTGAGAAAATCGTAACTGAAAACTTCCCTAATCTGGAGAATGAAATAAGCATTCATGTCCTAGAGGCAGAGAGAACCCCTCTTAAGATCAAGAAGAACAGACCAATGCCCTGGCATGTACCAGTAAAACTCACATATCTTACAACCAAGGATACCATCTTAAGAGCAGGTAAGAGAAAGACATTCCTTACATACAGAAGGAGGAATATCAGAATGAGGTCAGACTTGGCCACAGAGACCTGGCAAGCCAGAAAGGGCTGGCAAGATGTTTAGGGTACTAAAGGAGAAGAACATGCAACCAAGAATGCTTTATCTGGCAAGGCTGCCATTCAGAATGGACTGAGATAAAGAGTTTACAGCACTGGCAGAAAATGAAAGAATATGTGACTACTAAGCCAGCCCTACAAGCAATATTAAGGGGGGGGGGTTATAAATGGAGAAAGACCCCAAGCGTGATATAGAAGAAAAAATTGCAGAGACAATCTGTAGAAACAAGGACTTCACAGGCAACATAAATCATAACTTTCAATAATCATTCTCAACATGAAAGGCCTAAATGCTCCTAAGAAATGGCACAGGGTTGCATCTCGGTTAAAAACCACACAGGATCCAAAAGGATTAGTCACCATGGCCAAGTGGGATTTATCCCTGGGCTGCAAGGTTGGTTCAACATTCACAAATCAATGTGACACAGTACATTAATAAAAGAAAGAACAAGAACCATATGAGACTCTCAATAGATTCTGAAAAAGCATTTGACATAGTACGGCATCCTTTCTTGATCAGAACCCTTCATAGTGTAGGGATAGAGGGTACATACCTCAATATCATAAAAGACATCTATGAAAAACCCATAGCGAATATTATTCTCAATGGGGAAAAACTGAGAGATTTTTCCCTAAGGTCAGGAACACGGCAGGGCTCTCCACTATCACCACTGTTATTCAACATAGTTCTAGAAGTCTTAGCCTCAGCATTCAGACAACAACAAAATAATAATAATAAATAAATAAAAGGTATCCAAATCAGCAAAGAAGAAGTCAAACTCTCACTTTTTGCAGATGATATGATACTTTCTGTGGAAAAGCCAAAGGAGTCCACTCCAAAACTGCTAGAACTCATAAAGGAATTCAGGAAACTGTCAGGATATAAAATCAATACAGAGAAATCAGCTGCATTTCTATACACCAACAAGACAGAAGAAAGAGAAACTAAGAAGTCAATCCCCCCAAAATAAATGAATAAATGAATAACAAATAAATAAATAAATGCCAATCCCATTTACAACTGCACCCAAAACCATAAGATACCTAGCAATAAACCTAACCAAAGAGGCAAAGTATTTGTACTCAGAAAACTATAGAGTCCTCATGAAAAAATTGTGGAAGACACAAAGAGATGAAAAAACATTCCATGCTCATGGATTAGAAGAACAAATATTGTGAAAATGTCTATGCTACCTAAAGAAATCTAAACATTTAATGCAATTCCTATCAAAATACCATCAACTTTTTTCAAAGAAATGGAACAAATAATCCTAAAATTTGTATGGATCCAGAAAGACCCTGAATAGCTGAGGAATGTTGAAGAGAGAAAACCAAAGTTGGCGGCATCACAATTCCAGACTTCAAGCTCTATTACAAAGCTGTCATCATCAAGACAGTATGGTATTGGCACAAAAGAAAACACATAGATCAATGGAACAGAATAGAAATCCTATAAATGGACCTTCAACTCTGTGGCCAACTAATCTTTGACAAAGCAGGAAAGAATGTCCAATGGAAAAAAGTCACTTCAACAAATGGTATTGGGAAAATCAGACAGCCACATGCAGAAGAATGAAACTGGACCATTCCCTTGTATCACAGAAAAAAATAGACTCAAAATGGATGAAAATCTCAATGTGAGAAAGGAATCCATCAAATTCCTTGAGAAGAACACAGGCAGCAACCTCTCTGACCTCAGCTGCAACAAATTCCTCCTAGAAACATTGCCAAAGGGAAGGGAACCAAGAGCAAAAATGAATTATTGGGACTTTTCATCAAGATAAAAAGCTTTTACAAAGCAAAGGAAACAGTCAATAAAACCAAAAGACAACTGACAGAATGGAAGATATTTGCAAATGACATATCAGATAAAGGGCTAGTATCTAAAACCTATAAAGAACGTATCAACACCCAAAGAACAAATAATCCAATCAAGAAATAGGCAGAATACATGAACAGAAATTTCTGGAAAGAAGACATCCAAATGATCAACAGACATAAAAAAGTGTTCAACATCCCTCCACATTAGGGAAATACAAATCAAAACCTATTAAGATACCACCTTATACCAGTCAGAAAGGCTAAAATGAACAAGTTAGGAAATTACAGGTGTTGGTGAGGATGTGGAGATGGGGAACACTTTTATACTGCTGGTGGGAATACAAGCTGGTGCAGCCACTCTGGAAAATAGTATGGAGGTTCCTCAAAACATTGAAAATATAAATGCCTTACAACCTAGCAATTGCACTACTGGGTATTTACCCTGGAGGTACAAATGTAGAGATCTGAAGGGACACATGCACCCCAATGTTTATACTAGCAATATCCACAATAGCCAAACTATGGAAAGAGTCTAGATGTCCTTTGACAGATGAATGGATAAAGAAGATGTGATATATATGCGTGTGTGTCTATATATATATAGACATATGATGCAGCCATCAAAAAAACCCTGAAATCTTGCCATTTGCAATGACATGGATAGAACTAAAGGGCATTATGCTAAGTGAAATAAGTCAATCAGAGAATGATAATTATCATATGACTTCACTGATATGAGGAATTTGAGAAACAAGACAGAGGATCATAGGGGAAGGGAGGGGAAAATGAAACAATATGAAACCAGAGAGGGAGACAAACCATAAGAGACTCTTAATCTCAGGAAACAAACTGAGGGTTTGTGGAGGGGAGGGGGTGTGAGGGATGGGGTGGCTGGGTGAAGGACATTGGGGAGGGTATATGCTATGGTAAGAAAAATAAATTAACTTTAAAAAAAGAGTGTTTGGGTCAATCAGGAAATCAAAGAAGTACTTAAACAATTCATGGAAACTAATGAGAATGAAGGCACATAGGTCCAAAACCTATGGGATACTGCAAAGGCTGTCCTAAGGAGGAAAGACATCACCATCCAAGCCTCACTCAAAAAAAA
Source organism: Lontra canadensis (assembly GCF_010015895.1). Taxonomy (NCBI): domain Eukaryota; kingdom Metazoa; phylum Chordata; class Mammalia; order Carnivora; family Mustelidae; genus Lontra; species Lontra canadensis. The sequence continues at coordinate 5,123,542 of NW_022631075.1, read as the reverse complement.
ATAGAAAATCCTGAATATAGAAACTATATTTACACCTTAAAGAACTGGAGAATCAACAACAAATTAAGCCTAACCTACACATGAGAAGGGAAATAATTAAGATTAGAACAGAGAATTAGAAACCATAAATACAGTAGAATGTATCAATGAAAGTAGAAGCTGGTTCTTTGAAAGAATTAATAAGACCAATAAACTATTGGCCAGACTTATCCAAAAGAAAAGAAAAGGGGCCCAAGTTAATAAAGTTATGAATGAAAGGGGAGAGGTCACGACTAACACCAAGGAAATAGAAACAATTATTAGAAATTATTATCAATAGCTATATGCCAATAAATTAAGCAACCTGGAAGAAATGGATGCCTTACTAGAAACCTTCAAGTTACCAAGACTGAAACAGGAAGAAACTGGCAACCTGAATAGACCAATAACCAGTAACAAGATTGAAGAAGTGATCAAAAACCTCCCAAAAAACAGGAGTCCATAATCTGATGGACTCCCTGTGAAATGCTACCAAACATTCAAAATATAAGTAATACCTATTTTCCTGAAGCTGTTTCAAAAAATCAAAACAGAAGTATAACTTCCAGACTCTTTCTATGAGACCAGCATTACCTAGATCCCCAAACTAGGCAAAGACCTCATCAAAAAGGAGAATTTCAGACCAATGTCCCTGGTGAATATGGATTCCAAGATTCTCAACAAGATCCTAGCTAATAAGATCCAGCAGTACATTAAAAGGTTTATCCTTCATGACCAGGTTGGATTTATCTGAGCGATGCAAATGTGGTTCAACATTTGCAAATCAGTCAGTATGATAGAACACATTAATAAAAGAGAGAAGAACCACATGGTCCTCTCAATTGATGCAGAAAAAGCATTTGACAAAATACAGCATCTTTTCCTGATTAAAACTATTTGGAGTGTAGGGATAGAAGGAACATTCCTCAATTTCATAAAAACCATATATGAAAAGCCCACAGAGAATATCATTTTCAATGGGGAAAAGCTGAGAGCCTTTCCTTTAAGATCAAGAACATGAAAAGAATGCCCACTCTAGCCACTGTTACTTGACATAGTACTAGAAGTCCTAGCAACAACGGACAACAAAAAGAAATAAAATGTATCCAAACTGGTGAAGAAATCAAACTCTCTTTCTTGCAGATGACATAATACTTTATGTGTAAAACCCAAAAGACTCCACCCTTAAATTGCTTGAACTCATACAACAATTCATTAAAGTGGCAGGATAAAAAATCAATGCACAGAAATCAGTTGTTTTCCTATACACTAACAATGTAACTGTAGAAAGGGAAATTAGTGAATTGATTCCATTTACACTAGAACCCAAAACTATAAAATACACTGGAATAAACCTAACCAAAGAGGTGAAGGATCTATACTCTAGAAAATAAAGAAACTTATGGAAGAAATTGAAGAAGACACAAAAAAGTTAGAAAAACATCCTACACCCATGAATCAGAAAAATAAACATTGTTAAAATATCTATGCTGCCCAGAGCAATCTATACTTTCAACACCATCCCAATCAAAATACCAATGGCATTTTTCAAAGTGCTGGAACAAACAATCCTAAAATTTATATGGAACCAGGAAAAAACCCGAACCACCAAGGAAATGTTGAAAATGAAAAACAAAGTAGAGGTTATCATGTTGCCTGATTTCAAGCTATATTACAAAGCTGTGATCAACAAGACTGTGTGATATTGACACAAAAACAGACATATAAATCAATGGACAGAGAGCCCAGATACATAGAGGGCCTCAACTATTTGGTCAGTTAATCTTTGACAAAGCAGGAAAAAGATATCCAATGGAAAAGACAGTCTCTTCAATAAATGGTGCTGGAAAAACTGGACAGCTATATACAGAAGAATGAAACTCGACTATTCTCTTACACCATACACAAGGATAAATGCGAAATGGATGAACAACCTCAAATGAGACAGGAATCTATCAAAATCCTAGAGGAATACATAGGAGAACAAAATCCTAGAGGAGAACATAGAACTTCTTTGACATCAGCCACAACAACTTCTTTCAAGACACATCTCCAAAGGCAAGTGAAACAAAAGAAAAAATGAACTTTCGGGACTTCATCAAGATCAAAAGCTTCTGCACAGCAAAGGAAACAGTCAACAAAACAAAGAAGCAACCCACTGAATGGGAGAAGATATTCACAAATGACACTACAGACAAAGGGCTGATATGCAAGATCTATAAAGAACTCCTCAAACTCAACACCCAAAAAACAGATAATCATGTCAAAAAATGGGCAGAAGATATGAGCAGACACTTCTGATGTTCATCATCTCTAGCCATCAGGGAAATTCAAATCAAAACCACATTGAAATAGCCCCTTACACCAGTTAGAATGGCAAAAATTGACAAGGTAAAAAACAAGGAATGTTGGAGAGGTTGTGGAGAACAGGGAACTCTCTTACACTGTTGGTGGGAACGCAAGTTGGTGCAGCCACTCTGGGAAACAGTATGGAGGTTCCTCAAAAAGTTTAAAATGGAACTACCTATGACCCAGCAATTGCACTAGTGGCTATTTACCCTAAAGATACAAATGTAGTGATCCAAAGGGGCACTTGCACCCCAATGTTTATAGCAGTAATGTCCATAATAGCCAAATTGAGGAAAGAATGTAGATGTCCACCAACAGATGAATGAATAAAAAAGATGTGGTCCATATATACAATGGAATATTATTCAGCCATAAGAAAGAATGAGTACCTAACTTTTGCATCAACATAGATGGAACTGCAGGAGATTACACTAAGTGAAATAAATCAAACAGAGAAAGTCAATTATCATATGGTTTCACTTATTTGTGGAACATAAGGAATAGCATGGAGGACATTAGGAGAAGAAAGGGAAAAATGAAAGGAGGGGGAAATCAGAGGGGAAGATGAATCATGAGAGACTCTGGTCTCCAGGAAACAACCTGAGGGTTTTAGAGGGGAGAGATGTGGGGGGATGGGTGATCCTGGTGATGGGTATTAAGGATTGCATGTATATGAATTGAATAATGGGTATTATACACAAACAATGGATCATGGAACACTACATCAAAAACTAATAATGTACTGTATGGTGACTAACATAACATAATAACAAATAAAACATAAAACATAAAAACATAATAAACAAAACTTTTTAAACTGCATTTTATGAGGCAAAAAAAAAGAAATAACTCACTTAGAACAACTAGCACAAAACCTGAAACCCATCTGAATCTGTAAGATAGCACCTGGAATTTATACAATGTAAGTGGATCATGATCTAATTATCACCCTTGTTATGTTGATCTCAATTTCTTCTAGCCTATTTTGACATATATGATTTTTCCCATTTCTGCACTAAATGATTCAATGATGCTCCCTATTTATTTGCCTAGGCTACTTCAGTTTACTTATACATTATACCTCAGCCTGCCATAGACAATACCTCCTATGCTTCAGCTGGAGAAATAGGGTTTATGGGATAGATATATAGATGAAACTTATAAATATACATTTGCATGACTTTTTTCTTTTGAATCATATAAATATTTTATATATTCAAAAAATAATAAAATGTGGGGCACCTGGGTGGTGCAGTTGGTTAATCATCTGACTCTTGCTTTCAGGTTATGTCATGATCTCCTGAGATTGAGCCCCACATCAGGCTACATGTTCAGTGTGGAGTCTGCTTGGAACTGTCTCTCCCTCTCTCTCTCTGCCCCTCTCCCCTGTGTGGGTGCTCTGTCTCTATCTTTCTCAAATAAATAAAGTTTTAAAAATAATAATAATAAAACAGAAAAGGACAACAGTGGGCTCTAAAATTGAAAACAAGCCAAAATAGATAAACATAACTGTATGTCAGATAGGTAAAAATAAATAATAATTGTTTCAAGTGACTTTTGTCATTTAAAGTGCACAGTGAGTTAACAGTTGAGATGGTACATCTTTAAATAGGTTACATTTTAAGGACAAAGATAGAAATTTTAAATCCACTTAATAATTTTACTCTATGTAGCAATATTGGCATTGTAATTTTGATGCTATTGTAGAAACTGTAGCATGAATCAAATAACTAAATATTTATGTGTTAACCTTTCTTAAGAAACAAAGAGAAAAGATATATAAAATAACATTTTAAGAAAAATTGATTTAATGTTTAATTCTAATTGAGCATATACATGAGAATCTGTGACTTTTATTGTTTTCATTAATATATTTCCTAGCTTGCTCCACTGAAGGCCTAAAAGAAATGACACCAGTAACATTGAGCACACCTAGTCCCCAGATCTTGGTTTCTAAATATTATTGCCAATTAAATAGAGAAAGTACAAGATTAGCCATGCACATTTGGTTAAGGCAGAATGAAAGAAAGAGGATAATAATTTATAAATAAGGGCAATTGGGCTGTTAGGTACAGAGCTTTTGATGTTGTGCTATAACTTAATAATCAAATGAAGATTTAGTGTTGCAGTACAAATTAAGAGTAGTAGCAAAATAGAACATGTTTTTTGTTTTTACCACATGATATTTTTTCCACTAAAGACATTTTTTTGTAAATCAACTTTCATTATGTTCTTCATGTTTCCCATAACTACACCTTAGTGATTATCTGATCCACCAAAGCATTCATTTAACAGTAATTTTGATCTGAGTTCTATATTTCCACATTATCTCTGCAATAACTGTTTATTTGAAGTTGGTATCTCAAAAATGTATTACTAATGCTTTAATTAATGTTTTGGATGGTTCTGAGTAATCATACAGTATGCGTTACATCCCTCAATTATCCCCTGAATGGTATAATGGATGTATTGTAAAGTCTGTTGATTTGTAATTGCAAAGTAGAATGAGCTTGCATGTAAGTGAAGATATATATGTATAAATGGATAATGCTGCAATTTGTTTTTCTAATAGCTATTACTATTTTATACCATTTATTTGCCAGAGAATATATCCTGTGCATAAACAAACTTCTTACCATAATTTGGTACCATACTAGTAATTCATAAAATTATATCAGCATGGAGGGATTGGTCTAGTTGAAACTGCATTATTGATTTGTTTAGATATTAACCTTTAAAGAGAATTATACATAGCCCCTTCCTTACTTTTACTAAAGCCTGCTTATATATAATCTATGTTAAAAAAACTGAAAATTCATTTTATTATTTTATAATATCTTTATTGAAATATAGTTTATATAACACAAAGTTCACCATTTTAAATTGTACAATTCAATGTTTTAATATATGCACAGAACGCACCACTAAATTTAGAAAATTTTCATCACTCATAAAAAAATCTCATACATATTCTATTCACTCCCCATTGCCCCTGTCCCCAGCCTCTGACAAGTACTAGTCTGCTTTCTGTTTCTATGGATTTACCTATTCCGAACACTTCATATAAAACGAGTTATACAATAGGTGGTCTTTTTTGACCAACTTCTTCCACTTCCATAATGTTTTCAACATTGTGTAGCATCAGTATTTTAGTATTTCAGTATTTCATTTCCTTTTATGGTTGAATAATATTCCTCTGTGTGAATATAGTACATTATATTTACCTACTCATCAATTGATGGACATTTAGGTAGTTTCCACTTTTTAATATTATTAATGCTGTTATCAATACTCATGCACAAGTTTTTATGTTAGCATGTTTTCAGTTATTTGGGGTATATAATTAGGAGTGGAATTGAGGGCTTATAAAGCACATTCTTGTTCTAACATTAAGAGAAACTGCCACACTGTATTCTGAAGTCGTTGCACTATTGTTTTCTTTTTTTTTAAGATGTTATTTATTTCAGAATTAGAGAGAGAGAGAGCTCAAGCAGGGAGAAAAGCACAGGGAGAGGGACAGGCAGACTCTGTGCTGAGCATGGGGCTTAATCTCATGACCCTGAGATCATGACTTGAGCTGAAATCAAGAGTTGGTCACTCAACCAACTGAGCCCCCAGGTGCCCCTGAAGTGGCATTACTTTTGTATATTCTCACCAGTAATGCATGAGGGTTCCGGTTTCTCCTTATCATTCCTAACACCAGCTATCATATGTCTTTATGATTATAGCTATTATAATGAATGTTAAGTGATATCTCACTGTGGGCGTGACTTGCATGTCCTTAATGACTAATGATGCTGAACATCTTTTCATGTACTTCTTGGCCATATGCATATCTTCTTTGAAGAAAATTTTGTTTAGATCCATTCCTCATTTTTAAAATGGGCTATTCATCTTGTTATTGTAGAGTTGTGATTTCTTTACAGATACTAATAAAAGTTCCTTATCAGATATAGTTTTGGCATTATTATCTCCCATTCTGTGTGTTATCTTTTTTAAATTACATTGATATACTTAGAGCAAGAGAAAACATAGAGTGAGAGAGAAAGCATGAGTGAGGAGAAGGAGAAGTAGGTTCCCCACTGAGCAGGGAAGCCAACTCAGAGCTCGACCCCAGAACCCTGGAATCACGATCTGAGCCAAAAGCAAATGCTTAACTAAATGAGCCACTTAGGCAACCCCCTGTGTGTTATCTTTTTAATTTGTAAATGTTCTTTGAAGTACAAATGCTTTTAATTTTGGTGCAGTACAATTTTTCGATTTTCTCTTTTGTTTTGTGTGCTTTTGATTTGTACTGAAGAAATCTTTGCCTTATCCAAGTTTACAAAGATGTACTCCTGTGTTCCCTTCTACAAATTTTGAATCTTTGTTCTTATGTTTAGATGTGTGATCTATTTCAAACTAATTTTAGTATATAGTGTGATGTAGGGGTCTAACTTCATTCTTTTTGTATGTGGATACCCAGTTGTCTCAGCACCAATTGTTGAAAAATCTACTCTTCTTTCCATTGAATTGTCTTTGCAACTATGTAAAAAATCAGTTAATTTTAAATGTGTAGCCTCGATTCTATTCCATTGACATTTATTTATTTATTTGTTTATTCATTCATTCATTCATTCATTCATTTTTTTATGTTATGTTAGTCAACATACAGTATATCATTACTTTTTGATTGACTTATATGTTTATACTCATGCAGGTCCACACCATTGTTATTACTGTAGATTTGAAATAAGTTTTGAAATTTGAAAGTATGTCAAATTTGTTCTTCTTTTGCATAATTGATTTCACTATTTAGAGGCCCTTGCATTTCCCCATTAACCTTAGGAACAGGTTGTCAATTTTGGGGAATAAAAACGGTAGCTGGAATCTTGATAAGGTTGTATTGAAACTTTGATTCAATTTGGGAAGTATGTCCATCATAACTATATTATATGATTCCTTGATAACATGAACATGAGAGGTATTTCCATTTATTTAGGTCTTCTTCAATTTCTTTAAATGGTTATTTTGTAGCTTTCAGTTTATACATATTATGCTTACTATGTTAAATTTATTCCTGAATATTTTGGTTTTTTTTTTTAATGTGTTTGCCAAACATATTTGTATTTTTTATTTTTGGATTGTTCATTATTAGGACATAGAAATCAATTGATATTTTGATATTGATCTTGTATACTTTAACATTGTTGAAATTGTTAATTCTAATAATTATTTTGTGGATTCTTTTAGATTTTCTATATATAGGATCATGTCATCTGCAAATATATATTTACTTTTTCCTTTCTAATCTGAATGGTGTTATTTCTTTTTCTTGCCTACTTACCTTGGTTAGAACCTCCAGTATAATGTTAGATAGAAGTAATTAGAGCAGACTCTTGTCTCATTTTTAAGTAATAAACTTTTGATGTTTGCCAAGCTTAATAATTATTTGATACTAGAGTTGCATATTATAATACATTCATATTTTTTACCTTTATAATGTCCTGATTAGAAGTTATGATAAAGAAAATATCTCTGTCTCCTCTAAAAATTTATCTTCTGGGGCATCTGGGTGCCTCAGCTGAGTGTCTGACTCTTGGTTTTGACTCAGGTCATGATCTCATGGGTCACAGGATTGAGCCCATGTTGAGCTCCATGTTCAGTGGGAAGTCTTGAAGATTTCCTTCCTCTGTTTCTTTCCCCACTCATGCCCTCTCTCTCTCAAAATAAGTAAATATATATATTTTTTTAAAAATTGCCTTCTCTGACAAGTAGGAAATTATGCTTCTAATAAGATACACATAACCTTTCTCTGTGTTAGTGTTTCCTGTATTTGCCAGACACAGTTAACAACTATTATTATTATTAACAACTAATAACACATAGTAAATGGAAAATATTTAGTTTCTCTTTGAATTTTTTTTCCCATAGGTGGTTAAGTTTGGTGGGGGGGGAGCAGAACATTCACAGTATATTAGGTTTTGGAATTAAATTTAAGAGTTTCTGTACCCAATATTAAAATCAGTTAGTATCACTGTCTAAGAGCTCTTTTTGCAGGAGCTTATGCAACATTTCCTTTCAAGGAGTACTTTTCTTCCTGCTCTTTCTTTAGTTTACATGACTTTGAAAATGCAAAATTCAGTTTTAATCCAGAATGCAAATGACCCTTCTCAGTAACATACTATGGCAGAGAATATCACAGGTCAACCATATCTATTGTAGTCATTTCTTTTCATTCATTTCAAATTAACTGACTTTTAGTTTCATCAATTGTCTCCTTATTTTCAGAAATATGAAAATATCAAACTACTGAGAAGCTGTGGATAGTGGATAGTTACATTCACTGTGCCCATAATTATGTAGGGGGTGTCAATCAAGGTCTTTTTTTTTCAGTCTTAAAAGAATACTTTTCAGTCTCTTTTTATGACTCTGATTTTTCTATCTTAGAAGGATGGAAAATATAAAATATACTTATCACCATCCTTGAAGATAGTATTATAGTACATACATGTTGGCATTTTTTTATGTGCGAAGTGTTCTCAACACTTAATTTTATTTGTAATCATACATTTTCAATAATTATTGCTGACTTCTTTTTTAAATGAATTCTTCACACATACATTCAAAATATCTTTTAAACCAAATAGTAAGTTTTCATTAAATAATAAAGAAGGACTTGTTACAAAAACAACCCTTGGGACATGCCTGGGTGGCTCAGTCAGTAAGGCATCCGACTTTTGATCTGGCTCAAGTCTTGATCTCAGGGTTGTGAGATATTATTTGGCCATAGACAGGAATAAAGTACTGAAGCATATAAGAATATGAATGGATCTTGAAAATATTAAGCTAAGTCAAAGAAGCCAAACAAAAAGGGCATTCATTGTATGATTACTTTTATTATTGATTGATTAATTGATTTGGCAGAGAGATAGAGAGAGAGCACAAGTAGGCAGAGTGACAGCAAAGGGAGAGGGAGAAGCAGGCTCTCCACTGAGCAGGGAGCCCGACAGCGGGCTCGATCCCAGGACCCTGTGATCATGACCTGAGCCAATGGTAGCTGCTTAACTGACTGAACCACCCAGACGTCCCTGTATGATTACTTTTTTTGAGATATAGTTGACATATAACATTGTATAAGGTCGAGGTATACACATGTTGATTTGATACATTTATATATTTCAATATGATTATCATTGTATAGTTAGCTAACAACTCCACTGCATCATGTAAGTTACCATTCAATTTTATGATGAGAACAATTAAGATATAATTTCTTAAAAACTTTGAAATATATGATACAATATTGTTCACTATAACCACAATGCTGTGTATTAGATCTCTAGAGTAGGGTATTGGGAGTGAGTGGTAATGGGTAAAGGCTTCTTTTTAGAGTTATGAATATCTTTATTCTTATATTGTTGTAGGGATATATCACATTTTAGTTATCCATTCATTAGTTGATGGATATTTAAGTTGTTTCTACATTCTATTATGAATAACGCTGCAACAAACGTTTGTGTACAAGTTTTGTGTGGAAATTTGTTTTCGCTTCTCTTGGATAGATAACTAGTAGTAAATTTTCTGAGTTATCACATGACAACTCTGTTTAAATTTGAGAAGTTTCCAGACAGTTTTACAAAGAGGAAATACCAATTTACATTCCCAGCAACAGTGTAGGAAAGTTCCAATTTCTTCATATTCTCCCCAACACTTGTTATTACTTATTTTTTTTTAAATTATACTCACACTAGCAGATGTGACATTGTATCTCACACAGGTGCCAATTTCCACTTCCCAGATGACTAACAATGTTGAACATCCATCTTTTCATATATATATTTTTTGCCATTTGTATATCTTCTTTAGAGAAATATCTAAGCAGATCATTTGCCCAGTTTTAATTAAGTTGTCTTTTGTTGTTGAATCATAAGAGTTCTTGAAATAGTCTGTATATAGGTCCATTACCAGACATATGATTTGCAAATATATTCTCCCATCCCACTTGCTGTCTTCTCACTTTATGATGATATCATTGCAGCACAAAATTTTTTAATTTGGATGCAGTACAATTTACTTATTTTTTTTCATTTGCTGTTTTTGCTTCTGGTGTATTAATTAAACCATTGCCAAATCCAAAAGAGCAAAGATTTACTCCTATGTTTCCTTCTAAGAGTTTTATAGTTTAACAATTGAGTGCATTATCTATTTTGAGTTAATTTTTAATATGGTTTGAGGTAAGGATCCAATTTCATTACTTTGCATATGGATATCCATTTGTCCACACACCATTTATTGAAAATATTATTCTTTTCCCATTTAAGTGTCCTGAGATCATGTTGAAAATCAATTGATCATAAATATAAATGTTTATTTCTAAATTCACAGTCTCTTCCATTATTCTCTATGTTTATCTGTGTGAGTGCCACAGTCTTGATTACTCTTGTTTTGTATTAAATTTTGAAATCAGAAGGTATGAGTCCCTCAACTTCATTGTTTATTTTCAAAATTGTTTTAGCTATTATGGGTCCCTACATTTACATATGGATGTTAGGAACAGCTTGTTCTTAAATTCTGCCCTGAGGCCAGCTCAAGTTTTGATAGGGATCACACCTAACCTGTATTATTTTGATGAGTACTGACATCACATTTTTTTTATTTTTTTATTTTTCAGCATAACAGTATTCATTATTTTTGCACCACACCCAGTGCTCCATGCATCACATTTATGTTTAGTCTCTACCAATCCCAAAACATTAGTATGTCTTTCCATTTATTTATGTCTTCTTTAATTTCTTACAATGGCATTTTATAGTTTCCCATATACAAATCTTGCATTCTTTTGTTTAATTTATACCTACTTATTTTATTTTATTTTTGATGCTATTTTAAGTGGAATTATTTTCTTAATTTCACTTTGGAAATTATCATTGCTAGCAGGTAGGAATCTAATTGATTTGTATCTTGATATTGTGTCTTATTACCTTGCTGAATTTATTAGTTTTAAGAGTGTTTTTTAATAGTTAATAATATTGTAATAATGTATGATGACAGATGGTGACACACTCACGAACACCAAGTAATGTATAGGATTGTCAAATCAATATGCTGCACACATATATGCACTGAAACTAATGTAGCATTATATGTGAATTACACTTCAACAATACGGTTTTAATAATGTTTTGGTTGATTTTTTTCTTACATACAAAATATTTTCCTGGGGTGCCTGGCTGGGTCAGTCAGTAGAGCATGCAACTCATGTTCTCAGAGTCATGTGTTCAGGCCCCACTTTGGGTGTAGAGATTACTTATATTTTTGTGGATGGAGATAGTTTTACTCCTTTCTTTTCAGTCTGGATCATTTTAATTTCATTTTCCTATCTCATTGACCTCACTAGAACTTCTAGGGCAATGTTGAATAGATGTATTGAAAAAAAGCATCCTTACTTTTTTGCTGCTCTTACATAAATCATTCAGTATTTCACCACTAAATATTGTGCTACCTTTTAAAGATACCCTATTCAGGTTGGGGAAGTTCCTTTCTATCACTATTTTGTTGATTTTTTTTATCAGGAAGTGTTGGATTTTGTCAAATAATTTGTCACCACCTGCTAAAGTGATCATGTGCTTTTTTATCCTTTATTCTATTAATATTGTGTATTGTTGACACCCTTCTCAAAAATCAGTTGACTGTATATTTGTGAGTTTATTTCTGGGCTCTTTTTCTGTTCTATCAGTCTGTATTTTTTTTTATTATTATTTCACTTGGTTTCCTATACTTCATGTAGGCTTGCTTCACTCTTTTTCATTCTTCTTTCCTTTTTCTCCTCTGACTAGGTATTTTCAAGTTCTCTGTCTTCATGTTCACAGCTGCTGTCTTCTGCTTTATCAAGTCTGTTTTTGGTGCCTTTTTTTTTTAGATTTTAATTATTTATTTGACACAGAGAGAGAGTGTGTGTAAGAGAGGGAACACAAGCAGGCAGAGTGGGAGACAGAGAAGCAGGTTTCCCACTGATCAGGGAGCCTGATGCGGGACTCAATCCCAGGACCCTGGGATCATGACCTGAGCCAAATGCAGATGCTTAATCTCTGAGCCACCCAGGTGCCCTGCTATTGGTGATTTTATTGCATTTTTCATTTCAGGTATTCTTTCATTCAGTGTTCTTCAGTTCCATAACTTGTTTGGTCCAGAATTTGTTTTTATGATTTATTTATGACTCATTTTTTGTGTATTATTTTCCTGATTTTGTTGAATTGTCTATTTGTGTTATTCTGTAGCTTGTGAGATTCTTTAAAACAATTATTTTTAATTCTTTTTCAGGCAATGTGTATATCTCCATTTCTTTAGGGTCAGTTACTCAAAAATGATTGTATTCTTTTAGTGATATCACATTACCTGATTTTTTGTGTTTCCTGAAATGTTGTCTCCACATTTAAAGAAGCATTCACTTACTCAAGGATTTACTGAGTTTGGGCAAGACCTTCACCAATTAGTCCTAATAGAGATTCTGAGGCTTTCTCAGAATTTTTCTATGGATGGGCCACTCCACATTTCTTGTTCCTTCTTAAGTGACAATTCTTCTTTATTTTCTCTTGATCCTGCAAAACTAGTCCAGGTGATGAGAGCCCCTCATTTGCTTTCCCTAGGATGGTATCCTGAAATGTTCAAGTTTTTGCACTTTCTCCTAATCCTACAGAGTTAAGCTGGCTTTCTGCATGTGCTCACTGGCCATGTATAAAGGCTTGCAAATCGTGCTCATAGGACCATGTGTAGGGTGGTGGCTATAGGGTTGTGTGTTGATAGGATGGAGGATTGAGGGTGTCTGTGGACCAGTTGGGGGATCCATAAGTACAGTGTCCCCACTGGCTTGTGGAAAGACATCCTGATGAAATCCATAAAGCGGTAGTAGGACCCATGCCTCTTTGATGAGCTCTCAACACTGGCTTCTATGATCCTAGACTCTCTCAGTTGTACACATCACTTTAATATACTGGGTGGACTGAAAAATAAGTAGGCCTCTTCAGCAGCATCCCACACAGCCAAGGAAGCAGGCACTCACTCTCTATGTGCTCATTCTCCTCTTTGGAAGAAATCATATGCTAAGTGCTTTTCTCTTGGCACTGAATAATGCCACCTTGGGGAAGTGGTAACATGGATAAAATAAAACTGTTCCTATCTTCTTCAATTCATCATTCTCATATTTTTTTTTGCTCCAAATGTGTGCTGAAACTTCTATGCTGTACTCCTCCTGCAAAGGTGGTTACCATAGGTGAATATCAAATTGATATTCTTTCATGGAATAACAGTAGAAAACTATTCTGCCATCTCACTGTCATTCTTCTTATATTAAAATTCTTATTTATTGTTTATAATTTCTTCATTTATTTCCATGGATTTGAATTACTACTTAGTGTCATATCCTTATTCTTTTTTTTTAAGATTTTATTTATTTATTTGACACAGAGAAAGAGCGATCACAAGCAGGCAGAGAGGCAGGCGTGGGGGAGGGGGGCGGAATCAGACTCCCTGCTGAGCAGAGATCCTGATGTGGGGCTTGATCCCAGAACCCTGAGACCATGACCTGAGCTGAAGGCAGAGGATTAACCCACTGAGCCACCCAGGCACTCCAACATATACTTATTCTAATACTGCCTTTATCCCATATGCTGACTTTGTGCTGGAATTGTCAAATAGATTACACTGATATGTTACAAGCCCAAAATACAATAATTTGCTATTGTTGTATTCAATTACTTTTTAAGTCAGTTGAGAGAAGAAAACGCAATAAATACACAATTACACTATTATATTTCCCTAAGTAGTTAACAGTACTGGCACTAATTATTCCTTCATTTGGATCAAGTTGCTATTTAGTTTCTTTTTATGTTAGCCTGAAATATTCCCTTTAGTATTTCTTGTAGGGCAGATTTTCTAGTGAAGGATTCTATCAGCTTTTGTTCACCTGAAAATATTATAATTACTCCTTCAATTTTAGAAGATAACTTTGCTGTATATAGAAATCTGACAGTTTTTTCAGCAGTTTAAATGTGTCACCCTACTGCCTTCTGGACTCCATTGTTCCTAATGAAAGTTAAGTTGTTAATCTTACTGGTGTCCCCTCATCTTTAATGAGCTGTTTTGCTCTTTCTATTGTTTATTTTATCTTTCTCTTTGAACATGTTGACCGTGATGTGTCTAGGTGTGAATCTCTTTATGTTATTCTGGCTGGAGTTTTATGCATCACTTGGATGTGTATGTGAATATTTTCACCAAATTTGGCAAGTTTTCAGTCACTATATCTTCAAATATTCTTTCTGTTTCTTTCTCATTCTTTCCTCTCTTCTGATATTTCCATTCCACATTTCTCTGAGGCCATATTTCTCTTCATTCTTCTTTGTCACTATTATGACTGCATAATCTTTTTGGTCTATCTTCAAGTCCTTGATTTTTTTCTTCTGCTAGCTCAAATACTTAGTGGATTTCCTTGACATTTTCCCTATTTGTTGTATATCCTTAGGACAATTAACAGAAATGCTAAATAATTGCTATTGTGTAATATACATAATTTTTAATTATATATTATTTATAGCCATCTAGCTACATATTTTTTCTTTATTTAAATGGTTGTTTCTTGAACAAAAGAGATTCCACTATTTTGATCCACAAGTAACCCCTCCTGGGATTTCTAATTGCTTCTTTCTTAAATTTAGGTTTTAAATTAATTGTGATAGGCAGAAAAGCGCTCCCTCCCCCAAAGATACCCATGTCCTAATACTCAGAACCTGTGAATTTGTTAGGTTTGAGGAAAAGGAAATTTTAATTTGCAGATAGAATTAAGGTTACTAATCTGCAGACCTTGATATGGGAGATTATCCTGAATTGTCCATTGAATCCAGTATAACCAAAAGTCTCCTTAAATGTGGAAGTGTAAGTCAGAGGAAGAATCAATGTCAGATTGATGCAATGTGAGAAAGACTCAACCAGCCATTGTGGGTTTTGGAAATGGAGGAACAGATTATGATCCAAGGAATATGGACAGCCTCTACCAGCTGAAAAAAGCAAGGAAATGGATTCTTCCTTAGAGCTTCCAAAAAAGAATACAGCCCTTGTTGGCACCTTGATTTCAGCCCAGTGATACCCACATCAGACATCTTAACTACAGAATGGTAATATACTAGATTTGGGTCATTTTAAGCTATTACATTTGTCATAATCTTTCAAAACAGCAATAAGAAATTTAATGCACTCACGAACATTTAACCTTCTTTGCTTTACAGAATTATCTATCTAGTTGTTCCATGCTTTGTTGGTTGCACTCTAGGTCTGCTGCACATCTACATGGATATCACCTGAAGAAGTAGAGGTAAGATTAGAATCACTGTTTTCTAAATCTCTTGATGTATTAAGTTATGTATAAATCACCTTAAGTTTTTAATTGATTTAAGAATTCATAGGATTTGGGGCACCTGGGTGGCTCAGTGGGTTAAAGCCTCCGCCTTCTGCTCAGGTCATGATCCCAGGGTCCTGGGATCGAGCCCTGCATTGGGCTCACTGCTCGGCAGGGAGCCTGCTTCCTCCTCTCATTCTGCCTGCCTCTCTGCCTACTTGAGATCTCTATCAAATAAATAAATAAAATCTTTAAAAAAAGAATTCATAGGATTCACACTGTTTATCTCATAAAAGAGCTTCATAACAGGCAGAGGTGTGATACAGCATCAGCATAAGAAGGATATGCATTGAAAAATGCCCAAAGATCTCAGATGCTGACTTTCTTTTTTTTTTTAAAGATTTATTTATTTATTTGACAGAGATCACAAGTACGCAGAGAGGCAGGCAGAGAGAGAGAGAGGAGGAAGTAGGCTCCCCGCTGAGCAGAGAGCCCAATGCGGGGCTTGATCCCAGGGCCCTGGGATCATGACCTGAGCTGAAGGCAGAGGCTTTAATCCACTGAGCCACCCAGGCGCCCCTGACTTTCTTTTTTAACAACTGGTTGGATCATGAAAAGATGCACTTTGCATCCAGATCTTAAATGATTACCAGCATGGATGCAAGTGTTTTGGTACCAAGAACCCCAAAATCTATTCAGTGTATGGGGTCTTTTATATTAAGCTGTTTATTTATAATAAATAAATAAAATCTATAGTAAGCTGTTTACGTAAGCACATACTAGCTATGTGACTAGCCTTAACCATCAAAATTTCCCAAGCTTCACCAAACCCATTGCAAATCATCAATCCAATAGTTATGAAACAATGTTAACAGAATGTAATATCTTGCCCCATGGACCCAGGGTTACAGAGCATCATTTATCTTTACTTAATACACTTAATAGTATTAACACTTCAGTACTTACAGATAAGCAAAAAATCAACTTAAACTAGTTGAGATTAATCCATGTGATACAATGTATTTCTCTTCCTTGTTCCATTTGTTTTGCTAAATTATAGAGTCAAGGACGATCATCAGAAAGAAAGTGTAGGAAGCTGATTTTTGTGTCTTTGTATATGCAATATTTTTAAATTTTTATTTATTTTTTAAATTTCTTTTCAGTGTTCCAGAATTCACTGTGTATGCGCCACACCCAGTGCTCCATGCAATACATGCCCTCCACAATACCTATCACCAGGCTTACCCAACCTCCCCCCACCCTTCCAAAACCTTCAATTAGGTCCTCAGAGTCCATAGTTTCTCATGATTCCTTTCCCCCTCCAATTTCCCCCAACTCACTTCTCTCCATCTCCCCATGCCCTCTATGTTATTCCTTATGCTCCACAAATAAGTGAAACCATATGATAATTGACTCTCTCTGCTTCACTTATTTCACTCTGCATAATCTCTTCCAGTCCCATCCATGTTGATAGAAAAGTTGGGTATTCATCCTTTCTGTTGGAGGCATAATACTCCATAGATTATATGGACCACATCTTCTTTATTCATTCTTCCATTGAAGGGCATCTTGGTTCTTTCCACAGTTTGGCAACTGTGGCCATTGCTGCTATGAACTTTGGGGTACAGATGGCCCTTCTTTTCACTACATCTGTCTCTTTGGGGTAAATACCCAGTAGTGCAATTGCAGGGTCCTAGGGAAGCTCTATTTTTAATTTCTTAAGGAATCTCCACACTGTTTTCCAACGTGGCTGCACCACTTGCATTCCCACCAACAGTGTAAGAGGGTTGCCCTTTCTCCACATCCTCTCCAACACATGTTGTTTACTGTCTTGTTAATTTTGGCCATTCTAACTGGTGAAGGTGGTATCTCAGTGTGGTTTGGATTTGAATCTTCCTGATGGCTAGTGATGATGAACATTGTTTCATGTGTCTGTTAGCCATTTGTACGTCTTCTTTGGAGAAGTGTCTGTTCATGTCTTCTGCACAGTTTTTGACATGATTTTCTGTTTTGTGTGTGTTGTTTGAGAAGTTCTTTATAGATCTTGGATATCAGCCCTTTGTCTGTACTGTCATTTGAAAACATCTTCTCCCATTCTGTGGGGTTTGTCTCTGTTTTGTTGACTGTTTCCTTTGCCGCGCAGAAGCTTTTGATCTTGATGAAGTCCCAAAAGTTCATTTTCACTTTTGTTTCCTTTGCCATTGGAGACATATCTTGAAAGGAGTTGCTGTGGCCGATGTCGAAGAGATTACTGCCTATGTTCTCCTCTAGAATTCTGATGGATTCATGTTGAAGTCTTTTATCCATTTCGCATTTATCTCTATGTATGGTGTAAGAGAATGGTTGTGTTTCATTCTTCTACACATAGCAGTCTAATTTTCCCAGCACCATTTTTTTTAAGATTTTAATAATTTGTCAAAGATAGAGAGCATGCACAAGCAGGCAGAGGTGGAGAGAGAAGCAGGCTCCCCACTGAGCAAGGAGCCTGATGTGGGACTCGATCCCAGGACCCTAGGACCATGACCTGAGCTGAAGGCAGTGGCCTAACCTACTAAGCCACTCTGGCATCCCTTCCCAGCACCATTTTTGAAGAGACTGTCTTTTTTCTGTTTTGTCGAAGATCAGTTGACCATAGAGAGGAGGGTCCCTATCTGGGCGCTCTACTCTGTTCCACTGGTCTATGTGTCTGTTTTTGTGTCAGTGTTCTGCTGTCTTGGTGATCACAGCATTGTAGTAAAGCTTGAAATCAGGCAACTTGATGCCCCCCAGTTTTCTTTTTCTTTTTCAATATTTCCTTAGCAATTCAGGGTCTCTTCTGATTCCATACAAATTTTAGGATTGCTTGTTCCAGCTCTTTGAAAAATGCCAGTGGAATTTTGATCGGAATAGCATTAATAAAGTATAGATTGCTCTAGGCAGTATAGACATTTTAACAATGTTTATTCTTCCAATTCATGAGCATGGAATGGTCTTCCATCTTTTTGAGTCTTCTTCAATTTCTTTCATGAGTTTTCTGTAGTTCCTTGAGAACAGATCCTTTATATCTTTGTTAGGTTTATTCCCAGCTATCTTATGGTTCTTGGTGTTATAGTAAATGGAATCAATTCTCTAATTTCCCTTTCTGTATTTTCATTGTTAGTGTATAAGAAAGCAACTGATTTCAGTACTTATGCCCTACCATTGGTTTCATAGTTTATCTTGATGAAGAATTATAAAGTAAAAACATTTTATGTCAGAAAGTGAAAGCATTTTTATTTGATGTTGTTGATGAAACATCTGATGCAAGTTTGAGTACTGATTTTTTATCACTGATCTGTTTGCTTTTCTGTGTGTTGTATAATTTTCTCCAGAAATTTCTTTTTATTCTTGGGATTTCAAACTTTCAAAAGGATATACTTAGGGGCAGATCTTTTTGTTTATTTTTGTTTTGCAGCATTTATTTCATTCATTTATTATGCTGGCTACATAATGAGCCATTAAAATCTGAAGATTCATGTTCTTTAGTTTAAGAAAATTCTGTTATTACTTTCATAATTACCTCTCCTCTCTTTTGTATTCTCTTTTTTTTGGACTCTCATTAGATATTGGGTCAGCTGAACTGATTATTTGATCCTCTTAACATTTTCTCTAATATTTTCTTCTTGAGTTTGTTTCAATAGTGAATTTTGGAACACTGAAAAGAAATAAAATAAAATAAAATGAAAAAAAAAGTTTGTGCCCTTTTAGAAATTTGTCCATTTCATCTAGTTAACTGATTTTTGACATACAATTATTCATATTGTCTTATAATCCTTTTTTATTTCTGTACAGCCATAATCAATTGCAACCAGAGAACACATTTTATATTATTTAAATCATTTTAACTTTATTTGGCTTATTTTTTGGCTTAACATATCATCTATTCTAGAACTATTTCATGGCCTTATTTTTTGGCCTAACATATCATCTATTCTAGAGACTATTCCATCTTCACTTGAAAAGAAAGTTTATTCTGCTGTTGGTAGGGGGAGTGTTTTACAGATATCTAATAGATCTAGTTGGTTTATAGTGTGCTCAAGTCTTCTATTTCCTTGTTTCTAGCTGTCTTGCTTTGTAAAGATTTATTTATTTGGTTTTTTTTTTTGTTTATTTTAGACAGAGATAGAGAGTGGGGGAGGGGCAGAGGGAGGGGAGGGAAAACCCTCAGACTCCTTGCTGAGCACAGAGCATAATGCAGGGCTCAATCTCAGGACCCTGAGATAATGACCTGAGCCAAATCAAGAGTCAGATGCTCAACGAATTGAGCCACCCAGATGTCTCTATTCTGTCCATTTATCAAAGTGAGGAATTTATGTGCCCTGCTGTTATTACATTGTCTATTTCTCTCAAGTTTTTTGTTGTTACTTCTTATATTTTGGATTTACATTGTTAGGTAAATTTATGTATATAATTATTATGTTAGAAGAATTGACCTCATCTGCTGGGAATGGCTAGCAATCCCTGTACCAACAGATGAAAGACTACTCCAAACTTTGCTATGAAAGATAGGAGAAGGCAACGGGGTCACTGATCAGAGACGAACACTCTGCTCTTCTTTGCTGCCACTTTTATTGGTCCTTCAGGATAATCACAAATCCTTATCACTGTTTCTCAAGCATGTGATGTGTGACAAGGGGTCTTACTGAAACTGGGTGGATCTGTTTACCAGAAATATAAAATATGCTAATCTGTGTGTTCTACTAAACATCACCTAAGGGACAATGTATACATCTCTTAAATCACAGGGTGGATGTTTGGGCTAAGAAAGCTTCAGGAGGGCAACTTCCCAAGGCATTCCAATGGCAGAGTGGTCATGCAGGCCTCTGCATTCCAAAGGCCGACTCCATTCTCTGAAACCTTCCTTCACCCCCAGCAGCCTCCATGATAGGTTTTAGCAAGCCAGGTATTATGGCTGATTTCATGTTCTACATTAACCCCAAACACTCATCATTATAAAATTTGCCTCTTTTGTCTTCAGGAACATTTTATGCCTTCAAGTCTATTTTATCTCACATTAGTATGCCCACTCTGACTTTCTTTTGGATACCTTTTGTATGGTATTTCTCATTATATCCTTTTAGATTAAAACAATATGTGTCTTTAAATCTAAAATATTACCTCCAGTATACTACATACACTTGGATCATTCTTTTATTCATTAATGTAAAAATCTTAAACAAAATATTAGCAAACCAAATCCTTATATATGCAAAAAGATAATACATCATAATCAAGTGAAGCTTGCCCCAGGGTGCAAGATAGGTTTAACAAACAAAAATTGATAAGAATTCAATGAAAAAAATCAGTAATCATAATTTCTTATAGTAACAGAAATAGGATAAAATAACACTATCATGAACAAATATTTGATTAAATTCAACCTTTATTCATGATAAAGATTACAAAGATAGGAATTGAAGAGAACTCCCTTAAATCTAACAAAATCTACAATAAAAGGTGTAGCAAATATTAAAATAGTGATAAAAAATTGAACTCATTTCTCCTAATAAGAACATTGCATGCATGGATACCAGCTCTTACCACTATTAAATATTGTACTGAAGATCCCAGTCAGTGTTATTAAGCAAGAAGAAAAAATAAAAGACAGGAATTGGAAAGGGAGAAGTAGTTTTCCTTATTTGTAGAGTTAATTTTATATTACTGTGTATATAGACAGTCCAAAATTATTTACAGCTAGTATAAGTTAATTGAGCAAGGTTATTTGACACAAGCTCAGGATTTCAAACACTTTATTTAAATATCTACAACTACATTTAGAAATGTATGTATTTATGTATTATGTATTATGTATGTATTTACCCCAAAGATACAGCTGTAGTCAAAAGAAGGGCCACATGTATCGCAATGTTCATAGCAGCAATGCCCACAAGAGCAAAACTGTGGAGCCAAGATGCCCTTCAACAGACAAATGGATAAAGAAGATGTGGTCCATATATACAATGGAGTATTACTCAACCATCAGAAAGGATGAATACCCAACTTTTTCATTAACATGGATGGGACTGGAGGAGATTATACTGAGTGAAATAAGTCAAGCAGAGAAAGTCAATTATCATATGGTTTCACTTCCTTGTGGAACATAAGAAATAACATGGAGGACATTAGGAAAAGGAAAGGAAAATTGAAGGGGGGTAAATCGGAGGAGAGACAAACCATGAGAGACTGTGGACTCTGAGAAACAAAATGAGGTGTTTATAGGTGAGCCTGATGGTGGGTATTAAGGAGGGCTTGTATTGCATGGAGCACTGGGTGTTATATGTAACTGAAAGTGTTAAACAAAAAGAAAAACTTTAAAACTTCTGTTTATCAAAAGAAAACGTAAAGAGTACAAAGCCAAGCAACAGTGGAAAATACTTTTGCAATCCATGTATCTGAGCAGGACTTGTATCCAGAATATGTAAATAAGTCTTCCAGATCAATAAGAAAGGCAAACAGTGCTCCTCCAAAATTGACAAAATACTTGAACAAGCACTTCACAAAAGAACATAACCTAATGTCCAATTAACATATGAAAAGATGTTTTTCATTAGTCATCAGGGAAACAAAAACTAATGCCATGGTGCAATATCATTACACACTCATCAAAATGCTTAAAATGAGTAATTAAGTCATCAAGTCCCCTGTGTTCATCTGTTTTCTTTCTTAAATTCCACAAATGAGTGAAATCATACAGTGTCTTTCTCCGACTGACTTATTTCGCTTAGCATAATACCATGTAGATCCCTCCATGTTGTTGCAAATGGCAAGACTCCATTCTTTTTGATGACCAAGTAATGTTCCATTATATATATGTGTATAAATATATAAACACCTCTTTATTCATTCATCTGTTGATGAACATGAGGACTCTTTCCATGTTTTGGCTATTGTGGATGGACATTGCTGCTTGCTGCTATAAACATTGGGGTACATGTGCCTCTTTGAATCACTGTTTTTGTATCCTTTGGATAAATACCTAGAAGTGCCATTTCTAGGTCATACAGGAGTTCTATTTTTAACTTTTTTAAGTTAACATATAATGACTTATTTGTTTCAAGGGTACAGGTTTGTGATTCATCAGTTTTACACAATTCACAACACTCACGGTAGCACATACCTTCCCCAATGTCCATCACTCACCCACCCCATCCCTCCCACCCCCTTCCCCTCCACCAACCCTCGTTTGTTTCCTGAGATTAAGAGTCTCTCATTGTCTCCCTCTCTGGTTTCATCTTGTTTCATTTTTTCCTCCCTTCTCCTGTGATCCTCTGTCTTATTTCTCAAATTCCTCATATCAGTGAAATCATATGATAATTGTCTTCCTCTGGTTGACTTATTTCACTTAACATAATACCATCTAGTTCTATCCATGCCATTCCAAATGGCAAGATGGCATTTTTTGATGGCTGCATATTATTCCTCTGTGTGTGTGTGTGTGTGTGTGCGCACGTGTGTGTGTGTATACACTTCTTCTTCATCTATTCATCCATTGGTGTACATCTAAGCTCTTTCCGTAGTTTGGCTATTGTGGACATTGCTGCTATAAACATTGGGGTGCATGTGCCCCTTCAAATCACTGCATTTGTATCTATGGGGTAAATACACAATACTGCAATTGTTGGGTCATAGGGAGGCCCATTTTCAACTTTTTGAGGAACCTCCATACTGTTTTCCAGAATGAATACACCAGCTTGCATTCCCACCAACATTGTAGGAGGGTTCTCCTTTCTCTGCATCCTCACCAACATCTGTTGTTTCCTGACTTGTTCATTTTAACCATTCTGACTGGTGTGAGGTATTATCTCATTGAGGTTTTAATTTGTATTTCCCTGATGTTGAGTGATGTTGAGAACTTTTTCATCTGTCCGTTGGCCATTTAGTTGTTTTCTTTGCAGAAATATCTGTTTGTGTCTTCTGCCCATTTCTTGATTGGATTATTTGTTCTTTGGGTGTTGAGTTTGATAAGTTCTTTATAGATTATGGATACTAGCCCTTTATCTGATATGTCATTTGCAGATATCTTCCATTCTGTCAGTTGTCTTTTGGTTTTCTTGACTGTTTCTTTTGCTGTGCAAAAGCTTTTTACCTTGAAGAAGTCCCAATAGTTTGTTTTTGCCCTTGCTTCCCTTGCCTTTGGCAATGATTCTAGGAAGAAGTTGCTGCAGCTGAGGTCGAAGAGGTTGCAACCTGTGTTCTCCTCAAGGAATTTGATGGATTCCTGTCTCAAATTGAGGACTTTCTTCCATTGAGTCTATTTTTGTCTGTGGTATAAGGAAATAGTCCAGTTTCATTCTTCTCCATGTGGCTGTCCAATTTTCCCAACACCATTTGTTGAAGAGACTGTCTTTTTTCCATTGAACTTTCTTTCCTGCTATGTTGAAGATTAGTTGACCATATAGGTGTACATAGATTCCTAGGCTTTCTATGCTGTTCCATTGATCTATGCGTCTGTTTTTGTGCCAGTACCTTACTGTTGTGATGATTATAGCTTTGTAATAGAGCTTAAAGTCTGGAATTGTGATGCCACCAGCTTTGGTTTTCTTTTTCAACATACTCTAGCAATTTGGGGTCTCTTCTGGTTCCATACCAATTTTAACATTATTTGTTGCATTTCTTTGAAAAAAGTAGATGGTATTTTGATAGGGATTGTATTAAATGTGTAGGTGGCTCTAGCTAGCACAGATTTTTTTCACAGTATTTGTTCTTCCAATCAATGAGCATGGAAAGTTTTTCCATCCCTTTGTGTTGTCCACAATTTCTTTCCTGAGTATTCTATAGTTTACTGAGTACAGATTCTTTGACTCTTTGGTTAGATTTAGTCCTAGGTATATTACGGCTTGGGGTGCAATTGTAAATGGGATTGACTTCTTAATTACTCTTTCTACTGTCTTATTGTTGGTATATAGAAATGCAACTGATTTCTGTGTATTGATTTTATATCCAACACTTTACTGAATTCCTGTATGAGTTATAGCAGTTTTGGAGTGGAGTCCTTTGGCTTTTCCACATAAAGTATCATATCATCTGCAAAAAGTGAGAGTTTGACTTCTTCTTTGCTGATTCGGATGCTTTTCATTCATTTATTTATTTATTTATTTATTTATTTATTTTATTTCTCATTGCTGAGGCTAGGACTTCTAGTACTATGTTGAATAGCAGTGGTGATAGTGGACAGCCCTGTCATATTCCTGACTTCAGGGGAAAAGTTTTCATTTTTCCCCCATTGAGAATGATATTCACTATGGGTTTTTCATAGATGGATTTTATGATATTGAGGTATGTACCCTCTACCCGTACACTTTGAAGAGTTCTGATCAAGAAAGGATGCTGTACTTTGTCAAATGCTTTATCAGCATCTATTGAGAGTCTCATATGGTTCTTGTTCTTTCTTTCATTAATGTATTGTATCGCATTGATTTGTGAACCAACCTTGCAGCCCAGGAATAAATCCCACTTGGTCATGGTGAATAATCCTTTTAATGTACTGTTGGGTCCTATTGGCTAGTATTTTGGTGAGAATTTTTGCATCCAATTCATCACAGATATTGGTCTGTAATTTTCTTTTTTGATGGAGTCTTTGTCTGCTTTTGGGATCAATGTAATGCTGGCCTCATAAAATGAGTTTGGAAGTTTTCCTTCCATCTCTGTTTTTTGGAACAGTTTCAGGAGAATAGGTATTAATTCTTCTTTAAATGTTTGGTAGAATTCCCATGGGAAGCCATCTGGCCCTGGGTTCTTGTTTGTTGGGAGATTTTTGATTACTGATTCAATTTCCTTACTGGTTATGGCTCTGTTCAGGTATTCTATTTCTTCTTGGTTCAGTTTTGGTAGTTTATACGTCTCTAGGAATGCATCCATTTCTTCCAGATTGTCAAATTTATTGGCATAGAGTTGCTCATAATATGTTTTTATAATTGTATTTCTTTGGTGTTGGTTGTGATATCTCCTCTTTCATTCATGATTTAACTAATTTAACCAGTGGTTTATCAATCTTATTAATAAGTCTGGCCAGGGGTTTATCAATCTTATTAATTCTTTCAAAGAACAAGCTCCTAGTTTCATTGATCTGTTCTACTATTCTTTTGGTTTCTATTTCATTGATTTCTGCTCTGATCTTTATTATTTCTCCTCTCCTGTTAGGTTTTGGCTTTACATACTGTTCTTTCTACAGCTCCTTTAGGTATGGTTAGGTTGTGTATTTGAGACCTTTCTTGTTTCTTGAGAAAGGCTTGTATTGCTATATGCTTTTCTCTTAGGACCATCTTTGCTGCATCCCAAAGATTTTGAACAGTCATGCTTTCATTTTCATTTGTTTCCATGAATTTTTAAAATTCTTTTTTAATTCTTTAAATATTTAATTTAATTATTTCTTTAATTTCATTCTTTAATTCATTCTTTGGTAGGATGTTCTTTAACTTCCATGTATTTGAGTTCTTTCCAACTTTCCTCTTATTATTGAGTTCTAGATTCAATGCATTGTGTTCCAAAAACATGCAGGGAGTGATCCCAGTCTTTTGGTACCAGTTGAGACCTGATTTGTGACCCAGGATGTGATCTATTCTGGAGAATGTTCCATGTGCTCTAGAGAAGAATGTGTATTCTGTTGCTTTGGGATGGAATGTTCTGAATATATCTGTGATGTCCACCTGGTCCAGTGACATTTGAAATCTTTATTTCCTTGTTGATCTTTTGCTTAGATTATCTGTCCATTTCTATGAGGGGGGTGTTAAAGTCCCCTACTATTACTATATTATTGTCAATGTGTTTCTTTGATTTTATTTTAATTGGCTTATATAATTGGTTGCTCCCATGTTAGGGGCATAGATATTTGAAATTGTTAGATCTTCTTGTTGGATAGACACTTTAAGTATGATATAGTGTCCTTCCTCATCTCTTGTTATAGTCTTTGAATTAAAATCTAATTTGTCTGATACAAGGATTTCCACCCCAGCTTTCTTTTGGTGTCCATTAACATGGTAAATGGTTTTCCACACTCTCACTTTAAATCCAGAGGTGTTTTGGGGTCTAAAATGAGTCTCTTTCAGACAGCTTATTGATGGGTCTTTTTTTTTTTTATCCAATCTGATACTCTGTGTCTTTTGATTGGGACATTTGGCCCATTTACATTCAGAGTAACTATTGAAAGATATGAATTGAATGCCATTCTATTGCCTGTAAG
Organism: Lontra canadensis; assembly: GCF_010015895.1. Lineage (NCBI taxonomy): Eukaryota > Metazoa > Chordata > Mammalia > Carnivora > Mustelidae > Lontra > Lontra canadensis. Next base: position 5,096,609 of record NW_022631075.1, on the reverse strand, counting down.
GTGACTGTTGCTGTATATTGTTTCTGTTCCTTTCTGGTCTGTTACCTTTAGGCTCTCTCTTTGCTTAAAGGACCCCTTTCAATATTTCCTGTGGGCTGGTTTAGTGTTCACAAATTGTTTTAGTTTTTGTTTGTCCTGGAAAATTTTTATCTTTCTTTCTATTTTCAATGACAACCTAGCTGGATATAGTATTCTTGGCTGCATGTTTTTCTCATTTAGTGCTCTGAATATATCCTGCCAGTCCTTTCTGGCCTCCCAGGTATCTGCAGATCTTTAACCTAATGTTTCTATCATTGTAGATTACAGACCTCTTGCCCTGGGCTTCTTGCAGGATTTTTTCTTTGTCTATAAGATTTGTAAGTTTTATCTATTTTTATTGATTTTGAGGGGGGTTCTCTGTGCTTCCTGGATTTTGATGCCTGTTTCCTTCACCAAATTAGGGAAATTCTCTGCGATAATTTGCTCCAATATACCTTCTGCCCCTCTCTCTCTTCTTCTTCTAGGATCTCAATTATTTTAATATTGTTTCCTCTTATGGTATCACTTATCTCTCAAATTCTCCCTTCATAATCCAGTAATTGTTTATTTCTGTTTTTCTCAGATTCTTTATTCTACATTAGTTGGTCTTCTGTATCATAAATTATCTCTTCTGCCTCACTTATCCTAACAGTTAGAGCCTCAATTTTTTATTGCACCTAGTTAATAGCCTTTTTTATTCCAACTTGGCTAGATTTTAGTTCTTTTATTTCTCAAAAAAAGGATTCTCTAGTATTTTCTATGCTTTTTTCAAGCCCAGTTACTATCTTTTTAATCATCATTCTGAGCTTCAGTTCCAACATCTTACTAATGTCCATGTTGATTAGGTGTCTGGCAGTCTGTACTGCCTCTTGTTCTTTTTTTTTTAAGTGAGTTTTTCTGTTTCTTCATTTTATCTAAAGAACAGATACATGAGACAACAAAATGCTGAAAGGGTAATAACGACCCCAGAAAAACATACACTAAGCAAATTAGAAGAGACCCAAAACCAGGAGGAAAAGAAAGAGGAAAAAAAAAAGGAAATGTGATCAGTCTGGTGAATAGAACAGGGCCACACGCTGTATTTTGGGTGTATTTTGGTCTGTTAGAAGAAACTGCCTCCCAAAATCTTAAAGAAAGAAAAACTTACATGTATACAAAAATAAGGGTAAATATGATGAAGGGATGGAATATTATTGTAAGGACAAAATTTAAAAAGATTTTTAAAAAGGAATTGATAAGAAGTTGAAAAATAAATAAAACATATTTTAAAAAGAGAATATGATTAAGTGGGAGACTAATAAATCCATACACTAGATTTAGGGTATATTTTGGTCTGTTAGAAGAATCTGTGTCCCAAAATTTTAAAGAAAGAAAAACTCATATATATACAAATAATAAGGTTAAATACAAGGAATGGATAGAATATGACTGTAAAAATGAAAATTTAATAAGATTTTTTAAAAAAGAATTTTTAAGATAAGATGTTTATAAAAGGAAGGAAGAAAAACAAAAAATAGAAAAAGAAAAATGAGAAAACTTCAAAAAATTAACACTGAAAGACTAAAGAATCATGGGAAGAAAGCCATGAATTTTATGTGGTGTATTCCTCTAATGCTGGAAATTTGCAGTTCTCATTGATTGGTAATCTTGATCTTGGCTGGATGTTCTTGTTGATCTTCTGGGGGAGGGTCCTGGTTGCAGTGATTCAAATGCCTTTGCCTGAGGCGGAATTGCACTGCCCTTGCCAGGGGCCAGGCTAAGGAATCTGCTCAGGTTTGCTCTCAGTAGCTTTTGTTCCCTGAATGCTTTCCAACAGCTTTGGAGGACAAGAATGAATATGGCAACCTCCCAATATCTGGCCCCAGAGGATCCAAGGACTCAGGGCCCCGCTCCTCAGTGAGCCATCAGAGAAAAGCGGTCAATCACTCTTCTCTCCCTGGTCTCCGGCTACACTCTGTGCTCATCCAACCTGTGACCGAGCATTTCTATCTCTGGCACACGACCTCATTTGGGGTTTCCAAACCCATCAGATTCCTGAAGTGTGCCCCTGTGGTGCTCCTCCCAAAGGAGGAAGGGGAGTCTCCCCAGATCTGCCACTTGTTGGATCTCTGCTTGAAGAGTAGTGGCCCAGCTGTGAAGAGGATCATGTTTTATGGCAACCCCAAGATAAGAGCCCATTTCTTGGCTCCATCTTTGCAGCTGACTTCCCTACTCCAATATTTGGGTGTTCTGTCACATGCAGGCACCCCAGTCTTTCTGTGACCCCAAGGGTCCTGAGACCACGCTGTGCCATCAAGGCACCTGCGCCCCCCCCCCCCCCCCCAGTTAGCCACTGGAGAGACATCTCTCAGTGGAACAGACTTCTAAAAGTTTTGATATTGTGCTCCACTGCTCTATCATTTGCTGGTAGCTGGCTGATGGAGGCTCCCTTCCCCCATGGTCTACCTTTCCAAAGATCATCTGGAATTCACTTCTTCACACATCCTACCTTCCAGAACGTGATCATTTTTCTGTTCATAGAATTGATGCTATTCTTTTTGTTGATCTCCTTTTGCATTTGTAGGTGTTCAGAATGGTTTGATAATTACCTAGCTGAATTCCTGGGACCAGATGAAATTTAGGTCTACTTTTCCTCAGCCATCTTGCTCCTCCCCATATTGTTAACCTTTTGAGTAACCTCCATACTGTTTTCCACAGGGGCTGCTCCAACTTACATTTTCACCAACACTGTAAGAGGGTTCCCCTTTCTCCGCATCCTTGCCAATATCTGGTGTTTCTTGAGTTGTTAATTTTAGCCATTCTGACTGATGTGAAGGGGTATCTTATTGCAGTTTTGACTTGTATTTCCCTTATGCTGAGCAATGCTGAGCATTTGTTCATGTGTCTGTTAGCCAGTTGTATGTCTTCTTTGGAAAAATGTCATTCATCTCTTCTGTCCATTTCTTCACAGGATATTTTGTTTTTTGGGTGTTAGGTTTGATAAGTTCTTTATAGATTTTGGATACTTGCCCTTTATCTGATTTCTAATTTCTGAATATAATTTCCCATTCCATACATTGCCCTTTAGTTTTGTTGATTGTTTCCTTTACTATGCAAAAGCTTTTTATCTTGATGAAGTCAAAATATTTCATTTTTTATTTTGTTTCCCTCTCCTTTTTAGGCATGTCTAGCAAAGTTGATTCAGCCAAAGTCTAAGAGGTTGCTCTATATCTTCTCCTCTAGGATTTTGATGGATTCCTCTCTCACATTTAGATCACTCATCCATTTTGAGTTTATTTTTGTGTATGATATAAGAAAGTGGTTCAGTTTCATTCTTCTACATGTAGCGGTCCAATTTTCCCAACACCATTTATTGAAGAGACTATCTTTTCTCCATTGGACGTTCATTCCTACATTGCCAAACATTAGTTGATTATATAGGTGTGGGTCCATTTCTGGGTTCTGATCTATGTGTCTCTTTTTGTGCTAGTACCATACTGTCTTGATGATAACAGTTTTGTAAAACAACTTGAAGTCCGGAATTGTGATGCCATTAGCTTTGCTTTTCATTTGCAATGTTTCTTTGGCTCTTTGGTGACTTTTCTGGTTCCATACCAATTTTAAGGTCATTTGTTCTAGCTCTGTGAAAAATGTTGATGGTATTTTGAGAGTGATTGTTTTGAATGTGTATATTGCTTTGAGTAGCATAGACATTTTAACAATATCTGTTCTTCCAACCCATGAGCATGGAATATTTTTTCAATTTCTTTGTATCTTCCTCAATTTCTTTTATGAGTGTTCTACAGTTTTCAGAGTACAGATTTTTACCTCTTTCATTAGGCTTATTCCAGGTATCTTATAGTTCTGAGTGCAATTGTAAATGAGCCTTATTCCTTGATTTCTCTTTCTGCTGCTACATTTTTAATGTACAAAAATGCAACTGACTTCTGTGCTTTGATTTTATATCCTGTGACTTTGCTCAATTCCTATATCAATTCTAGCAATTTTTTTGGTGGAGTCTTTTGGATTTTCTACATAACGTAGTTTGTCATTGAAGAAGAGTAAGGATTTGACTTCTTTGCCCATTTGGATGTACTTTGTTTCTTTTTGTTGTCTGGTTGCTGAGGCTAGGACTTCTAGTACTATGTTGAACAACAGTGGTGAAAGTGGACATCCCTGTTGTGTTCTTGACTTTGGGGAAAAGCCCTCAGTTTTTCCCCATTGAGGATGATATTGCTGTGGGTTTTTCATAGATGGATTTTATGATGTTGAGGTACATTCTCTCAGTCCATACAGGGTGAAGGATTTTTATCAGGAAAGAAGGCTGTATTACGATAAATGCTTTTTCTGCATCTATTGAGAGAAACATATGGTTCTTTTCCTTTCTTTTATTAATGTGATGTAGCACATTGATTAATTTGTAGGTGTTGAACCAACCATGTAGCCCATGAATAAATCCTCATTGGTTGTAGTGAATAATCCTTTTAATGTACTGTTGGATCTTATTAGGTAGCATTTTGTGAGAATTTTGGTATACATTTTCATCAGGGATATTGGTTTATAAGTCTCCTTTTTGGTGAGGTCTTTGTCTGGTTTTGGGATCAAGGCAATATATGCTTCATAGACTGGTTTGGAAGTTTTCCTTCCATTTCTATTTTTTGGTAGATAGTTTCAGAAAATAGTTTCAGAAGAACAGGTATTGATCCTTCCTTAAATGTTTGGTAGAATTCTCCTGGGAAGCCATCTGGCCCTGGAATATTGTTTATTGGGAGATTTTTTTGATTACTGATTCTTTTTTTTTTTTTTTTTTGCTGGTTATGGGTCTATTCAGGTTTTCTCTTTCTTCCTGTTTCAGTTTTTGTAGTTTATATATTTATAGGAATTTATCCATTTCTTCCAGATTACCTTATTTGTTGGTATATAATTGCTCATAATATTGTCTCATAATTGTTTGTATTTATTCAATGTTGGTTGTTACCTCCATCTCCTCTTTCATTCACAATTTTATTTATTTGGGTCCTTTCGCTCTTCTTTTTGATAAGTCTGGCTAGGGGTTTACTGATCTCATTAATTTTTTCAAAGTACCAGCTCCTAGTTTTGTTGATATGTTGTTTTTTCTTTAATTTCTATTATATTATATATTATATTATATATATAATATTATTATATTATATAATATTCTATTATATTATTATATTATATAATATTCTATTATATTATTATATTATATCAATTATTTCTGCTCTGATCTTTTTTTAAGATTTTATTTATTTATTTGACAGACAGAGATCACAAGTAGGCCGAGAGGCAGGCAGAGAGAGAAGGGAAGGGAAGCAAGCTCCCTGCTGAGCAGAGAGCCCATTGCAAGGCTCAATCCTAGGACCAAAGAGCCCAATGTGGGGCTCGATCCCAAGAGCCTGGGATCATGACCTGAGCCGAAGGCAGAGGCTTAACCCACTGAGCCACCCAGGCACCCCATGCTCTGATCTTTATTATTTTTTATTATTTTTCTTTTCCTGCTGGATATACGCTTTATTTGCTTTTCTTTTTCCAGATTCGTTAGGTGTAAGGTTAGGTTGACTTTTCTTGCTTCTTAAAGAAGGCCTGTATTGCTATATATTTCTCTCTTAGAACCACCTTTGCTACATTCAGAAAGTTGTGTTTTCACCTTCATTTGTTTCCATGTATCTTTTTAATTCTTCTTTAATTTCCTGGTTTATGAATTTTTTCTTCAGTAGGATGTTCTTTAACCTCCATGTATGTGTGGTCCTTCCAAATCTTCCTTTTTTATTAAAGATTTTATTTATTTATTTGTCAGAGAAAGAGAGAGAGAACACAAGCAGGGGGATGTTAGGTGGAGCAGGCAGAAGGAGAAAGAGTTCCCCACTGAGCAAGGACCCCAGTGTGGGGCTTGATCACAGGACCCTAGGGTCATGACCTAAACGAAAGGAAGCCTAACTAACTGAGCCACCCAGGCATCCCTCCAAATTTGACTTCAAGTTTCACAGCATTGTGGTATAAAAATATGCATAGTATGACCTCAGTCTTTTTATAGTGGTTGAGACTTGATTTGTGACCCAGTATGTGATTTATTCTGGAGAATGTTCCATGTGCACTCAAAAATAATGTGTATTCTGTTGCTTTAGGAGAAAATGTTCTGACTGTATGTGTGAAGTCCATCTGGTCCAGTGGGTCATCAGAGACCTTGTTTCCTTGTCGATCTTCTGCTTAGATGATCTGTTCTTTGCTGTGAATGCAGTGTTAAAGTTCCCTATTATTATTGCATTATTGATGAGTTTCTTTAATTTTGTTATTAATTAATTTATATATTTGGCTGTCCCAAGTTAAGGGCATAAATATTTATAATTGTTAGATCTTCTTGTTGTATAGTCTCCTTTATTATGATATAGTGTCTGTCTTCATCTCTTATTACAGTCTTTGGTTTAAAATCTAGTTTTTCTGAGGATGCCTGGGTGGCTCAGTCAGTTAAGTATCTGTCTTTAGCTTAGGTCATGATGCCAGGGTCCTGGTATCAAGTCACACATTGGGGCTCCTTTCTCAGAGGGGACCCTACTTCTCCCTCTCCCTGCTCCTCCCCCTGCTTGTGCTCTCTCTCTTTCTTTCTGCTCTCTCTTTCTTTCTGTCAAATAAAATCTTTAAAAAAAATAAATAAAATCTAGTTTTTCTGATATAAAGATGGCTACTCTAGCTTTCTTTTGATGTCCATTAACATGATAAATGGTTCTCCACCTCCTCACTTTCAATCCGGAGGTGTCTTTGGGTTAAAAATGAATCTCATAAATAGCACATCGATTGGTCTTGTTTTTCTCTAATCTATTCTGATAGTCTACATCTTTTGATTAGAGCATTTAGTCCATTTACATTCAGAGTAATATTGAAAGATATGAATTTAATGCCATTGTATTACCTATAAAGTTACTGTTCCTATAGATTCTCTGTCTTCTTTTATGGTCTTTATTACTTTGGAGGCTCTCTCTCCACTCAAAAGATCCCTTTTAATATTTCTTGCAGAGCTTGTTCAGTGTTCAAAATGCCTTTAGTTTTTGTTTGTTCTGGAAACTCTTTATCTCTCCTTCTATTCTGAATGACAGCCTTGCTGGATAAAGTAGTTCTGGCCACACATTTTCCAGTATAGCATATTGAATATGTCATGCCAGTATTTTCTGACCTGCCATGTCTCTGAGGATAGGACTGCTGCCAGCATTATTTGTCTATCCTTGTAGTTAAGGACCTCTTGTCCTGAATTGTTTTCAGGATTTTTGCTTTATCTTTGTAATTCACAAGCTTCACTATAATACGTTAAGGTATTGACTTATTTTTGTTGATTTTGAAGGGAGTTCTCTGTGCCTCTTGGACTTGAATGCCTGCTACCCTTCCCAGATTAGGGAAGTTCTCAGCTATAATTTCTTCAAATGAACCTTCTGCCCCTCTTTCCCATTCCTCATCTTCTAGGACTCCTGTAATATGGATATTATTTCACTTGATGGAATTGCTGCGTTCCCTAATCTACTTCTGTGACCTAACAGTTTTCTTTTCCTCTTCTATTCAGCTTCCTTATTTTCCATCATTTTATCTTCTATATCACTGATTCGCTATTCTGATTTGTTCATCCTTGTTTCTATAGCCTCCACTTGGGAATGCATCTCAATAATAGCATTTTTAACTTCAGCCTGACTAGATTTTAGTTCTTCTATCCCTATAGTAAGGGATTATCTAGTGTCTTCTCTCCTTTTTTCAAGCGCAGCTAGTAACTTATAATCATTGTTATATCTGTATTGCTTAAATCCCTGGTAGTGAGTACTCCCTTCTGTTCTTTCTTTTGGGGTGAATTTCTCCATCTCATCATTTTGTCCAGATAAAAAAAGAGAAAGAAAGAAAGAAAAAAAGAACAAAAACAATAACAATAAAAACAACAAGGGAAAAAAAAAACTTGATCATGGGTGTATTTTGGTCTGCTTGTCAAAAGAAACTAGATCCCAAAAGAAAAACAAAAGAAAAACACTATATACAATACTATAATACAATATACTATTGTATATACTATACAATACTACATAATATATGTATATATATATATATATGTACATACATAAAAATGCATACTTTATATAAAATACAATGAAAGGAAACACAAATTATAAATATACATATTAAAAAAGAACCTAGAAATTCAAAAAAAATTTAATAAAAATAATTTTAAAAAGATTTGAAAAAAATAAGAAAATAACTGAAAAAATACTAAAATACTAAAGAATAAAAATACAAAGATTGCTGTATATTGTTTTCCCAAGAAAACATGCAGCCCTCTATGATCAGTAAACTTGGTGAGAGTTTTTTGTGCTGGTCTTCTGGAGAAGAAGCCTATTTCTGCTTCTCAGGTGGACTTGCCGTAATGGAAATGCACCTTCAGTGCACAGAAGCAGGACTTAGTGTAAGCAGCTCTGGACTCCACTAAGTGGTGCTGTTTTGTTCCCTGAAGACTTTCAGGACTGATGGGTGGGATTAATATGGCTGTGCTCTGCTCTCTAACCCAGAACTGAAAATTTGTTCTGCCCATTCTGCAGTGAGTCCTCACAGAAAAGCAGTAAATCACTCTTGTGTCTCTGGTTTCCATCAGAACTCTTTGTTCATCCAGCCTGTAACCAAGAATTTTTATCTCAGCCACACGACTGAGTTTCAAACCTCCAAATTTTAGGGACTCCTGGGCATCGACCTGCACTGTTGTTCTGGGAGTGGGGCTCTCATCACGCTTCTTCCTTTTGCTGCACCTGTCCCAGGAAAGTGGTCACAAGACTGTGCAATGGCTTGCACTTTGTGGCAAAATAAAGCAGAAAGCCAGCACCTAGACTTGCTCTTCTGAGCTAGCTTCCTTGCTCCTATGCCTGGGAATTCTGTGGCACTCAGGCACCACTATTCTTCTTGCAACCCCAGGGATACTGAGACCATGCTGTCACACCTGGGATTCTGCCCTGCTTTACTGCTTGAGCACCTTTCAGCCAGGTACATGCCCTACTGCAGCAGACTGCCAGAAGTTCCAGTTTTGCCCTCCACTGCTTATAATACATTGCAGTAGAGTTCTTAAGCAGGATCCCTCCCCTATGCTGTATCCTCAGCTATATCACACTGGATTCAAATCTCTGTACCTCCTATCTTCGAAACAGTGGTTGCTTTTCTACTTGCAGACTTGCGGCATTTGTTTTCTCAGAACTCTGATTGATTTCCTGGATGTTCAGAATGACCTGATACCTAATTGTATTTGAGGAATGAAACAAATTAAAAGTGTCCCCCTATTCCTCCACCATCTTAACTCCTGTCCTCTATGTTAGACTTTTTTTTTTTTTCAAATCAAGTCACAAAGGACTAAGTGGAGAAAAAACTTCATTATTTGGAGCCACCAACATAGTCAATATTGAAAGTATTGAATTAAGTCAATATTTTAAAGTATCCAGAATCAGACCACTTCTCTACACCTCCATTGATAATGCTCTGTTGCCAGCATTAACTCTCTTAGGGATCACTGCTAAAGCACTGCTTCCACCTGTGTCCTCTTGTATTCTGCTAAATATAATCCTGCCCATATCATTTCTCTTCTCAAATTATTTAAAATAAAATACAAAGTCCTTGAAATGGCTCACAGGGTTCTATATAATATGGGCTTCCTTATCTTTCTAATCTCATCTTATGCTACTGTTCCCCAAATGAATTTCACTCTTGTTAAAATGGCATCTTTGTTGTCCTCCAGCACTCAGGCATAGTTCTGATTCACAGTTACTGCATTTGCTGTTCATTCATTTGGAGAACTCTTCTATAATATATCCATTTAGTTCCCTCATTTCCTCCCTTCAGATCTTTGTAGCCTTTTCAATGAGGCCTTCTCTGATTTGCTTACTGAAATTTGCATCAATTACTCTACTTTTCAACAGCCTTTACTATTTTCCAACTTACTTTCGTCTGTAGCACTTATCACCCTTTAATGTGTTGTGTTTTTCAGTTATATGTCCCCAAACAGCATTACACTGTTTGCCAACAACACAGATTTGTGAAAATCTCTTTGTTCACCACTGTATGTTAAGTACAAAGAAATGTGTTTGAATGAATGTATAATATTATTTTAAATTACATTAAGGTTTACATTAATGCCTAATACATTCAGGCTTTTTAACATCTATCACCTCATTCAATTCTCTCAGCAGCCCCCTCATAGAGTATATACTACTATCTTATTTTATGAATGAGGAATTAGACCTAGAATGCATAAATAATAAGTCCATGATTACACTGCTGGCATATGAATCAAAGAATTCAATTCTGACTGTCAGCCTTGTGCCCTTATCACTACATTACTACAGGTATCTATCTAGAATTTTAAAATACAAGATATAATGATTTTTTGAGTATATGCTAAAGAAATGACTGTGACAAAATTAGAAGGATCCTTTATTTTCTCTATTTCATTTTTTTAATGTACAAGCAGGCCACCCTGTTTTTGTCATTCAAGAGGGGGAAAATGGTAGGTTAAATTATGTCTTGAAATAACTGAATTAGTATTAAGTCCCTATTATTTTAATATTTTCCATATTCTCTCTAATAATGGTTTCTTTTCAAAGACATTACAAGCATTAGTCAAAAGAACACCTGGTCTTCTCAATTCAGTGGAAAACGGGTCTTTGCATAGATATAGATAGATAGATGATAGATAAATAGCTAATAGAAATATAAATAGCAGTGACAGAGGTTTAGTTATACAATTTTTAATTTAAATTCAATTAGCCAATATATAGTACATCATTTGTTTTTAATGTAATGTTCAATGATTCATTAGTTGTGTATAATACCCAGTGCTACATTTTTTAAAAAAATTTCGTATATCCAAGCTACAGAGTCCTATTGCAATAAATCCCTCAAAGTGACTCAGTTGAAAATTTAATATTCTATGTGACAAATGCAAAAATATTTAAAGACTGCCATTTTAAAAAATGAGTTATAAAAGGCTAATTTCAGGGCAGACGGGGAGAAAAATATTGTGTGGCTCTGAAATAATTCTATTTAGTAGATGTGTAAAAACTTCACAGAAAGGATATGCTAAATGTCTTCTGGGGAGTCAGGGCGTTCAGAATGGCACATACAAGGCACATGGGTGGTTCAGTTGGTTAAGTGTCTGCCTTTGGCTCAGGTTATGATCTCAGGGTCCTGGGATTGAGTCCAACATTGGACTCCCTGCTTAGCAGGGAGCCTGCTTCTCCCTCTCCCACTCCCCCTGCTTGTGCTCTCTGTCAAATAAATAAATAAAATCTTCTTTAAAAAGGAATGGCATATACATATACCTCACTCAAATATGTCAAGTAAGACTGTGTGTGTGTGCATGTGTATAGATTTCTATATTTTCATTTCTTTAAATATTTCCTCTGTTCCTTTTTCTGCTTAGAAACTTAATTTACCAAGCATTCCATCTCAGAACATTTCACTCACACTTTTTATTTCTTTACCCTTTTGTACTATATTTGCGCTATCATATGTAAAATTGAGGGGTAAATTGCTATTCTCATTTCATTTCATCAAGGTTACATGGCTTACCACTACCGATGTTAATTTTGTTCACCTGGATGAGGTAGTGTTTGATAGGTTTCCTTCCTCCTTTAACAATGTACTCTGTGGAGGGAAGTCCCTATGTGTAGCCCATATCTCCACTGAGGAGTTAAGCTGCACCTCCTTGAGGATAGAACACCTACCTAAATTATTTGGAATTCCTCAGAATGTGAGATTTGTGTCTTCTCTCCTATTTATTTATTATTATACCACTTATTTATCTTTATATACACATGGATATCTATTTTCTATTTGGGGCTATAATCTAACCTACTTTATTTTATTGTTGAAACTATTCTAATTTGGCCATTAGATTTTTCAGTTGACCCTTAAATCTCTTTGACACACTCTCTTATTTTTATTTTATTATTATATTTTATTTTATTTTATTTTATTATTTTATTTTTGGCCCTTAGCACGTATTTTCTGGAACTAAAAGATCTTCCAGACTCACATTATAAATTTCCACCTCTGTGCCAAAATCAGCTATCTCTCCAAAGAGCTGTGATTCTTTTTGTAGTACAATGGTAATAGAAAACAAGATCTAGGTGTTAGGGGTTCTTTTATTACAAGGATGCCATTTCTTCTAGGCCCTCTCAGCTATCACAGTAAAAAAATATGTGTGTATGTACTAACCCATGTACACACAAACACACACGTGCACGTGCATATCTATATTAAGCTAAACCTATGTTCCTACTGATGTGTTCAACTCTAATCCATTAACACATGAATCACAGCCTCCTCCCACTGCTTACTTAAAAACTCAAACTCCAACAATAAGAAATCAGTCTCCTGACACCCACCACCAATCAACTTAATTGTTCAATTTTTATATACTTATGATAGCTTTAGAATTATCAACTCATACTTCCATAGGAAAAAATACTTTCTCAACTTAGTACAGTACTTATGTACATTTCTCTTAAACTTTATTCTGATAGACTCCACTCATTTCCAAAGTTACTCAGATCAATACCTTATTCTCCCATCCTTTTCAGTAAGATTATTTTACATATTTGTGGTACAATTAGACTCTTTTGTCACAGTCTGGATTCTTTCCTGAGATCCCTCAACTTCTTCCATTATTTTTAAAAATATATTAATACATTAAAGTTCACTCTTTTTGTTATAAAAGTCTATGGGTTTTGACAAACACAAAATGTCATTTATCTGACACTACAGTATCATATAGAATAGTTCCGCTGCCTTAATGCTTCATTTTTTTGAAAATATGGAATACAATATATAATGCTTATATTACTCCTAAATAATGTTTATGAAATAACATTTCATATTTCATCATAGTATTCACATACTTTTGTTTAATTATATTGTTCTAATATCAATAATGACATTAATTCATTAAAATGTTTCAAATTCTCCATAATACTTTCCAAGTTTTCCTTGGAATGACTTTCTGCATTCTCATGCATGTTTGTTATTATATCTGCAGGCCTTATCTTATGCAAATATATCACATTTTCTCATGTATGTTGGTATGGAAATGGTTTAAGGTACAGGGATTTTCTTTATATTTAAATTGTACAGTATCTCTTCAGTAAAGTGACACAATCAAATCTTCACCTCTGTCTTTCAAAGGCATCAATTTTCCTCAAACTGTTGATACAAAAGATAATGGTGCTAGTAATCAAGCAGAGTATGGATCTGAAAAGGAAGCCCAAATAAATATAATATGCCTAAAAGAAATCGGTTAAAGTACATACTTGAGGGAATCAGATATAAATGACTTAATGGGACATACTAAAATGTCTCAAGTACCATGATATATTTTAAAGGATTACAACATTACTAGCAAAATGAATATTTTTGGCAGACAGTCTCTCCTCTGCTCTCCTGCCCACCACTCCCTTGCAGTATTCAATAAACCTCTATCTCCTTTTAATAACTAACTAAATAAATATTTTTGAATAAAATTCAAAAGACACATCTGTCACTCTGTAATCACACAACATGAATAATCATGCTGCTACACTGATTTAGGAGACAAATTATTGCCCAGAATATCGCACAATGCTAATTTTTCCAAGCTATAGATATGTTTTCAGTTAGAATATTATGTTTTTAATATAAGTATATATCCACTGTAATTCTTAAAATACATCTGATAGTCACCTATATCACTATTTCATTTGTTTTAAAGCAATGGATTCTTTTCACAGTGTATCAAAAAATAATATGAATTATCAGAATGATTTTTTGTGTGAATTAAAATAAATTGTGTTAGTATCTACATATAACATTTTTAATATGTTTTCAGTAGAAAGTAATCATGTTTAATAGAGAACACAGCATTTGTACATTTGGTAATGTACATTGAAAACTATTTTATTTGCAAATCCACCTGTTACCTACAGTAAATTTCATTTTGCTTTTTACAAAGTACTTTTTTTTTGAAAATGGTTTATATTGGTGTGCATTTTATAAAAAAGAAGAAGAAAGATAACTAAACAATGGGAATAATCAATGGATTATAAGAAGCACTTAACTATCAAATGAATATAACTGGCAAAGAGATATAAAATGACAGAAATAAGAATTCATAAAGAACAATTAAGTTAGAAGTTTCAACTTATTTATGAAGGCCATTATACTGGCTTTATGGGTCCCAAAGTACAAAGATGACACATGCCAGCTAAGCTGCTTACATAATCAGAAGTGTTAACAACCCTCCCTCCCAAACTCCTAAAGAGGTGAATGCAAAATATAAAAATAGGTTAAAAAAAACTGTAATGGTGCTGAAATACAGAAAATGTATGTCAACAAATATAAGAAAATGCTCAGAGGGTTTTGCCTTATGAAAGAACAAGTCTGGAAAGCAAATGGAGAGGACTGTGATATATCCCCTCTGAAACCCTCTAAAGCACTTATAGCAAGTGATGACAAAATGCAGAAAGTTAATGTAGACAATATTCTTCCTGGTAAGTCATACCCCTTCAAGAATAGAGTATAATGGGGAAAGGAGGATAAGTGGGCTCAACAAGCAAAAGCTGATACACCTGCATATTTTTCCAAAGGGAGAAAATTTAAAAGGTGGCTGCACTTATGAAGAGTTACTGTAGATCAGAAGAAAAGGAACATGTCAAGAATCAGACTCAACAGGATTCCTCAAGTCTTATGATAAGAAACATAGTAAAATATCTAATTCAGTTTTTTTAAGAGATTAGGAAGAATTTTGCGTTTATGAAACCAAAGCAAGTAGTTGTGAATAAATAGTAATCTGAAATCAGAAAAGAAAAAAAAAAGATCGTTGAATTACAGTAATAGAGAAGGAACAGCAAATTGGCTTTCTTAACTGTAAAACCCATTTTCTATAAAGATTTATCTATTTATCTGAGAGAGAGAAGGAGAGAGGAGGGGCCGAGGGAGAAGGAGAGAGAAATTCGAGCAGACTCCATTCTAAGCTAAGAGCCCAACATGGGCCTGGATCTCACCGTACTAAGATCATGACCTGAGCCAAAACCAAGATCAGATTCTTAACCAACTGTGTCACCCAGGTGCCCCAAGTAAAACCCATTTTTTTATATAGGAACAAAATATTTCATCCATTACAAAATATGATTGTTTATTTCAAAACAACAAATGATTTCAATTACCAGTTAGTGGCAGCAGTACCACCCTACTCTCACAGTTATGACAAAAAAAAAAAAATTCCTCCAGACATTGTGAATATTTCTCATGGAAAAAAAAATCACCCCTAATTGAGAACCACTCAATTAAAGTAATAATACCCAGCCTATACAACAACAGCAACAACAACAACAACAAAATGAACTTGTCAATAAAAGCACTGGCTAGACTCCACATTCAGGTGGGGTCAGGTTTCCTGTCTAAATGGGGCTTCCCACTGTCTCTATAATCAGGCAGGGCTGCAGGCTGTGCCCAAAATTTGGGTAGAGCCCCAGGCTGGACTTTGTGATTCATTGAATAAGCCATTGGCTGTGCTCTGTTGTTGGGTGAGATTACTGGCCCCACACTCATCATGCAGGGCTTCTAGCTGTACCCTATAGTTGGGTGGGATGGAGATTGTGCCCTGCAGTTGGGTAGGGTTCCTTTGGTCAGATGTAACCACAATGCTCTATACCTAGGTGGGGTCATTTGTTGTGTTTCTTCCTTGGGTGAGCTACCCAAAGTTGTGTTCAACAACCAGTTAGGCTGTATGCTGGTTCCAGCTGTTGCATGAGTTGGTAGGTTGAACTTTGCAGCCATGTGATACTGCAGGTTTGTCTCCAAGTCTTCTCAGTCTCTCTGTACAGACTCCCTGGTTGTCTAGGGCCAAACTCTATGCTCAACAGTTGTGCAGGGCTACTGGCTTGGCTCCCTACCTCCATGGACCACAGATTGTGCTCAGCTGGTAGTCTGTGGTCATGCTTCCTGGAGGGGTGGGACTGGAGGTTCAGAAGTTGGGTGGATTAATAAGAATTATTTTTAAAACTATTATAGTCAGAATAATGTCAGCCAGAAAAATAATATACAATGAGACCAGTGGAATAAAATATACAGTCTAGAACCAGGCTTATTTTGAATGTCACTTGCTGTGTCTCTTTCTGTGAAATACACAAACCTCTAAAAAATATATGAATAATAAAAAACTTTGAAGAGTGTTTTTAACATGTGACAGATATAACCCAATACCTGTTATTTGTAGAGCGCTATTTAAATCGGTAGACCCATATCCCAATAAAAAGCAGTCCAAAGACATGATCAGTGATTGAAAAACATGAAATAAAAGACATTAATTTGACAACTTAAACTTTCCTTCCTTTAAGAAGGTTTCACTGACTCTTCAGTCCAGGTCAGGTCTCAATTGGGTGTTCACATATACCTTTGACTTAAGCTTTATAGCTTACAATAAAATTTTAATTTAATAATTCTTTTATAATATTTACCATAACCATCTCTCAAGTCAGACTCTATGATTTCAGTTGACAAGTGCAATGCCTGACTTTGTTCAGTGTTCCAACCCTTATGACACAATGTCACATAGTAGGTACTGAAAAAATTTACTAGGTGGTATGGTGTGGCAATTATGAGTTGACTGTAGGGCCAGACTCCACCTGGATTCAAATTCCAACCCTAGTAATAACAATCTCTAACCATGTAGCTGTGTAACTTTGACAAGTCATTTGGCCTCTTTTTGCTTCAAGTTCCTCAGCTGGAAAATGGGATAGTAAAAAATACAAGGTTGCTTTGCCAGATGTTTTGACACAAATATGCATGTGTATTATAAATGTAGTATTTAGAATGGTGCCTGACAGAGAGTGTTATATAAGTCATATAAAATATTATATTTATTAAATGAATGTTGACTGAACCTCACTTCAATTTTTAGCCATTGATGCTAATTATAGCTCAGAAATTTTACAATCCAAAACCCATATATATCAGATAACATATATGTATATCTATAAATTAAAACAAAGAATATATATAATAACCAATATATAGTAATCACTATAATAACTATACTTATATAATAATTATAATTACTTTCTTTATAATTACAAACAATTGCTCTATAAATACACAGTAATCAAAGAAATGGAAGTTGAAACAATGAAGGAACATTTTTAACCTTTTTAATCATCATCATCCTCATACATGAACAGTATTTCCATACACTCTAGTTAGGAGCACAAATTCATATATCCCTTCTATAGGGCAATTAAATGACACTAAATCTGTTTTATCCTCTAAACAATCAAATCTCCTACTAAATATTTTTGTGAGAAAATATTGAGATGTATATAGTAATGTACAACATTATTCAAAATCTCAACATTTATAATAGTAAAATGTTGAAACTAACCAAATATCTAACAATGGGAAATTCACTAAATTGCAGTATGTCCATGCAATCATATATTATGCTGCCTTTAAAAAGTAAACAAATGTGTATTGCTCAAAACATTAAATGGCATGGTAAGATGTTCATGATTTTTACAGTAAAATAGTTTATAATATTAAAGCAAATATATGCAATTGTGTTAATATGTATAGAAAAAGGAATAGAGGTTATGGTCCTAGTCCTAGTATCATCTCTGGGTGGAGTGATCAAGATTCTTATTTCCTCATGCTTTTCTTTACTTTCCCAATTTTCAACTATGAACATGTATTTGCTTTATAACAATAAAAAATCAATTAATTCTATTACAATTATAAAGGCAGTTTAAAACATGAATTTCAAATTAAGATTATTAACAAGACTGCAAATAATGCTATATGGCATAATATAATATTACTTAGCTGTGATTGTTAATGTATCAACTTGACTACACTAAAAGATGCCCAGATAAATGGAAAAACACTATTTTTGGGTATGGGTAAGGGTCTTTACAGAAGAGGTTAGCATTTGAATTGCTGGCTGAGTAAAGATCACCCTCACCAGTGTGGGTAGGCGTCATCTCATCCATCAGGAGTATGAATAGAACAAAAAGGCAGAGGAAGAGTGAATTCGCTCTCTTACTGAGCTGGAACATCCATCTTCTCCTACTCTGACATTGGTGCTCCTGGATTTTAGGCCTTCAGACTTAAACTCGGATGTACACAATTGGTTCCCTTGGTTCTCAGGCTTTTGGGTTTAGATTGGAACCACACCATCAGGTCTCCAGTGAATCATGGACTTTTCATCCTCCATAATCACATGAATCAGTTCCTCATAATAAATCTCTTTCTATATATCTCTCAATATATCTTGCTGGTTCCATTCTCTAGAACACTAGGTTTTTGTTTACATTTAAAAAATATGCACTGGCTTTTGAATAGAACTGAAATCAGAGTTTATATATTTCAACTAAGGCCAGAAATAAGACTCCATAAAAGAAGACATTTAAAGAATCAGTATATTATTTATAACTCTAAAGCACTGTGAAAGATGTATATACAACATATATATCAGATACATATAATATGTATGAATGCATGTCTATGTGTATGTATATATATATATATATATGTATATATATTTTCCAATATCCAATATACAATTGGGGATTTTGAAATTCCTGAGCTATAATTAGCATCAATGGCTAATAATGTACTCATAAGTAGTTGAGGAATAAGTAAATTGTAAGTTGAAAAAATCTTAAATTACATATGCTAATATAAGTGGAGAAAATGTACAATAAAGGATATTAGCAATTGTGCATTTTTAAAAGTTCCTTACAATACATACATATAGAATTTATAGCATAGTAAATCTTACCATTAAAAACTATAATTCTCCTTTACCCCCTTCCAAAAGCATATGGTCAAATTCATCAAAATGTGTACATTAACTGTGTGCATTTTTATATGCCAATCAAACTTCAATAGAGCTTTACAGAAAAAAAGAAACATGATGGAAAAAAACCCTTTACTTATTCACTTTAATCTAGGACCCTAAATTATTCATCTTGATAATCAAGTGTCAGAATGAAGTAAATGAATTCTTGACAAAATTCAAATGATTTAGAAAACTCATATGTGTATCAGAAATATTAGATTCCACCCATATCTTGCACAAACATACTAATATATATTACTATTTAATTATAATATTTAATATATCCAATATCTAAAGAGGTCATATTAGCATTATTCATTTTATTTTACAGACATATCTGTTATTATGTAAAAAGGTTTTTTATTTATTTTTTAGTTCATCATGGTAAGTGTACTCTTTAATCTCCATCACATATTTCACTCACCGCCCCCTACACACATCCCTTCTGATAACTATCGGTTTGTTCTATATAGGTAAGTCTGTTTCTTGGCTTTCCTCTTTCCTTTTTTTGCTTGTTTTGTTTCTTAAATTCCACGTGAGTGAGATTATATGGTAATCTCACTTGTCTTTCTTGTCTTTCTCTGCCTAATTTCACTTAGCATTCTACTTTCTATCCATGTCTTTGTAATAGCAACATTTCATTCGTTTTTATGGATGAATAAAATTCATTATATATACACCATATCTTCTTTATCCCTTCATCAGCTGATGGATACTTAGGCTGCTTCCATATCTTGGCTATTGAAAATAATGCTGCTATAATCATAAGGTTGCATGTATCCCTTTGAATTAGTGTTTTTGAATTTTGGGGGTAAATTTGCATAGTAGTGTGATAACTGGATTGTAGAATAGTTCTATTTTTTAACTTTTTGAGGAACCTCCATACTGTTCTCCAGAATGCCTGCACCAGTTTTCATTCCCAACAACAGTTCAAAAGGTTTCTTTTTTCTCCACATCCTCACCAATACCTGTTGCTTCTTGTATTGTGGATTTTAGCATTTTTGATAGGTGTGAGGTGATATCTCATTGCAGTTTTGATTTGCATTTCCCTGGTGATGAGTGATACTGAGCATCTTTTCATATGTCTGTTGGCCATCTAGATGTCTTCTTTGGAGAAATGTCTTCTGTCCATTTTTTAATTGGATTATTTGGTTTTTGAGTGCTGATTTGCAGAAGTTCTTTATTTATTTTGAATAATAACCCTTTATCAGATATGTCATTTGCAAATATATTATCTCATTCTGGAGATTGCTTTCAAGTTTTGTTGATTGTTTCCTTCACCGTGCAGAAACATTTTTATTTTGATGTAGTTCAATAGTTTAGTTATGCTTTTGTTTCCATTGTCTCAGGAGACATAGCTAGAAAAATGTCTGAGAAATTACTGTCTGTGCTCAAGGGTTTTTATGGTTTCAGGTCCCACACTTAAGCCTTTAATCCACTTTTAGTTTATTTTTGTGTATAATCCAAGAAACTGGTCTAGTTTTTTGTTTGTTTTGTTTTGTTTTGTTTTATCCATGTAGCTGTCCAGTTTTCCCAACACCATTTGTTGAAGAGATTGTCTTTTTCCCATTGTATATTCATTCCTCCTTTGTCCAAAGTTAATTGACCTTATAATTGTGGGTTGGGGTGCCTGAGTAGTGCAGCTGTTTAAGTGTCTGAATCTTGACTTGGGCTCATGTCATGATCTCAGGATCGTGAGATCGAGCCTCATGTCGGGTTCTGCACACAGCATAGATCCTGCTTGAGACTCTCTCTCCCTCTGACCCTACCCCCTCACACTTTCTCTCTCTCTTAAATAAATAAATAAATCTTTAAAAATAGTAATAGTAATTGTGGGTTTATTTCTGGATTTTCTATTCTATTTCATTCCATTGATCTATGTGTCTATTTTTATACCAGTACCATACTGTTTTAATTACTACCAATTTATAATATACTTGAAGTCTGGAATTGTGATTCCTCCAATTTGGTTTTCTTTTTCAAGACTGTTTTGGTGATTTGAGGTCTTTTGTAGTTCCATATAAATTTTAGGATTTGTTGTTAGAGTTCTGAGAAAAATGCTGTTGATATTTGGATAGTGACAACTTTGGATAGTACAGACAGTTTAACAATATTTATTCTTTCAAGCCATGAGCATGAAATGTCTTTCCATTTCTTTGCATTATCTTCAATTTCTTTACTCATTTTTTTCTAATTTTTAGAATATAGGTCTTTCACCTCTTGGTTAAGTTTATTCCAAAATATTTTATTGGTTTTGGTGCAATTGTAAATGGGATTGTTTTCTTAATTTCACTTTCTGCTATTTTACTATTGTTATGTAAAAATGTAACAGATTTCATACATTGATTTTGTATCCTGTGACTTTACTTAAATTCATTTATCAGTTCTAATAGTTTTTGGCACAGTCTTTAGAGTTTCCTATATATAATATTATGTCAACCGCAAAAAGTGAGTTTTACTTCTTCCTTACCAGATGCACAAGGCATTTGGATGTCTTTTATTTCTTTATGTTGTCTAATTATTATGGGCAGGACTTTCAGCACTATGTTGAATAAAAATGGTGGGAAAGGGCATACTTGTTGTTTTCCTGACCTCAGGGGACTGACCCTAAGCTCACCTGCCTCATAGATACAAATAAATAACACATCAGAAGAAATAACCCAGAAAACAATCTAAGACTGGCAGAACAAACTCCACAACTAAAGGTAGAGAGGTGACCACATTGAGGAAGGTAGGAAAGGTGAAGATGTTGTCTGGGAACAAAACAGACCATGGCATTCCTCTGTGGGGAAGGAGATGGTGGTGTGGAGAAGGACAAAGAACACACTTTCACACTGGCAACCCACAAAGAGGGAAAGTGAATCCATCCACATGTTTGCCCTTGAAAGTGAGAGGGCCCAAATTTTGTGAATTCTTACAACCAGAGGGACTTAAAGCCTGGAATTTGAAAACCAGCAAACTCTGCTCTGGCAGAGCCCTAAAAGCCTTGGGAAGCAGAGTCCCCATCCTTACAGTGACAGCATAGCAAACAGTCCCCATGGACACAGTGTAGAAGCAGCAGTTTGAAAAAATGTCAGGTGTAGACAGGAGGGAGAGTGAGGGTGACTCAGAAAGACAGGAATCATAGGGGACTCCTCCAGGAACAAAGGAGTTGGAAGGCATCATTTCGCTCTCTCACATCCCAGCATAAACAACAGCCACCTGCAGGAACCAGCACAACACCAGCACTTATTACTTAACTTGCTTGCTCCAAACCCCCCTCCACCAGGCTTCAGTGGTCCACACTTCCCCATCACACTTGCTGTAGTCCTGGCACTACAAGCACCCTCCCCAAAAGACTGCTGCAAACCCTGCCAACACCAGTATCTCCCAACCCACACATTTTGTAGACCTCAGTTCCAGTGGTGACAGGGGCAGGTGTCATTTCACAAACACACCATTGCACACATTGTTAAAACATGCCCCACCTCTGCTTGGGACAAAATATTGCCCACAATAGGCAATGAGAGCCTCTGAAGACAACCAGACTTAACCAAAAAAGACTCAATAGCAGAGCACATGCAACACACAGGAGAAACTCCCTGAAGCTCCATGCCCTGAGGAATAAGGGACACTGCACTGCAGGCCACTATTGGACCTATTCTTCATAAGGATATTATCATTGAGAGCAAGAGAAGTAGCTGAATTTTCTAATACAAAGAAACAGACACAGAGTGTTAGACAAGATGTGGGGACAGAGGAATATGTCCCAATGAAAGAACAGGACTAAACCACAGCAAGAGGCCTAAGCAAACTGGATATAAATAATATGTTTGATAGAGAAGTCAAAGCAGTGATCATAAAGATACTCACTGGACTGGAGAAAAGAGTGGTGGACATCACTAAGACCGCTAACACAGATGAAAAAAGAACCAATTAGTGATCAAGAATATAATGAATGAAATCAATAATACACTTCATGGAATAAATAGCAGGCTAAATGAAGCAGAGGAATGAATTAATGACCTAGAAGACAGAGTAATGAAAAGTAACCAAGCTGAGCAAAGTAGAAGAACAGAAATTATGCAAATTGAGAATAGTCTTAAAGAACTCAGTGACTCCATCACATTCACATTATAGGGGTCTCATAAGAGAGACAAAATGATACAGAAAATGTATTTAAAGAAATAATAACTGAAAATTTCCCTAATCTGGAGAAGTAAACAGATATATAGATCCAGGATATGGATAGAGATCTCCCCAAAAATTCAAAAATTCAACCCAAGCAGGTCCACACCAAGACCCATATTAATTAAAATGGCAAAAAGTAGTGATAAAGAAAAAAAATTAAAAATGACAACAGAAAACAAGACAATTATATACAAGGAAACATTATAAGTCTACCAGCAGATTTTTCAGCAGAACTTTTGTAGATCAGAAAGGAGTGGCATGATATATTCAAAGTGTTGTTGAATGGGAAAATTCTGTAGCTAAGAATACTCTATCCAGCAAGGCTATCCTTCAGAAAAGGAGAGATAAAGAGTTTCTCAGACAAACAAAAACTAAAGAGTTCATGACCACTAACTCTTTGAGCAGAAAGGAAAGACCATAGTGAGAGTATGAAAAGTAAGACCATAAGTGAGAGACTGAAACGTGAAGAACACAAAAGCAGTAAAAACAAATATTACTATAAAAATCAGTCAAGGGATTCATAAAATAAAAGGATATAAAATATGACATTATATACCTAAAACCTGGGGCCAGAGGAGTAAAGAATGGGTTCAAACTTCAGGGACCATTCACTTAATAGTGACTACTACATGCAGAAGACGTTATATACAAATTTAATGTAAAACACAAGTCAAGGGGTGCCTGGGTGGCTCAGTGGGTTAAGCCTCTGCCTTTGGTTCAGATCATGATCTCGGGGTCCTGGGATCGAGCCCCACATCGGGCTCTCTGCTCAGTGAGGAGCCTGCTTCATCCTCTCTCTCTGCCTGCTTGTGATCTCTGTCTGTTAAATAAATAAATAAAATCTAAAAACAAAACAAAACCAGTCAAAGGCCACTAATAGATCTGCAAAGAATAAAGAAAAAAAAAGTCCAAATATTTCACTAAGGAAAACCAGCAAAGCATGAAAGAGAAAAAGACATGAAAGGATCAGAGAAAGTCTTCGGAAACAATCCCAAAACAAGTAATAAAATGGCAATAAATCCATATCTATCAATAATTACTTTGAATGTAAATGGACTAAACACTCCAATCAAAAGACATAGGGTGACAGAATGAATATAAAAAACAAGAACCATCTATATGCTGCCTACAAGAGACCCATTTCAGACCTAAAGACACCTGCAGATTGGAAATGGGGGGAATGGAGAAATATTTTTTATGCAAACAGATGTCAAAAGAAAACTGTGGTAGTAATACTTATATCAGACAAAATAGACTTTAAAATAAAGACTGTCACAAGAGATAAAGAAAGACACTAGATAATAAAAAGGGGACAATCCAACAAGAAAATATAACAATTGTGAATATTTATGAACTCAATAGGGAGCACCCCAAAACATGAAAGAATAACAAACAGAAAGAAAATAATTAACAATAATATAGCAATAATAGTGGACTCTAACATCCCACTCACATCAATGGATACATCATCCAAACAGAAAATCAGCAAGAAAACAATGGCTTTGAATGACACACTGGACCAGATGGATTTAACAAACATATTCAGAACATTTCAACCTAAAAGAGCAAAATACATGTTTTTTTGTAAGTGCTCATGGAAAATTCTCCAGAATAGATCACATGTTAAACGACAAAACAAGTCTCAACAAATTGAAAAAAGTCAAAGTCATACCATGCATGCATCTTTCCTGACCACAACATTATGAAACTAGAAATCAAACACAAGAAAAAATCTGGAAAGTACACAAATACATGGAAGTTAAATAACATGCTACTAAAAGATGAGTGGGCAACCAAGAAATCAAAGGGGAAATTAAAAAATTACTTGGAGATAAATGAAAATAAAAACACAACTGTCCAAGATCTTTTGGATGCAGCAAAAGCAGTTCTAAGAGGGAAGTTTATAGCAATACAGGCTTATCTCAAGAAACAAGAAAAATTTCAAATAAACAGCCTAAACTTACACCTGAAGAATCTAGAAAAAGAATAACAAACAAAATCCAAAACCAGCAGAAGGAAGAAAATAATAAAGACTAGAGTAAAAATAAATGATATATAAATTTTTAAAAAATCAGTAGAACAGATCAATAAAAACAGGAACTGGTTCTTCAAAAAGTTCAATAAAATTGATAAACTTGTACCCAGTCTCATCAAAGAGAGAGAGAGAGAGCCCAAATAAACAAAATCACAAATGAGAGAAGTAACAACCAACACCACCAACACCACAGAAATGCAAACATTTGTAACAGAATATCATGACCTATATGCCAACAAGTTGGACAACTTAGAAGAAATAGATAAATTCCTAGAAGCATATAATCTACCAAAACTAAAGCAGGAAGAAATAGAAAATTTTAACAAACAAATTACAAGCAAAGAAATAGAATCAGTAATCAAAAACTCCAAAAAAAATTGAAATCCAGGACCAGACAGCTTCACAGGCAAATTCAACCCAACATTTAAAGAAGAGTTAATACCATTTTTCCTCAAACTACTACAAAAAATAGAAGAGGAAGGGAAACTTCCAAAATCCTTCTATGAAGCCAGTATCACCCAGATACCCAAACCAGATAAAGATACCACTAAAAAAGAGAACTATAGGCCAATATCTCTCATAAATATAGATTCAAAAATCCTCAACAAAATATTAGCAAACCGAATCCAACAATACATAAAAAAAAAATCATACACCACGGTCAGGTGGGATTTATTCCTTGGATTCAAAAGATGGTTCAATATTCACAAAACAATCAATGCAGTATACCATATCAATAAGAGAAAGGCTAAACACCTTATGATCACTTCAATAGATAGAGAAAATCATTTGACAAAGCACAACATCCATTCATGATGAAAACCCCTCTGCAAAGCAGGTTTAGAGGGAACATACATCAGCAGGATAAAGGCTTTATATGAAAAACCCACAGCCAACATCATACTCAGTATGGAAAAACTGATTTTGTTTTTTTCTATTTTAGCTTTTAATTGTCAGAGAATTTTGGTCTTGCATTGTTGCATCTGCCATTTATTTTATTTTCAGATACAGACTGTTTAACCCGGTATTATTATCAACCACATGTTTCATTTATGGAATCTCTTTTTCATTTTGTAACCTTAAATATCCACTGTAATCCTTCTCTTACTGTCATACCATGTGACCATTAAAAATTCTATATTCCAGATATTTAGGGAAGCCATCTCCTCTGCTGAATCAAATGAATAATTATTCTCCATAGTTTTATTATTAGAAACAGTGCTCTATACTAATGATTAACTGTTTACTTATTCATTCACTGATTAATATAGAAAATAATTAACATTAACATAGCAGTATACCATACAATAGTTAAGAAAAAAAAGAGTTTTGATAATTTTTCATTCTTGAAAAAAATATAAAAAGGCAACTTTGTGTATTTTAAATTCCTAAAATAAGAGAAAATTAAACTGTACTCGATATAATTCATTAATACTGGTGGTTGCCATGGTTTTTAAGAAATCATTTATAATACTTAAATAAATACAATTAAAATGATGGGGTTAAATTTGACAGGATGAAGAAAAAGGGTCAAAATATATTTTTATCATTTCCAAGAAAGAGCTTAGGCAATAGCATATACTCAGCAGTATGAACATTATTCATACTAGCAGCAATACACCCAATAAAAACTTTTGCTGGCAAGAGTGTCACTTCTGAATATAAAAAGCATTGTTATTTTTTCTGGAAGGATACAAGACAGAAAAGAAAGGAAAGGAAAGGAAAGGAAACCCAAAAAGTGGCTACTATAATGTAAACGGAAGAAATTCTTTCATATTTAGAAAGCCAAAGTTGTAAAATTGTTATAACATATTTACCTTTCCAAATATGTAACAGACTTGGCTATGTCTCCAGTTTCCATTTTCATTTCCATGTACCAACTTTAGAGCTCCTTTATACTAGGAAAATTTTTGAGATTGTATACTTCCTAACTCTAAGAATATTTAGCAACTCATTTCCCCAAGAATGTTTTAAGAATTATATTTCATCTTTGACACATCTTTTGGCAGTTCAACTATATTCATTACTCCAAAAATTAAAAATAGAACTACCATATGATATAGCAATCCCACTTTTTGGCATATATCCAAAAGAAGTGAAGGCAGGGTCTCAAAGAGACACTTGCACACCTACATTCATAGCATTATTCACAATAGCCAAATGGTAGAAACAACCCAAATGTTCAACTTATCAATGAATAAAAAAAATTGTGGTATATACATACTATAGAATATTATTTGATCTTAGAAAGGAAGAAAATTCCCCTAAAACATTGCATAGCTGTATAGAAGAAATCATTTTTTCCCTGATGGTCAACAGGGATAATGGTCACAGACATTATGAAATCTGAAGAAGACTCTAAAGAAAAGCAACATGAGTGGTGAGATTACCTTTCCAAGAAGAAATATAACTTTCCAAGCCTTCCACTCTGTGTCTTAACTGAATTGAACAATGCTCATGAAAAAATTATTCACCATGTGCAAATTTTCAGAGGAAAATTGTATACTGAAATAATTTCTCTGTATGACACTAACCACATAAAATACTATGTCTTAACATAGAACACACTGAAAAAAGGAGGAAGAAGGGGGGGGGAAGAAGTGGGAGGAGGAAGAATTCTGGTCTCATGCTACAATGTAGATGAACATTGACAACATTATCCTAAGTTAAATAAGCCAGTAACAAAGTCAAATACTATATGATTCCATTTATATAAAGTACCTAAAGAACTCAAATTAATAGCAACAGAATATAAAATGGTGGTTATCTGTAGCTGGGATGAAGGGGAAATGAGAAGTTGTTTAATAGTCATAAAATTTCAGTTTTATTAGACGGAAAAGTTCTTGAGACCTATTGCACAACAAAGTGAATGTACTTGAGACTACTGAACTATAAAATTTTAGATGGTTATGATATTAAATTTTATGTGTTTTTTACCACAATTTTATAAAAAGTAAAATATATATGGAGTAGAACAGGATGATATTTACCCAAGGGGGCAACTGGGATTAGGAAAAAAGGAAAGATTAGGTGCATTACTACTTTACATTTCTTGACCAGAATTAGCTAGTTTGGCTATCACAGGTTCTTGGTATAGGAATGCATATCTATTGGCTGAAGTTTTGGGGAAAATTGTTCTTTAAAATGTATGTAGAATATGAATATAAGAGTACATATAGCCATAATAAATAGGACAAACATATAGAAAATCTTACCAGAATAAGAGTTAATTTATATACAGCACACTAATCTTACCAGCAATTTAAAAACTAAACACTTAACACATATACTGGCAAAAAATATATCACAAATATTGTAGTCTAGCATAGTTTATGACAGTAAACGAAAAAAGTTATATAATGATTTTAAAATAAAGCTGCAGCACTGGATCCTATAAATAAAGTTTCCAATTATTTGAATGTATCTTTTAAAAACTTTGTTACTGGAAGGGATGTGGGTGGGGGGATGGGTTAAATATATAATGGATATTAAGGAGGGCATTTGTTGGGGCTCCTGGGTGGCTCAGCGGGTTAAGCCTCTGCCTTCAGCTCAGGTTATGTTCTCGGGGTCCTGGATCGAGCCCCGCATTGGGCTCTCTGCTCAGCAGGGAACCTGCTTCCCCCTTTCTCTCTGCCTGCCTCTCTGCCTACTTGTGATCTCTGTCTGTCAAATAAATAAATAAAATCTTTAAAAAAAAAAGGAGGGCATTTTTTGTGATGAGCACTGGGTAATGTATGGAATTGTTGAATAGCTATACTGTACACCTGAAACTAATATTACACTGTATGTTAACTGAAATTTAAATTAAAAATTGGAGAAAAATAAATAAGTGAAGACTTTATTCTTAAGTAATGTCTATATCCAGCATGAGACTCAAACTTACAAACACAAGATCAACAGTCCCATGCCCTAACTGAGCCACCCAAGCACCCCAAATGCATTTTTGAAGTAAATTTTCTTTTGGAAGAATACCATTAGTTGCATTATATTCATTTTGTTTTGGCAGATTGTGTTTGATTTGTGTTTTGTATAATATTTGATTTGTTGTCTAGGGGAAAGAGACACATATGACCCTTTAATCAAATCTATTTCCTCCATATGAGTAATACCATTGCAACAGGTATGTTAGAAGCTGAGAAAGTTTTCAAGATGGTCTTTGCTAGTCATTTATCGAACTGAAATCTGAACATAGGTATGGCCTCACTTTAAGCAAACTTAATAACGAAAATATAGGTTTGTAAGACAGATCAGTTAATCACTGTTTACTCAAAATGGGATTCATCTGAAACTATACACTTCACTAGCAAATTTTAACTAGAATTAATTTTTTTATATAAGTTCTCATAAGAGGTTTACTATATTGCCAATGCCTTTCAGCCAAAGACCAGAAGGAACATACCTATAGGTGAATAAGCTGGGTTTATTACTCATTGCAGTGTCTTCAGTAAGAAGGTGTTTTGAAGAATTATAGTAGAATTTAGGCTTTGAATGTTTGAATGATATTGTGGAGGGTCTAAGGAAGCAAGGGCTTGCTTTGTATTGTGTGCTGTCAGGGAGTGGGTCCAATTCTTTGACTGGGCATCTTAATTAACTGCATTTATAGGGAAGGAAGCCTAGAGTAATGATAAAGCTATAATTGGTTAACAAGTAGCAGTCACTCATAGTAATGTACTTTGGCTCACAAAAACCTTATCCAGAAGGTTAAAGTTTTTATATTCATATTATTAAATATGAAGAGTGATTGAAGAATTTTAATTAAAGAATAGCATAATCAGATTTGAATTTAAGAATGATAACAAAAATTAGAGACAAGTATTAGAGATGACAAATTAGTAGATAGCTGCAATAATTCAGATTTTTGTGGGTTCAAACTGACCATAAACATGGACAGATACAGATCTGAGAATGATTTGAGGGGTAAAATCTACACTTGATGACTAATTGTGTATTTAGTCAGGGAGAGGAAGAATGTCAAGAATGACTCCAAGATTTCTGAATCATTACCTAAGAATGAAAATATGAGAAAACAAATTGCCTTCGATAATGTGGGTTGGCCTCATGCAATCAGTTGAAGATCTGAATAAAACAAGAAGACTAGGCTCTTCTCAGCAGAGAAGAAGTCTCCAGCAGACTACCTGCAGACTTCATTTGCAACATTGGCTCTCCCTGGTTCTATAGCAGATCATCTTCAGACTGTAACGATAGTGTTGACTTTCCCAGGCTGCCAACATGCAATGCAGATTTTAGACTTGCTAAACTCCAGAATTATGTGAGCCAATTTAATATATATATATATATATATGTAAAATTTTATATATATTATGTACGTGTGTATACACATGCACATATGCACATGTGTGCACACGCACATTCTATTTGTTCTGTTTCTCTGGATAACCCTGACTAAAGAATACATATATGTAAGAGTGGTTTGTTATCACCTAGGGACAAAGTATAAAATACCCATAAAAGGTAAAAAAGTATTTAGAGGGTGAGTAGAGCAAGGAGATTGATGGAAACAGATTGGGAAAGGATATTAAGAAATATAGAAAGGGAAGCAACACAAAACAAACAAGCAAGCAAATCTAGTGTCCAGGAAGTGACAGGATCATTTCAAAAGTGAATGTTGAATAGCATCAAGTGCTGCAAGGAAGTACAGTAAGATAAAGAGTAACATGTGCTCAAGTAGATTGGATAAATAAGAGATAGAAAGTAGATCAGCCAGAACATCATCCTATCTTTTATGAACTCTCATGACAGCAGAATATAAGAATACTGCCTTATATTTGTACAGTGCTTCATCATCTACACAGCCCTTTCATGTATTTATTTGCTTTAATCTTCACAATACGTTGTGAGAGAGGAAGGTTTACTAATTTTCATTTTAATTTGAAGACCTGAAAACTTGAACAAGATTCCCAAAGGTTTAACTTTTATATGTCAAAATCAGTACAAAAATCTAGGCCTGCTGACTCCTAGTATAATTCAATTATGCTATATTACAAG
This sequence comes from Lontra canadensis, assembly GCF_010015895.1. Taxonomy (NCBI): domain Eukaryota; kingdom Metazoa; phylum Chordata; class Mammalia; order Carnivora; family Mustelidae; genus Lontra; species Lontra canadensis. The sequence goes on along the minus strand of NW_022631075.1, from coordinate 5,065,509 downwards.
GAGCATCTACTAAGCTACATAAAGTCCTAGAGAACCTAGACATATACTGACAAGAAACTTGGTTATCCTTGACGTCAACATCAGAAGTCACTTCCCAAATATTCTTGGCTTGAATATCAATTATAGAGGTTTCATTCTTTAATAGAAACCTTCTCTACCACCTTGTAGGGTAATTACATTCCATATATGGATTACTATTTTGCACTCACTCACGCTTTTTTAAAAATATATTTACATAATGATTACCATGTAGTAGACACTGTTTTAAGAACCTTACATATATTAAATCATTTAATCCTCACAACAAACTCATGAATTAGGTATTATTATTACTCTTATTTTGTAAATGAGAAAATAGAGACACTGACTATTTAAATAAACTCCTCAAGATGATATAGCTAAGAAATGGTGAAACTGAGATTCAAACCTACTCCTTTCCAGTATGCTACTGTCCTCCAACTTCAAGGAGGTCCATTAACTTTGATATTCTAGCATTTAGTAAACAAATCCATAAATATTCAGTCCATCCCCTTACTACCTTAGAAACTTGGATTTCAGACTCTGTGTTTTAAAAAAAAAATTAATCAACTTAGTCCATGCTCATATGGCAGCCCTTCTGGTTCTCCTTCCCCTCTGTCCCTCACCCGATTTCTTGCAGGCTCTTTTGGTCCTTTTCTGCATGTTATTTGACATTATAGTGTCCTTCTTTAAATGCGGTGCCAGAATCACAGATAAGTCTTCATGAGTTACAGATTCTTGTGTTTTGATATAGACTAAAGTTAAAGGAGTCAAATGCTCTTAGCATTGATGTCATATAATTATAGTATTATTATGTTTATCTTTTGGATTTTAACAATTATTCATTTCTTCTAAGTAAGTTCACATAAGTGTATTTCATCTTTTTAAAAAAATGTAGTATTGCATGGAGCACTGGTATGGTGCATAAACAATGAATCTTGGAACACTGAAAAAATAAAATAAAATAAAATAAAGTAATAAAATAAAATTAGTATTATAAGAGCAACGTGCTTATCCAGCTTTTGAAAGGACAATACCCTTGATCATTGCCTCCTCCTATTCCAAAGGAAGATTTCAATATAGTGTTTTCATTAAGAACCTTTAAAAACATTAATTTGCTTAATCCACAGGACTAGTGATTAGAGCTGTAGAAAAGATTGTCCTAGACTTGTACAGTTTAAGTACTTTACATAGACACAAGATTGATAGGTTTTTGAAACCTCTAACTGCTTAAAGCCCATCTTCCACTCTGTCATTAATCAACTGGCACTCTTTTGCCGGTTTGCTCTACAATAACACAGAAAAAAACTTCAATAAACAGTTCAATGACACTTTAGAGAGAGTGAATACCGGAGAGACAGTAGATTGCCTGAACTGTAAGAGAGAAATAAGTAGATTTATATCCTTTTTTTCCCGTGCAACCCTGCAAAAACACAAACAGAATTATATAGCCAATCATTAAAACCCCTTTATTTTATTACATAGGCCTAGATCAAGATAATTTCTTTTTAACACAAGAGTGATGATGTCGCAATGCTTCTCAAGGCAGTTCTCTCTCTAATGTTTCATTAGCTTTTTAAACTTCTTGCTTTGATCCAGAGTATTTTTTCTTTATTTCATTTGTAAAGCAAGTAAATGTAATAAGCTCCCTTTTGGAAAATCAGCCTGGCTTAAATCATGCATTCTTTATACAATGTTAGGCAGAGAATGGTTAACATTTGTAGCCTCATGACTTGCAAATGAAAGAAAATAATAACGCTTAGCAAGACATTAGAAGAACACATTCACCATGAATCATACTGCCCTTGAAGGTGCAGCTTAAAAAAACAGAGAAATAGATTTGACACCACTTGGACTTGCAGCTCGGACATGCTGCATTAAACTGTTCAAAATTAATTTAATCTGAGCAAGGAGAATAATAGCCTCTCAGTTCAAGGTTTCTGATAGCAGTAATTTGCACTCGAAAGTACTTCCAAAGGGAAAGAATAAATGAAGGGCGACTCTCCAAAACTGAGTGAGCAAATGTATTCACTAATGAAAGCCACTTGATCACCCTATAAAAGATCATCCAAAAAAATGACACATTCTATATCATTCTCTTGGGTAGGAATTTTCTCTTGCAACTGTTCAGTTGCTCTGCTTTGGGGACAGATTCATCCCTTTTTGAACTCTTGATGGCTCTGGAGGAAGTGTCTGGCTTTAGTTGCTGCATTAATTCAGTTGCCCCAAACCAATCTGACAAAAGATCATGCTGTCATAGGCTTTGTGCCCAATATTCTCTTTCATTCTTGGGGAAGGCATTTCTTGGTGAATAAGTGAGCAAAAATCATAGCAAGTACTTAGTGTTTGAAACAATCCACCCCACTTTCTTACAGTCACAAAAAATGTTCTCACCAAATCCAGGTGCCAAGATGCTAAGCAGAGGGAAAGACATGAACTCAAAAGAGGGTACTCATACTAAAAGACCTGAGTGGCCAAACCAATCAATGGAGTAAGTAACCAGCAAAAGCAAACTGGTATATAGAGTGATTTGAGGAAAACTATTAGGATCTGCCTGCTCAAAATTCTCTCTTACATTCATTGACCACAGAGTCAAAGATTCGGTTCATATGTCATTCCCTTGAAAATAATGCCTTCAGGAATCACTGACACATTTTTTACATAAGAAATCATCTAGCACTTCACAAAACTCTGAGACATTGGGATAGCCTAGACACAGAAAAAACTGGCTTTAAGAGCTCTAGGTAGGACTCACCTAACTATCTAGGTAGATAGAAGAGGGGACTCCTGATTTAAATTCTTCCCACTCATAACTAGTATAAATAAACAAATAAATAAACAAATAAAAGTAAATGCAGACAAAAATAGTGATGTTAAGTTCCCTAATAATTACATGCATGGAAAGACAAAACTAACTTCATTTTAGACAATTTCTTTTACTTGCTTAAATCAAGTAGTTTTCTTCATACACTGGGAGAAATTATTTTTCCCTTGATTTGAGCTCTAATGGTGGTTAGAAAGTACATACAAAGAAATACAAAGAATGAGCTTTTCCAAATACCAGGAGAGTAAGTAATATATTAGTATTCAGGTTTCATTTCCAATTCCTTAGCTGCTTTTCTTTTGCAAATTTAGAAGAAAAACCAAAAGGCCTTTTTAAATTCTCTGGTAACACTTAATTTCTTCTGAATAATTTACCTGCCAGTAGTTATTTGTTCTATAATAATTCAAGAAATGCTGGTTATGCCAAAGGCCCTTAAAAAAAAGAATGTCTCTAAGTTCTGTTAGATGTTTAAAATAAATTGAGGACTTTCAAGACATTAAACAACATACTCAGTTGTTGTTGATCAGTGTTTTTCCCCCTCCCCAGCAAAAAACAAACAAATGAATATCATTTAAAAGTTACAAGCAAGGTTTTGAACACTTATCTGGTCTTTAATGAAAACTAATGAAATTTATCCCCAGAATTATATCATACTTCATGGGTTAGGCTAATATTATTAAATGAGTGGTTTTAAAACTCTTCTAGTTAACAGCAAATTTCAGAATGGCTAAAATATTATTAATCTCATGTTAGCCATTTTCTTCTTTTCACTTCAGAAGAAACAGAACTTTACATATTACCATTTGATAATAAATTAATTTAGGTTTCTCAAAGTTGGGCTGTGAACCATTTGTATCAGAATCACTTACGGTATTAAGAAAATATGTAGTTATGCCCCAATTCCTGAGGATTCCTCCTTATAGGATTTATTCCAAAGTTTGAGAACCACGGTTTTCCATATTTTAAATTGATGCCTATCCAATGAAGAAACCAATGTATTGGCTTATAGCCTCTGCTTTATAACTTCCACTGAAATGAAACTTATGATGTCACTCATCAGCCATTGTTAAATAGCGTTAATGGTCAGAAAATTTTTCCTTATACCAAGTCAAAATATATCATGCAACTTCTTCTTATTGGTCCTAGTTCTTCCCTCTGAAACCATGCAAATAAAAATGTAATCCCTTTTCCGTATGACAGTCCTTCAACTACTTGGAGACTACTACTATATTTCCTCTGTTTTCCACCCTGGGCTGAATATCATCTAAATATCTTCAGTCCACACAACTATTCCTTCTGATACCATTTCCATATACTTTACCATTCTTGTCACTGACCCTAGATATGTTCCAGTTTATCATTGTCAGCCTTCAAATATGGTGCCTAGAGCTGAGCATAATATAGAAGATGTGGTTTGGCTGGTATAAAGTATTGTGACACTATGCTTTCTTTCATTTGTTTAGAGCACTAGACATCAAAAAGTACCTTAAACTTGTACAGGCTTTTGTGATGATGTGTGTGTGTGTGTGTGTAATTTTGCCTTTACACATCCAGTGAACGAAAACCTCCAAATCTTTGTTAAGTGCAAACCTATCAAGACAGACTCTCCTCAGACCTCACACTCCATGTACACAGCTAAAAGCTAGGACTCAGATTTTATTTCCTTTGCATGAGATTATATTAACAGTTGGAGTGCCTGGGTGGCTCAGTCAGTTACAGTTAGAGGTTTGCCTTCAGCTCAGGTCATGATCCTAGAGTCCCAGGATGGAGCCCATATCTAGCCTCCTGTTCAGTGGGGAGCCTGCTTCTCCCTGTCCCTCTGCTTCTCCACCCCTCCCAGCTTGTGCTCTCGCTCACTCACTCACTCTCTCTAATAAATAAAGTCTTTTAAAAATATATATTAACAGCAAACCTTCACTGAATCATATTGCTTTTTTTTTTTTAGTAATATTCATTCCTTCCAGCTTTGGATCATCTGTTAAACTTGAGAAGTCTTATTATTTTTATGCCTTCATTAAAGTCATTAATCAAAATACTAAAATTCAGAAAAGGGTGTAGAATCCTATCGCCAAGCCCCTAGTGATATCCTACCAGGTGGATCTGAATCCATTAATTAAAACTTTAAAAATTTTTGTGAGTCATTACATTTACATGTAAATAAGTTTGAAGTTTTACATGCATTTGTTATTTATATTTCCTTTTTGGTTTTTAACTTTCTATCCTTTACCCATTCATTCTCCTTTTATTGAGATATAGGTCACATCATATAAAACTGACTGATTTAAAGCATACAGTTGAGTGTTTTTTAATATATTCACAGAATTGTGTATTCATCACCAAAACAAACTTTAAAACATTATCATTACCCCACATACATACCCTTTAACAGTGATTCTCCATCCTAACAACCCAAGCAATCCCAGGCAACAGCTAATCTACTTTCTGTCCCCATACATTTACCTATCCTAGACATTTCAACTAAGTGGAATCATACAATATATGGCCTTTTGCATCTGGCTTCTTTCACTTAGCATAATGTTTTCAATATTCATCTATATTGCAGTATGTATGAGCACTTCATTCCTTTTTATGGCTGAATGATATAGCATTATATGGATATGCTACATTTTATTTACCCATTCAACTGATGGACATCTGGGTTGTTTCCAAAGTTTGACTATTATGGGCATCTATGGACATTCCTATAAAAGTTATTTTCATGAACATATGTTTTCATTTTTCTGGAGTATACACCCAGCAGTGAAATTTGTGGGACAGATCTTAACTCTATATTTAAGCATTTGAGGAACTGCTAGATTACCTTCACAGTGGCTGCATTATTTTATATTAGCAGCACCACGGTATAAGGGTTCCAATTTCTCCATATGCTTAGCAACACTTTTACTTTCTTTTTTAATACAGTCATTCTGGTGGATGTGAAGTGGCATCTTGTGGTTTTTATTTGCATTTCCGTCAAGTCTCATGATTTTTTGAGCCTGGTTTCATGAATGCATTATCTACTTGTTTATCTTCTTAGAACAAAGTTTATTCAGATCATTTGCCCACTTTTAAAATTCATTCTTTTGTCTTTTTATTGAGTTTTAAGGCTTCTTCACATAATCTGGATATGAGTCCATTATCAGATATATTATTGGGAAATATTTTTACCCATTCTTGGGGTGTCTATTCAATTTGTTGACCATGCCCTATGAAATACAGGGTTTCTTAAATGTTTTTAATTTTTGTGCTGTCCAATCAATTTTTCTTTTCTTTCTTGTGTTTTAGTATCATGTTTTAAAAATATGCTTAATTCAATTTCATGATGATTTATACATATGTTTTCTAGTAAGAGTTTTATACTTTAAGCTCTTACATTTAGGCCTTTGAAACACTTTTAGTGAATTTTTATATGCTATGAGTAAGAGTATCAACTTCATTTTTACACATGTAGATCTCTAGTTGTCCCAACACTATCTGCTGAAAGGCTATTCTTTCCCTTATTGAATTGTTTTGATATCTTGTTGAAAATCATTGGTTATAGGTATATGTGTTTATTTCTGTACTCTGCATTTTTCTCCACTGAATTCCTTATTCCAGCACCACTGTGTGTGGTACTGTCTTGATTACTGTAGCTTTATAACAGGTTTTGAAATCAGGAAGTGTGAGTCCATCGATTTTGCCGTTTGTTTTCAAGATTATTTGCTTGTTGTGGATTCCTTGAATTTCCATGTGAATATTAGAACCGACTTGCCAATTTCTGCAAAAGAAGCAATTATGATTTTGATAAGGATTGTACTAAATTTGTAGATATTTTTACAATTGCCATCTCAACAATATTAAATACTTAAATCCATGAACACAGGATATCTTTCCATTTATGTATATCCTCTTTAACTTCAATGATGTTTTGTAGCTCTCAAGTATTAAGTCTTACGCTTAAGTAAACTACTTCTAAGTACTTAATTCCTTATATGCCCTTGCAAATGAAATTGCATTCCAGTTCATTACTATATAGAAAATAATTCTTTTCTATATCAAAATCATGTATTAGTTTTAATATGTTTTTAAGGGATTCCTAAGGATTATCTATGTACAAAGTCATGTTGTTGTCAAATAGATATATTTATTCCTTTCTGATATGGATGAATGTTATTTCCTCTTCTCCCCTTTTTATCATGACTGGAACTTCCAGTAGAATCCTGAATAGAAGTGGTGAAACTAGACATCCATGTCTTGATCTTAGGGAGAAAACATTCAATCTTTCACCAAGATGTATGATGTTAGCTGTGGATTTTTCATAGGTATCGTTTTAAAAATTTGAGGAAGCGTCTCTGTTTCTTTGATTATTCAGTGTTTTCATGGTGAAATGGTGTTGAATTTTGCCAAAAGCATTTTCTGCATCTATTGAGATGATCATGTAGTTTTTGACCCCTATTTGATTGACATGATGTATTACAATAATTGATTTTTTAGAGATTAAATCAACCTTGCATTTCTGGTATAAATCCCACTTGCATGTGGTGTATAATCATTTTTGTATCCTGTTAGGTTTCATTTTATGGTATGTAACTGGTGAGTTTGTGACTATATTCTTAGGAGACATGTGTCTGTAGTGTACTTGTGTGATATTTTTGTCTGGTTTTGGTATCATGGAAATGAATGAATGAATTGCGGTGTTCCCTCTTCTATTTTGAGGGGCATTTGTGAAAATTGTTATTTTTTTCAATGTTTGGTAGAGTTCTAAAGTAAAGCCATTAGGGCCTGAACTATTTTTGTGGGAAGTTCTTGAATTACTAATTCCATATCTTTATTTGTTACGGGTCTATTTAAAATTTCTATTTCTTCCTGAGTCAGTTTTGGTTTTTTGATGTTTAGGAATTTGTCCATTTTATCTAAGTTGTATATTTTGTTGGCATATACTTGTTGTTAGAATTACCTCATAATTCCTTTTTATGTATGTAAGGTTGGAAATAACATTCCCTCTTTCATTTATGACTTTAGCAATTTGAATATTTCTCTTCCTAAATACAGCTAATGTTTTGTCAGTTTTCTTTATCTTTTCAAAGAAAAAACAGTTTTATTGATTTTCTCTATTCTGTTTCTATGCTCTGTTTCATTAATTTTATGCTTTAACCCTCTTTCTTTCTTTCCTTTTCCTTTCTTTGGCTTTAGTTTGTTCTTCTGTTTCCTGTGTCTCAGGTAGAAGATTAATTTATTGATTTGATATCTTTCTTCTTTTGTAATGTAGGTGTTTTTAGCTATGTGTTTCTATAAGCACTAGTTTAGCTACATCTTAAGAGTTTTCATATATTATGTTCTCATCTCCTTGTATCTCAATTTATTTTCAAATTTTCTTTTGAGCCATTCATTAGTTAATGAACTACTCATTAGTTTTTTACCTTTGAGCTATTCATTAGTTAGTAATATGTTGTTTATTTTCATATACTTATGAATTTTCCAAACATCCTTCTATTAATAACTTCCAATTTCACTCAACTGTGAACAGAGAACACACTTTGTAATATTTAATTCCTTTAAATTTATTGACAATTTTATCATGACCTAGCAGTTATGCTGTTTTGTTTTGTTTTGTTTATCATGGAATGTTCAATGTGCACTTGAAAAGAACATATATTCTGTAATTGTTGTGGAGACCTCTATAGATATCTGGTGTCTTGTTCAGGTATAGTATTGCTCAAGGCCTCTATTTCCACGTTCATCTTCTTTCTAGTTGTTCTATTCAATATTGAACATGGGGTGTCAAATTCCTTAAATATCATTGTTAAATTGTCTATTTCCTACCTCACTTTGGTCAACTTCTGTTTTATATTTCAGGTCTCTATTGTAAGGTATATATTTGCTTATAATTGTTATAACTTCTTAATGAACTAACCCTTTTATCATTATAAGATGTTCTTCTTTATTTCTAGTAACATTTTGTTTTTTAAAATATTTTTTCTGACATTGCTATGACCACTATGGCTTTCTTATGATCACTGTTAACGTGATATATCTTTTCTTACTCTCTTCCTTTCAATCTATTTGAATCTATTTGAATATTTAAATATAAAATACTTCTCCTACAGACAGCATATAGTTGAATCTTATTGTTTTTAGCCAATCTAACGATCTCTGCCTTTTGATTATATTATTACTATATTCACATTTAAAGTTATTCATGACATAGTTGGATTTTGTCTGCCATTTTACATTTGGTTTTCTATATGTCTTGTGTCATTTTTGTTCCTCTATTCCTCCTTTACTGCCTTATTTTGTATTAAGTAAATATCTTCTAGTGTAACATTTTAAATACTTTAATGATTTTTTCAGCATATTTTTAGTTATCTTCTTGGTGGTTGCTATAAGATTTATTACATACATTCTAATTTATCAGAATCTACTTAATAATTATGCCAATTTAATTGCAGTGAGATATACATACAGTACTCCTACATAGCTCTATACCTTCTTCCCCCTTTTTGCACTTTTAATATATATAATAATATGTATATATAAACAATATGTTTATTTATGCATGTTACAAAGCCAACAATACATTTTATAGTTATTATTTACATAAATTTATGTCCATTTATGAAGCTGAGAATAGAAAAGAGAGCAAATATATCTTTATACTGGTTGTTATATTCCCTTTCTTATTTAACCCTTACGATTCTCCTTATATGTTTCTATGTATTATCCACTGCTGTCATTTTCTTACTCCAATACAACTTTGCTTTCACCCACCTCTTTGGTGTTATTTTGGAATATATTATATTTCTGTATGTTATAGAACCAACCAGCCAATTAGATACATATGGCTTATACAACTGCTCTTTAAATAAAAAATAAAAGAAAAATAAATGTCCATGTATATGCCATGTATAATTACATTTAACAGTCCTTTTTGTTGTTTCATGTGGATTTGAAGTTTTATTTTCCTTTACTTACTTTCAAATGAAGAACGTCTTGGGTGTTTCTCAGCTTTTGTTTATATAGGAATGTCTTTATTTTGTCCTCATTTTTGAAAGTTAGTTTTGTTGGATAAAAGGTTCTCAGTTGCCAGGTTTTCTTCTTTCATCATTTTGAGCATTTAATCTCACTGTCTTTCAGTATCCATTATTTCTGATGAGAAGTCAGATATTAATCTTATTGGGACTCCCTTGTACAAGACAAGTCATTTTTTACATGATGCTTTCAAGATTTTCTATTCATCTTTGGCACTCAGCATTTTTTCTATCATGTAGCTGAATGTGAACCTTTTAAAATGTATCCCACTTGGAGTTTATTGTGTTTCTTTAATGTGTAGACTAATGTTTTTCAGAAAATTTATGATATTTTCAGCCGTTATTTCTTTGAACATTTTTTTCTGCTTCTTTTCTTTCTGTCTCTATTTCTGGTACACCCATAGCACATATGTTGCTACACTTAAAGGTATCCTACATTTTGCTGAAGTTCTGTTTTTTCTTCTTCATTCTAGTTTCACTCTGCTCTTGAAATTGCATAATCTCTATCAACTTACTTACTTTCAAGTTTCTTAGGTCTTTCTTCTTCCAGCTGATATATACTTTTGAGACTCTGGTAGATTTTTCATTTTGGTTACTATAGTTTCCAACCCTAGAATTTTCTTTTGAAAAAAAATCATTTCTACTTCTTTAATGATATTCTCTGCTTGATGAGACATTGTCTTTATATCTTCTCTTCTTTAAGTATGGTTTCCTTTAGCTCTTATAATATATTTATAATGGATAATTCAAGTTCCTCCTCTGTTAGATCAAATATCTGACTCTTTCAAAAACAGTTACCTATTTTTTTAACTGTCATATATTCTTGTTTCTGACATTTGTTATGTTTTTGTTGAAAACTCAAATATTTAGGTAATATAACAACTGTGGATGCTGATCCCCCTTAATATTCTCCAAGGCCTATTTGTAATGTTTATTTACTTTGTTGACTTGATTAGACTGTTTTAGTAGAGTGTATTTATCCTGCAATGTGAAGTCATTGGATTTGTTCCTTAGCGGGTGTACCCTTACATATTTCCAGTCACTCTGGGACTACAATGGTTTTAACAAGGCTCTCCTTGATTGTACCTTGCCCTAATCTCTGTTAAACTTCCTGTCTCATTTTGTATATTATTCAGCCCTCATTCACATGAATTCATAGTTAACTGTTCTATTATTTTTGACAATGCCTCGGGACATATATTGTTTCACAGGCTGAACCAATTAAATTCAGAAAGGGATAGATTTTAAGGCCAGCTTTGGGGTTTATTCAGAACTCAGGAAGGGTCTTCTCACTATCTCCATCCCTGATTTTCTTTGGTGAACTAGCTGTCTAGTGTTTTGCTTACTGCTCTGAATTAAGAGGAGATGCTATTTTTGATGGTGTCCTTAGGCTTGAAATAAACACACTCTATTTTGTTGTTGTTGTTGTTCAGGGGATATATTTTGTTTTTAATTTTAGGGGTTTTTTTATTTAATTTTATTTTTTCAGTGTTCCAAGATTCATTGTTTATGCACACACCCAGTGCTCCATGCAATACATGCCCTCCTTAATACCCACCACCAGGTCCTCCTGACCCTCAACCCCCTCCCCTCCAAAACCTTCAGTTTGTTTCTCAGAGTTCACAGTCTCTCATGGTTCACCTTCCCCTGCAATTTCCCCCAACTTACTTCTCTTCTACTTCACCCAATGTCCTCCATGTTATTCCTTATGCTCCACAATTAAGTGAAACCATATAATAATTGATTCTCTCTGCTTGCCTTATTTCACTCAACATAATCTCCTCCTGTCCCGTCCACATTGATACAAAAGTTGGGTATTCATCCTTCCTAATGGAGGCATAATATTTCATTGTATATATGGACCATATCTTCTTTATCCATTCATCCACTGAAGGACATCTTGGCTCTTTCCACAGTTTGATGACTGTGGCCATTACTGCTATGAACATTGGGGTACAGATGGCCCTTCTGTTCACTACATCTGTATCTTTGGGATAAATACCCAGTAGTGCAAGTGCTATTTCAAATAGAGTTAGTTTCTTTGAGGAGAGTTATTTTCATAAAATCACCTCCCACCCTGGACAAATTCTCTGTATCACTAATCTGGGCACTTGGAAGGTGTAGTAGGCTGAATGGTGGCCATCACCAAAACATATGTGTTCCTGGAATATTTGGATGTTAATTTATTCAAACAAAGGATCTTTGCAGAGGTAATTATACAAAAGATTTCAAGATGAGATAAACCTGGTTTTCTAGATGGGCCCTAAACCCAACGGTAAGTGAAATTCTAAGAAAAGAAACAGAGAAGACACACAAGATAAAGGCATAAAGTGTGACACAGAGATTAAAGTTATATATTCCCCAAACCAAGGGAACACCAACAGCCACCAAAAGCTGGAAGAGGCAAAAAGGTTTTCTCCTGTAGTCGTCAAAGGTGGTGTGGCTTTGCTGCTACTTTGATATGGAATTTTTGTCTTTCAAAATTTGATAGAATAAATATGTATTATTTTAATCTACAACATTTATCATAATTCATTATTATTCATTGTAATTCATTATGGCAGTCCTAAGAAACCAATCCAGATTTTGATAACATGAAATGAAGTGCTGCAGTTAACAACTAAAACTTTGGAATTTGACAATGGGCAGGGCTGGAAGAATTTGGGGGCATATAATAGTCAAAACCTAGATTTCCTTTCCTGGTAGAAATATGGGCATTAAAAAATAATTTTGGTGAGTGCTCATAAGGAAAAAAGGAGCAATATAGAAAAATCTTCTACCATCTTGGAAAATACATGTATCATTTTGAACAGAATGCTGGTAAGTATATGAATGTTAAAAGTGTTCATGATGAGAGCCCAGAAGGAGATGAAGAACATGGAAGAATGGTAATCCTTATTATGTATTGGCAGAAAACTTGACTGAATTTTATTCTACTGTTGGGTAGGAAAGATAATTTGTAAACAATGAACTTGGATGTTCCGTTAAAGATATTTCTACGTAGTTTGGAAGGTATAGCCTGTTTTCTCCTTGCTGCTTATAGTAGAATTAAAGAGGAAATAAACTGAAGAAGAACTGTTAAACAAAAAGAAGACAGCACTACACAATTTAGGAGTTTATGGCTTATCTAGAGTGTTAGGGATGCTAAAATTATGAAATTCTCTGATGGAAAAGATTGCTCTAATTGCTCTAAAGAGAGGGCCTAGGATAGATCTCTTTTTTTGCTGAAGAAATTGGGTAAATAATTTAGAAATCCAATCAACCATCTCACTAGAAAGCAGGAATAGTGACAGGGTTATTCAGCAAAGGCCTGTGGAGAAATTCCTCATCTAATGTTACAGACCCCCTTGACATATGTGGAAGACCAACTAGGTTTCTGAGAATCTTATATCAGAAGAAATACTGCCAGCTTGGACTGAAGGAGAAAAGGTAAGGCAAAATGAAACAAGTCTCTCAGACTTCTAAGTATCTACAGACAGGAAATGGTCTGATAAAGCTACTCACCTGCACATGTATTACCCTTCAAGATAAAGAAATAATGACTCTAGCACAGAGCCTTGGATACAGAGGCAGGGTCTTCCCTAAAACTTGATTTTGATAAGTTAGATGATTTAGATGATGAAATTTAGAACTTCTTTGAATTTATGATGTTTACATGAGAGTTTAGACTTAGAGTTTTTCCTTTAATGGATTAAAACTTCACAGATATTAGGAGGGATTGAATGTATTTTGTATATTGGATAGAGATGAATTTTGGAGGTCATGAGGTTGACTATAATGGGTTAAATTGTCCCCCCAGAAAAATATGTCTAGATGGAAACTGTGAGTGTAAACTTAACTGGAAAAAAGGGTCTTTGCAGATGTAATTACGTTAAGAACCTCAAGATGAGAGGAGCATCCTGTACTAAAAGAGTGGACCCAAATCAAACAGCAATTGTCCTTATAAGAAGAAAAGGGGGAAGGCACAAATAAGAAGGCCATGTGAAGACTGAATCAGGGATTAAAGTTATGTATTTCCAAACCAAGGAACAGCTGGTTGCACCAGGAACTGGAAGAAGTAGGAAAAGATCCTTCCCTAGAACATTCAGGACTGTGGACCTGCTGAATTCCAATCTCCAACATTGTGAGAGAATAAGTTTATGTTGTTTTTAACCACCCAGTATTTTTTTTTCCATGACTACAACAGGAAGTATAGAGTACAGTTATAGCCTCGGATTACTACATTACCTCTCCCATTTTACAACTTTTGTCCTACCCTAAAGCTGGGATATAAGTTGTTAGACTCAGCTTTCTCAGGCTGCAGTGGTTGGGTTAGAGTTTGTCTTATGGGTAGGATCTCAGTGGAGGAAGTGGTCCCCTATCATCTTAGCCAGCCTATCAGGATATGAGCCTCTTCAGCTTAGAATTGTAGAGGTTAAGAAATGCTGTCAACCTGTTCCTCCCAATGAAATAAAGTGAGCCATGACTTGGGAATTGAGGGGACAGGGGCACTGTCTTCTTGGTCACATACATCATGAGTGGAGCTTTCATCATTTTTTATTTTGAGGTAGGGAAGGAAAGGATCTCAGCTCAAATGTTACAGATTCTTGCTAGTCTTACCTAGTTTTAGTAGATTTTCTTGAATAAATATTTCTTCATTTGCTGTATAACCTTAGGATAATTTTCAGAAAACATTAAATCATTAGGTTGGTCTAATTTTTTTTAACTTTGCTTATTTCACTGAAAAGGGGTACTACAAAACTCCTTACACTGACATGGAAGTGGAACTACCCCATTCTTTTTATTAAGTAACTGATTTTTTTACTTAAGGTTGTTACTTTGAGATAATTTTAGATTCACATGATGATGTAATAAATAATACAGAAAACACAGTTGGTAATTCCTATGACATTGACCATCACAACTTCTTTCTAGATATCTCTTCTGAGACAAAGGAAATAAAAGCAAAAGTAAACTAGTGGGACTACATCAAAATAAAAATGTTACTGCACAGTGAAATAAACAATAAATAAAACTAAAAGTCAACCTACTGAAGGGGAGAAGATATTTGCAAATTACCTATCTGATAAACGGTTCATATCCCAAATATATAAAGAACTGGTACAACTCAACATCCAAAAAAATCCAATTTAAAAAGTATCAGAAGACATGAACAGACATTTCTACAATGAAAACATCCAGATGGCCAATAGACACATGAAAAATGCTCAACATTAGTCCTCATCAGGGAAGTGCAAATCAAAACTATAATCCCTTCACACCTGCTAGAATGGCTAAAATCAAAAGCACAAAAAACAACAACTGTTGGCATGGATGTGGAGAAAAAAAGAACTTTTGAGCACTGTTGGTGAGAATGCAAATTGGTGCAGTCATTTTGGAAAATAGTATGGAGACTCCTCAAAGCCTTAAAAATAGAACTGACCAGTGATCCAGTAATTATACTACTGGTTATTTACTCAAAAAGGACAACACACTAATTCAAAAAGATACATGCACCCTTATGTTTATTGCATCATTATTTACAAAGGCCAAATTATGGAAGCAGCTTGTGTCCATTGATGGGTGAATGGATAAAGAAAAGGTGAGAAAATTATATATATATGTATATATATATATATATATATATATATATATATACATATATATATAATAGAATATCATTCTTCTATAAAAAGGAATGAAATCTTGCCATCTGCACTGACATGGATGGATCCAGAGAGTGTAATGCTAAGAAAAATAAGCCAGAGAAAGACAAGTATCATATGATTTCATTCCCATGTGGAATTTAAGAAACAAAACAAATGAGCAAAGGAATAAAGAGTCAAACGAAGAAATATACTCTTAATTATAGAGAACAAACTCATGTTTACCAGAAGAGAGTATGTGGGGGAATGGGTGAAATAGTTGATGGTAATTAAAGTGTACATTTGTTATGATGAACACTGAGTAATATATAGAATTGTTGAATCATTATATTGTACACCTGAAACTAACATACTGTATGCTAACTGTACTGGAATTAAAATTAAAACTTAATAAAAAAGTAATACAGAGAGATCCACTGTACTCTATGCCCAGTTTCCCCCAATAATAATATCATGAGCAACTACAGTACTATATCAAAAGTAGCATATTGCCATTGACAAAGTCAAGAAACAGATCATTTCAATCACCACCAGGATCCCTCATTTCCCTTTTTGCAGTCACATCCACCTGCCTAACAGCCCAAGGGACTTTATGGGTTATTAGCAGAACAATATATCCATTATAGGAGTCCCAAAATGAGAAGAGAAAGAATGGGGAAGGTAGCTAGAGAGTTTCTTTGAGGAAATGATGCCAAAAAATTTTCCAAATTTGAGTAAAGACATGGATAAACAAATACAAGAAACTCAATGAACTTCAAGTAGGATAAACCCAAGGAGACCCATTATAATCGAACTGTTATACATTATAATCAAACTGTTGAACTACAAGACAATCTAGAAGCTCTAAGAGAAAAGTGACCCCTCACATACAAGGAATCATCAATAAGATTATCACTGGATTTTTCAGCAGAAACATTGCAGGACTTAAAGTAGCAGGATGGCAAATTTAAAGTGCTGGAGGGAAAAACCTTTCAGCTGAGAATTTTATGTGTTGCAAAACTGTCTTTCCAAAATGAGAGGAAAATTAGGACATTCCCAGATAAACAAAAGCTGAGGGAGTTCATTAACACTAGACTGCTCTACAAAAGATGATAAAAGGAGCTCTTCAAATTGAAAAGAAAGGCCACTAGATTCAAACCTATGAAATTTAATTTAAAGTCATGTGAAAATATAAAGTTCTTCAGTAAAAGTAAATACTAGGCAAATATAACAATATATATTACTGTTTGTGCATCAAAATTATCAAAAGAGTGAAAACACAACCAACAGAATGAGAAAAAAATATTTTCAAATCATGTGTTGTATAAGGATCTAGTAGTATTCTGAATGTATAAAGAAGTCTTACAACACAACAACAAAAAGACAAACAACTGAACTTTAAAATAGGCAAAAAATCTGAATAGACATGTCTCCAAAGATATTCAGATAACCAACAAGCACAAGAAAAGGTGCTCAATATTATTAGTCATTAGCAAAATTCAAATCCAAATTGTAATGAGATACCACTTCATGATTACTGGGATAAAAATATTTTTTTAAAGAAAATAACAGGTATTAGCAAGGATGCAGAATAAATGGGAACCCTCAAATATTGCTAATGGGAATTTAAAATGGATCAGACACTTTGGAAAACAGTTTGGAAGTTCCTCAGCAAATTAAATATAGAACTACCATATGATTCAGACGGTCTAGTCTTCCATTGACAACAGTTCTATCATTTGAAAACAGATATGAAAATAAAAACTTGGGACGCCTGGGTGGCTCAGTTGGTTAAGCAGCTGCCTTCGGCTCAGGTCATGATCCCAGCGTCCTGGGATCGAGTCCCACATCGGGCTCCTTGCTCGGCAGGAAGCCTGCTTCTCCCTCTGCCTCTGCCTGCCATTCTGTCTGCCTGTGCTTGCTCTCTCTCCCTCTCTCTCTCTGACAAATAAATAAAATATTTAAAAAAAATAAAAATAAAAATAAAAACTTGTACACAAATGTGTGAACAAAATTCTTTCCTCTGCCTCCTCCATTCTGCTGCTGAGCCTATTAATTCAGTTTTTATTTTAGTTTTTGTCTTTTTCATTTATGAAATTTCCATTTTTTTTATTTTCTATCAAATGAACTAATAAATAGGCCCCATCTTTGAGTTCAAAATCCAGTGAGGTGGAGATAAGGGAGCATTTGATTAAAATATAATTTCAAATGTGCAATGGACTTGCAAAGAAAAGACATATGAAAGATAAATTAAGAAATTCTGTTAATGTCTTGCTGAAATCTAGATATGTCATCCCTTTAAATTTCCCTTAACCATAACTCTTACCAGTCTGGTAACCTTTTTAATACAAGTAATTAAATTAGCTGAAAAAATATTTATTTCTATTGAATCAAGGGTACCCTTTGATTTTACTAATTTTTTGCTAAATGCTCACAAACTTACCTGTTTATTAATATAACTATTGGAAGGTGATCAATACCAACATGGCTTTGGTCTGTAATTGAGAGAATTTATATTTCTCAAGTCTCAGAAAAAAGTAAATTAGAACAGCATTTTTTGATGAGAGAAACATTTTGTACATTTTCATTCTTCTGACAATTCCCCTATTCTTCTCATTTTTCAAAGATTAGCAATAGAGTTTCCATGAATACTTCTGGAATTTGTTCCATTACCCTTATATATAACACATTTGGCCTGCAAGTTTAAAACATTGAAAGAAAATTAATACATTCCCACTATTCTTTCCCATTTATTGGCTCTCAGGTCACCCCAACCACATTTTGTGCAATGGGTTGCAATAGGAAGGTATTTATTTTTCTAATAAAGTTTAGGTACAAAATGGAGTTGAATTATTTTCTTACTTTCAGTCATCTGTTAATTTTGTATCTCTAGCAAAGGGCTTCTCTTGCCCTGGTTTTTATTCTAACATTTAATA
Source organism: Lontra canadensis (assembly GCF_010015895.1). Lineage (NCBI taxonomy): Eukaryota > Metazoa > Chordata > Mammalia > Carnivora > Mustelidae > Lontra > Lontra canadensis. Next base: position 5,047,100 of record NW_022631075.1, on the reverse strand, counting down.
CAGTTATCAAAGCCCTTTGTCTGTCCTCGGCATTTTTTGTGGGTCTCAGCATATTTTGTACTTAACCTTTCTAACCATATTCCTACAAAATATTTTGTATTTGTCCTTGATTGTATTTTCTTCTATATTTCCACATTTCTGAAGAAAAATATGAACTCATAAGAGATTTCTCAGTGCAGCCACAGTTTTCTTTAGATGTCTCTGCTGTTCAAAATGTGTTTTTTTTTTAAAGATTTTTATTTATTTATTTGGCAGACAGAGATCACAAGTAGGCAGAGAGGCAGGCAGAGAGAGAAGGAGGGGAAACAGGCTCCTTGCTGAGCAGAGAGCCAGATGCAGGGCTGGATCCCAGGACCCTGGGATCATGTCCTGAGCCAAAGGAAGAGGCTTTAACCCACTGAGCCACCCAGGTGCCCCTCAAAATGTTTTTTTGTTTTTTTTTTGGGGGGGGTGTTGTTGTTGTTGTTTTTTACTGTTCTAAGTATTTTTTAAATTTCTTTTCAACATAACAGTATTCATTGTTTTTGCACCACACCCAATGCTCCATGCAATCCATGCCCTCTCTAATACCCACCACCTGGTTCCCCCAACCTCCCACCCCCTGCCCCTTCAAAACCCTCAGATTGTTTTTCAGAGTCCATAGTCTGCAGTTGTGCAGTCAAGTTGTGCAGTCAAGGTGCACCTTGGAACGCTTCTGAGCAATCAGGATTCCCCACCCAAACGAGAGAAAAAAGAGAGATAGAGAGAGACAGGAAAAAAAGGGAAGATAAAAGAGAAGGTTCTGCCCAAATGGGCCCCAAGGTAAGATTGATGAAGTATACAAACAAAAACAGACAAACAAAAAGACTGATAAAAGTATATGACAAGAGAAAAAAATATATATAGGCAAATAATGGAAGAAACTCATCAAAAAGAACCCCAAGTATAAGATTTATGTACTATCAGGACAAACACAAAAACACGGAAACACTGGTGATAGAAAAAGATGGGAGAGTGGTTATAAATTCTCAGTGTGGGCGAGGAAGGTTATTTTGATTCTTCCTGGATGTATCTTGATATCTTTGTTAAAGGATTCAACTTTCCTAAGATAAAGGGGGATTAAAAATCGGTTTACCTGTAGGGGTAGCATTCATTGGGGACAGGGGATTACCTTGAAGTTTAACTCTATATGAATATTAGAAAATAAAAATAAAAAAGGAATAAACTAGACTAAGCTAAACTAAAATTTAGGGAAAAAAATTAAAAAAATAGAAATGCAAAAGAAAAACACAGGTGTATGTATCAAAATGTTCAGGTTAGAAGGTTATTATGGAATTTGATGTACTGGACATCTCACTGTGATGGTAAATAGGTTAAAAAATTATCTATATATAAAAAAAGAACCAGAATAGTGGGAACGAGTTAAAAATAAAAGTTGTCCTATGAAGTAGTGGTGGTTGTTCTCTTGTAGTCTTTTTTTCCTCTTTTTTCTTTCCTGGTTGGTTTTCTGGGGGAGGGGACTGCCACGTGGGTTTTCAGTCAACGATGTTCCCTGAGTTAAGTCCTCCCGCCCCCACTCAAGGGGGTGGGCTCTGAGGAAACCGGTTTTTTCAGGCTTTTGTTCTCTGGAGGTTTTTATGTTGTTCACTTTTTTTTTTTCTCTCTCCTTGACCGCTTTTGATGGTTCTTGTAGGTTTAGAGGAAAGCAAACTGCACCCTGACCTCCCTCTCAGAGTTTAGAAGCCTCAGTCTGCTCCCCTGTGGGTGCTGCAGAGCCCATATAAATTTCCCCCTTGGCCGCTGGCAGAGCAGGTTCCGAGTCGCGGTCCCTGGGGACGCAGGATCTTCTGCTTGTACCCAAAACCACGGCAGCGGTGGCTGTCTGGGCAGCTCCAGACCGCCAGAGAGGTTCCAAGCAGTGATTGCACACTGAGATTTTCCCGCTGGCCCGGGCTGAGAGTGCCCGGTCTTTCTGGGTCTAAGAGCGCCTGGCTTGCGCACACCTCTCTCAGGGGAGGGTGTGGGTGGCGCATCTCAGGCTCTGAAACAATGGCGTGGGTCTAAGAGTGCTGGGCTGGGCCTTCACGCACCTCTCTCAGGAGAGGATGAGGGGCGCGCGCGTCTCAGGCTCTGTTAGCATGGCTCAGTGTTCTGCCATCTGGCGAGGCTCCCAGCCCCCTCACAGGAGCTGGACCCCATGCATTCTCGGGCGTGCTGGCGGCTCAGGGACCAAGACCTGGTTTCTCCGCCGCACTCTCTGTGGCTCAGTACCAGGGGAGGCTGTCCTGGGTCCAAGGACTTAAGCCCCTGTCCCTAGCCGCCCCGATTCCCACAATCCCCCCCCACACACCATGATCCTTTGCTTTTTTTGAGTGCTTTCAACCAGTCTCCAAGTTAATGCTGGTCCCCAGACGCAGGGTGCTCTCATGTTAGGGGTATTACTTTCCAATTGGTCACCTCTGGTGGCTCCCTCCCCCTTTTGTTTATCTTTCAATATCAGTCCTACATTCCCACTCCGCTTTACCTGCCCACTGGCGTCTTCTGCCCCTGTAGAGATCCAGACGTGTATAATTCTGATCTCAGGCTGATTTCATGGGTGATCAGAGTTCTTTGGTAGGTAATCAGCTCACTTCAGGGTACAGGTTGAAACGGTGCCTCCTCCTACTTCCCCGCCATCTTGTCTCCCCCTGCCTTCCTTTTTTTAGTGGAGTCTTTGTCCAGTTTTGGTATCAGGGTAATGCTGGCCTCATTGTATTGTTTTGGAAGTTTTCCTTCCTTTTCTAATTTTTGGAATAGTTTAAGAAGAATAGGTATTAACTCTTCTTTCAATGTTTGGTAGAATTTCCCTGGGAAACGACCTGCCCTGGACTTTTGTTTGGGAGGTTTTCAATTACTGATTTAATTTCTTTTTGGTTCTTGGTCTGTTCAAGTTTTCTATTTTTTCCTGTTTCAGTTTTTGTAGTTTATATGTTTGTAGGAATTTATTCATTTCTTCCAGGTTATCCAATTTGTTGGCATATGGTTTTTCCTTCTTTTTTTTTTAAAGAGTTTATTTATTTGAGAGAGAGGGAGAGAGTGAGAGTGAACAAGCAGGGGGAGGAATAGAGGGAGAGGGAGAAGCAGATTCCCCACTGAGAAGGTAGTCTGACATGGGGCTCCATCCCAGGACCCTGAAATCATGATCTGAGCTGAAGGCGCAAGTGGAACTGACTGAGCCAGGTGCCCCTAAATTCTGCATTTAAAAAATTAAACAGCTCCAAAAATTAACTGACTGAGCCAGGTGCCCCCCTCTTTTTTGTTGTTGTTGTTGATTAATCTGGGTAAGGGATGATCAATTTCATTAATTCTTTCAATCAATCAGCTCCTGGATTCATTGATGCATTCTACTTTTTTTATATAATGTGTTCCTGCTTTAATCTTTATTATTTCTCTTCTTGTTCTGGCTTAGGGCTTCGATTGTTCTTTTTCTAACCCTTTTGGTGTAAGATTAGGTTGCATATTTGAGATTTTTCTTGCTTCTTGAGGTAGGTCTGTATTGCTGATATCCTTGTACCCTCCTAGGACCAATTTTGCAGCAACCCAAATGTTTTGGACTGTGGTTTTTTTTCATTTTCATTTGCTTCCATGTATTTTTTTATTTCTTCTTTAGTTTCCTGGTTAACCCATTCACTCTTTAGTAGGATGTTCTTTAACCTCTATGTATTTGTGGTCTTTTTAAATTTTTTCTTGTGGTTGAGTTCACATTTCAGTGTTTTGCTCTGAAAATATGCAGAGTAGGATCTCAATTTTTTTGTACTGGTTGAAGTCTGATTTGTGACCCAGTATCTGTGATCTATTCTGGAAAATGTTTCATGTCCACTCAAAAGAATGTGTATTTTGCTGCTTTAGGATAAAATGTTCTGAATATATCTGTTATGTCAATCTGGTCTAGTGTGTCATTCAAAGCCAATTTTTCCTTGTTGATTTTCTGCTTAGATGATCTGCCTATTGCTATCAGTAAGGGTGTTAAAGTCGCTGCTACTATTGTATTATTATCAATGAGTTTCTTTATGTTTGTTATTAATTGATTTATATATTTGGGTGCTCCCAAGTTGGTGCATAAATATTTACAGTAGTTAGTACTTTCTGGATAGACCCCTTTATTATGATATAGTCCCCTTCTTCATCTCTTTTTGCAGTCTTCTTCATGTATTATTACAGTCTTTGGTAAACCTAGTTAGTTTGATATAAGTATGGTTACTCTGACTTTCTTTTGATGCCCTTTGGCATGATAGATTGTTCTCCATCCCCCTCACCCTTCAATCTTCAGGTGTCTTTAGGTCTAAAATGAGTCTCTTGTAGGCAGCATATAGATAGGTCTTTTTTTTTTTAATCCATTCTGACATCCTGTCTTTTGGAGCATTTAGTCCCTTTACATTCACTGTGTTTATTAATAGATATGAATTTTTTTGCCACTGTGTCACTTCTGAAGTCATTGTTTCTGGAGATTTTCTCTCTTCCTTTCTAATCTTGCTTTCCCCCCCCACTCCCCACTCAAAGAGTCCTCTTCATTACTTCTTACAGGACTGGTTTAGTGGGCATGAACTACTTTAGTGCTTGTTTGTCTGGGAAATTCTTTATCCCTATTTCTATTCTGAATGACAGCTTTGGTGGATGGAATATTCTTGGCTGCATATTTTTCTCATTTACCACGTTAAATATATCATGCCACTCTCTTCTGGCCTGTGAAAACTCTGTGGAGATATCTGCTGCTAACCTTAATTGTTTTCCCTTATAAATTGGGACATTTTTGTCTTGTTGCTTTTAGACTTTTTGCATATCTCCATATTTTGAAATTTAACTATGATATGTTTTTGTGTTGGCCTGCTTTTGTTGATTTTGGTGGTAGTTCTCTGTGCCTCCTGGATTTGGATGTCTGTTTCCTTCCCCAGATTAGGGGAGTTTTCAGCTATAATTTGCTGAGTAAAACATTCTGCCCCTTTCCTGTCTCTTCTTCTGGGACTCCTATGATACAAATGTTATTATGCTTTATGGATTCACTGAGATCCCTAAGTCTACCTTCATGATCCAGTATTTTTCTTCCCTTCTTCTTTTTGGCTTCATTATTTTCCATAATTTTATCTTCTCTATCACTTATTTGTTCCTCTGCTTCTTCCATCCTTGTGATCATTACATTCAGTTGGTTTTGCGTGTTGGTTATAGTTATTTTTTATTTTGGCCTGACTAGGTCTTTTATCTCTGTGGTAATACACTCCCTGGTGTCCTCTATGCTTTTCTAAAGCCCAGCTAGTATCCTTAAGATTGATTGTTGTTTTAAGTTCTGGTTCAGGCATATTACTTATATCTATTTTGATTAGATCCCTGACCATGGCCTTTACTTGTTTTTATTTATTTATTTATTTTTATTTTGGGATGAATTCCTCCTTCTTGGCATTTCATCTAAGCCACTGTCTTCTTCTGTTTTAGGAAAGTCTGTTATGTTTCCTGCTCCTGAGAGTAATCATTTTATAAAGAGGCCATATACTGTCCAGGGCCTGGTGCTTCAGGAATTGTTTCTGTCATATGCTGTGTGCACACCTTTGATGTGTTTTTCCACTTTTTCCCTCAGGCCAGTCCTCTGAAGTGTTTCTCTTTGTCTGCAGTAGGGAGTGTTTTGACCTTGTCCACTGTGTGGTGAGTTTTTACTAGGTGTGCTCTGGTCTGCTTGTTAACAGATATCTGATGCTATTTCCACTTGAGTTGAAGCTTTGTAACACTCTATGGTCAGTAGTTGGGTTGTGTGTGAGGGCTTGTGCTTGTCTTCTAGAGTAGGGGCCCACAGAACCAGAACTCTGAGGCACATTTGTCTTAGTAAAGCAGCACTTGCAGAGTGTGTGTGGGGGAGTGGCACTTAGTGGGGTTAAGTCACCACTGTTGGCACTGTGTATTTTACTGAAGTTAGTTTATGCTGAGAGGTGGGCGAGACAAATGACACCAGCCCTCTTCCTTACCCTGAAGAGGGGAGTTCACACCTGTTGGTGTGCAGGAAGCCCTCATAGAAGACTGAACCATCTTCCCTCATGTGTTCTAGGTGTCCTTCAGATCCCTGCCTTCACCCTTTCTATATTCTGGCTATCTTCCTGCCTTGTAGTGCACTGCATCTATTTATCCCAGGAAGGCCAGCTGAGTTTTAAAACTCCAAACTTTAGGGATCTGGCATGGTGAGGACCCATACTCATTCTCTGGGTGAGGGAGTCTCACTGCACTGGGACTGGTGCAGGTTTGTCCCAGAAAGGCAGTCATACCAAAGCACAAGAACTTGGTATTTGGAGTAAAGTCCAGCTAAAAGCTGTGTCCAGGTTAGCCACCTCAGCTGGTGTCTTTATACCTATGCTGAGGGGTGGGGAAATATAATGCACCCTCCAGCTCTTTTGTCCCCTGAGAGTCAGTGTCATCTCTCCCAGATGCACTCAAAGAAGGGGGAACCATCTCTCTGAGTGCATCCCAGGAGATCATCAGATTATGCCTTTTGCCTGCAGGATCTCTGCCTTCTTTCTCCATAGGAGCACTGCTGTGCCCACCAAGCTCTGTACCTGCTGTGGCATGGACCTCTAAAACTCCAGTCTTTGAGATTTTCTGGTTGTAAGAACTCATGAAAATCAGCCTCTCTCATTTTCCCAGTCAATGTCTTTGGGAGTATGTTCCTTGTGTGATCCCCTGTGTGCTCCCCCGCCTCCTTATCTTTCTCTCTCTCACCTCTTTCTTTGATCAGGGCTCCCTCCTCTCGGCAGCACCTGAGATCCTTTTCTCCCCCAAATCATGTCTCTGCACTTCCTACCTTTCACAATGTGGCCTTTTATTTTCCTCTAGTTGTGCAATTTGTTCTATCAGTCCTCAGATCAATTTCTTGGGTATTCAGAATGATTTTAGATGATTCAGTGTTCAAGGGATGAGGCAGGCCTGAGGTCTTTCTGCTACTCCAACATCTTAGCTCATTAATCCAAAACCCATACACTCACTTTCAATTTGAAGGTGCCTTTAGTCTAAAATGAGTCTCTTGTAGGCAGCATTCAGGTGGGTCTTATTTTTTTTTTATCCATTCTGACACCCTATGTATTTTAATTGGACTGTTTAGTCCACTTACATTCAGAATAATTATTGATAGATATGCATTTAATGCTATTTTGTTACCTGTTTTGTTGTTTCTGCAGAATTTCTCTGTTCCTTTCTTGTCCTTCTGGTCTTTCATTTCCATTCAAAGAGTCCCCTTTAATGTTTCTTGCAGGATTGGTTTAGTGGTCACAAACTCCTTCAGTTTTCTCTGGGAAACTGTCTCCTTCTGTCCTGAATGGTAGCCTTGCTGCTCTCAGGGAAGCTCTCCAAGAAGAGTGAATAGTCTCCCCTCTATCCATCCCAGGTATTTTTCAGATCACCATTTTCACACTTTCTTCCTCTTGTTTGCGTGCTTTCTCTTCAGGAGCAATGCTGCGTCCTCCAGCCTCTATTCCAGTCAAGCCTGCTGATTTTTAAAACTCCAGGTTCTAGACACACAGTGTGGGAAGGGGTCTGTGCTAGTTTTTAGGGGTACAGTGTCATTGTGCTGGGAATGAGGGAGGGTTGACCAAGAAGGGCAGTCACACCAGAGTGCAGGGGTATGGGACTTGGAGAAAGCAGGATAAACAGCCAGTGTTGTGGCTGGGCTGACCTTGGCATGTAGCTCTGCATTTATGCTTGGTGGGATGGTAGGAAAGGATGCCTGTTGGTTCCTTTGGTCCCTGGAGAGACATCTCTGTGGATGATACCTCTCAGGGACATGCTCCAAGAAGAGTGAATAATCTCCCCCCATCTGCCCAGGCCTTCCTCAGACTGTGTCATCTACCCCCCAGAGATTTTTACCTGCCTTCTCAGTAGGAGGAGGGCAATGCCCTCAGGGATCTATCCCAACCAAGCCTGCCAACATTTAAAACTCACCTTCAAGCTCTGCTGGTTGCAAAAACACAAAAATCAGCTCCTCTCATTTTCCCAGCCAATGGTTTTGGGGAAGTATTTATTTTGTGCATTCCCCTATGTGCTCCTCTTGCACACACCTTTTTCTGTGACCAGTGTTCCCTCCCCTCCACATCACTTGGAATCTTTTTCTCATCCAAACCATGTCTCTGCACTTCCTAACTTCGTCAGTGTGGCCTCTTCTCTCCCTCTAGTTATGGAGTTTATTTTGTCAGTCCTCAGATTGATTTCTTGGGTATTCAGAACGATTTGATCGTTATTTGTGTTTGAGGGAAAAGATGAGCCTAGGGTCCTCCTACTGTGCCACCATCTTAGCTTCCTCTCTAATTTTTATTTTTGAAAAATGCATCATAATAATGAAGATGATAATGGTATGGGAAAATAAAGCTGAGTGGAAGATATATGGGAACTCTTTTGTATTAAGGTTCTCCAGAGAAACAGAACTAAAAGGTCATATGTATAAACACACATAGACACACACATATATAGTTTAGTAGTGTATAATACAGTATATAGTATAGCATGGGTTAGTTCCAGTCCAAGTCCAAGGGATATGGAGATTATATATATATATATATATATATATATATATATATATATTATATATATCCCTTGCAATGTCCTAGTTCCAGGCAGTCAAAAAGAAATTCCCTCTTACTCAAGAGAAGGTCAGTCTTTTTATTCTATTCAGGTCTTCAAACAATTGAATGGATTTTACCCACCTAAGGGAGGACAACATGTTTTATTCAGCCTACCAATTGGAACCTTAGTCTCATCCAGAAACATTCTCATAGACATAACTAGAATGTTAGAACAAATGTCTGGGCATCCTATGCCCTAGTCAGGTTTCTATATAAAATTAACCATAGCATCCCTATACTAACCTTTTAGCTTTTGTATAAATCTAAAATTATTCCCAAATAAAATTCATCTAAAATATCTATCCAGAATGTTTTAGTTATAGTCATGCAGGGATCAAATTGGACAACTGCTATCAATTCCTTCTAGGTGTCACTTTGATACAAATCAATCAACTGTCCTCAAATCACTGTAGGATCCTTGAGTTGTTTACTTTGAGGGAAGGACTTGATGGAGGGAAGGACTTCATCTCTATATCTTGAGCACATAGCAGGACCCTTGACAAATATTTTTCGAATGAATTGACATTATCACCTCATAATAAAAAGTTTCAAATTGAATTTTCATGAAAATTGTGTAGGAAACTTTCTCCCAACTTCCTCACAGTTAAAAAAGTTCTTCAGTGGAGGCTCTTAGAAAGGTTAAAAAAAATATCTTTTATATATTCAATGGAACAATGGAGAAGTAAGTGGATGTAAATCTGTTCTCCCAAGATGCAAATCTGTTCAAGCTGTGTCTCCATGTTTCATGATGTCAGCAAAAGGGCCTTCTCAGTGAATGATTACAACTTTGTATTTACTCACAATCCATCTTTTATCTTATAATGCAATTGCTGTTCCAAGTTGTAAATTTGGGTTTTTCAAAACATATAGCCTAGAGTCTGGTGGATGTATGATTTTCCATGTTACTATAGGATCATATCACAAAGTAAATTCTTTAACATTCTCACAGTTGAGTTTAGAGGCATATACAAATGAAACCTTTTGGGGCAAGGGTTATACATGTTTGTTTTGAAATTAAAATGTGCAAGAGTTTTCAGCTTCTTTCCTGTTTTGTTCTAATACTGCAAGTAAATATTAAGCGAATGTGAGCAAAGATACAGAATGTATACTCTTAAACACTGAGTTTAGGGCATATACAGCATGAATTGTTATAATATTTTCCCATGACTTTATTTTCATTTGAAGTAGTTTCAAGTACCCAAAATTATAGCCTTTAATACAAAATATTTATTTTGAAGACAGTATTTAAAATTTTTATTCATCAATTAGACCTGTATTTAAGTTTCTGAAACAAAGAGATTAGAACAATAGAGAAAAGGAAAGAAATTGAGAGAAAGAAAGTCAATGATGTAGGATTAAGTTGGGAAAGGAGAGGGCAGGATATTTTCACTGAGTTTTGACAAAAGAAAAAAACTCATGCTCTTCTGAAAACAGTCCCCAGGATAAAAGCAGAAAGAAAACTGCAGATTATTCACCAATCCACCAGCGCAAAGAAGGGAGATCTGTGCAATTTATCCATTTAATCATATTGATGAGGAACCTCTTGTCTATATCATTAACATAACAGGGGTTATTTAACATTCCATCCATGTTTGAAGTAGCAAATAAGAATTCTTTCAGGAGCCTGGGCACATTCTGACCATGAGAAGAGACCTCCCTCTCACCCCAGTCCCATTTAGATGATCATCTGTGTTGGTTAATTTTGTGTCAGTTTGGCTAGGCTGTTATTCAATCAAACACTATCTAGTTTTTGCTGTAAAGGTATTTTCCCTATGTAGTTAACAGCTGCAATCATTTGACTTTAATTAAAGGAGATTACCCTTGATAATATAGATCTCATCCAACCAGTTTAAGACCTTAAGAGCAAAACCAGGTTTCTTGGAGAAAAAGAAATTCTACCTCAGGACTGCAGAATTAGTTCTCATTTGTGTTTCCAATCAGGTGGCCTGCCTGATAGCTTTCATACTTGCCAGTTCCTATAATTGTATAAGCCAATCCCTTAGAAATAAATCATATATTTTGTATATGATATATTTGTATTTTATATATTTTACATATGATATATATGTATATGTGTGTATATGTATGTATATGTGCGTGTATATGTGTGTATATGTGTGTGTACAAATTATATATCTGTATCTATTACTATATCATCTATATTTATATCTATGTATATATATATAGTTTCCCTATTCAGTTTTTCTGGAAAATCCTCACTGATACACCATCCTTACCCCTACGTTTTAAATGAAGTTAAAACTAAGTAGAATATAATTATTATAATGGGAGCTATCAGTAAAATTGCATATGATAATCTTCTCTTTGTACTCTTCAGCCTTGTCATCAGTTTGGTGGAAAGCTGGTCAATGAAATTAGGAAAGCTATTTTCAAAAGTGCATGAAGTAGAAAAGTCTTAATTTAATATTTCCTGGTTCTAATTAGAATGATTGATGGAGGTGTTGCATAATCATATAGAACTGGTCAGAATTACAAGAGCCTTTCCTCTGAAGGTCAAGTGGCCTACAAGTGGGAAAAATATAAATTCTCTCAAAATCCTTAAATATTTTCAAGATACATATATTTCTCATATCACTGTCTATACTATACATACCAGAATTGACACTTTTTGTAATGATGAATATGTGGCTACTGAGCACTAAAAATGCAGCTAGTATGATGGAGAAACTAAATTTTAAATTTTACTCATTTTGATTAATTTAAATGTAAATATAGTATAAGGACATGTGACTTGTGGCTACTATATTGGATGGTATAGACTTTACTATATGTATTTTATTATTTATTTATTTATTTTTAAGATTTTATGTATTTATTTGACAGAGAGATCACAAGTAGGCAGAGAGGCAGGCAGAGAGAGAGAGGAGGAAGCAGGCTCCCTGCAGAGCAGAGAGCCCAACGCAGGGCTCGATCCCAGGACCCTGGGATCATGACCTGAGCCGAAGGCAGAGGCTTTAACCCACTGAGCCACCCAGGCGCCCCTACTATATGTATTTTAAATATGAACCTTAAGTTTAAGTAAAAAAAAAGCATTTGTGGTGTCATAGTAAACGGAGTCATATAATTATGGTGCATTCAATCCGTTTCTTATGTCACTTAAAATGTAAATTTCCATGATTATCTTTTCTGAAAATAGTATGAAAAAACATGTAGTATTTTATTCTATTTTATTTATTTTTATTTTTATTTTTCTCATTAAACATTTGCTTTAATGGGTCTCAAAATCCTGTGACAGATTTTTGGTCAAGTTGTTTCTATTAAAAAGTACTGGTTTTAAAAACTAATAACTTAAAACACACACACACACACACACACAAATGGTCCACAAATATTCTCCTTTCCTTTTGAAGATTTTACAATGCATTGTTCTAATTAACCAGTCTTTTACTATTAAATTTAATGACCAATTGACATCAACAGTTATGATACCATTGTTCCACCACCGATTAAGACTGTGGTGGCAGATATTGGGGTTAATATTCATTTAGTCTTCTGAGCTTTCTGGGCAGGCTTGGTGACCTTGCTAGTTCCAGTTGTCTTCTTGTTCACTGCTTTGATGACACCCACAACAACTGTTGGTCTCATATCACAAACAGCAAAATGACCCAGAGGAGGATAGTCAGAGATGCTCTCAGCACACATAGACCTTGCCAGGGACCCTATCAATGATAGCAGCATCACCAGATTTCAAGAACATGGGGCCATCTTCCAGCTTTTTTCCAGAACAATGATCAGTCTTCTTCATCTCAGCAAACTTGCAAGCAATGTGAGCTGTATGACAATCCAGCACAGGTACATATCCAGCACTGATTTGTCCTGGATGGTTCAGGATAATCACCTGAGCTGTGAAGCGAGATGCTTCCATTGGTAGGTCATTTTTGCTGTCACCAACCACATTACCATGATGAACATCTTTGACAGTTGTGTTCTTGTCATTGAAGCACATGTTGTCCCCACAAACAGCCTCACTCAAACTTCATGGTGCATTTCAACACAATTGACTACAGTTGTATCACTAACTGGAGCAAAAGTGAACACCAGGCTGGGTTTAAAAACACCAGTCTCCACTCAAACCACATGGACAGTACCAATACCACCAATTTTGTAGATGTCCTGGAGAGGCAGATACAAGGGCTTGTCAGCTGGATGAGTTGATGGCAGAATGCAATTCAGAGCTTTGAGCAGCGTGGTTCCACTGGCATTGCCACCTTTATGGGTGAATTTCCATCCATTGAACCGAGTCATGTTAGTATTTGTCTCCAGCATGTTGTCACCATTCCAACCAGAAATGAGTACAGATGCTACTGTGTCAGGTTGCAGCCAATTGTCTTAATGTAGGTGCTGACTTCTTAACAATTTCCTTATATCTCTTCTAGCTGTAGGGTAGCTCAGTTGAATTGATACTGTTAACACCAGTAATCAGTTGTTTCACATCCAGTGTGTAGGCCAGAAGGGCATGTTCGCAGGTCTTACCATTCTTGGAGATACCTGCTTCAAATTCACAACACCAACAGCAGCAATCAGGACATCACATTAAGCCTGAGATGTGCCTGTAATCATGTTTTTGATAAGGGCTCTGTGTCCTGAGGCATCAATGATGGTCACATCATACTTGCTGTTCTCAAATTTCCAGAGGGAGATATCAATGTTGATACCATGTTCACATTCAATTTTCAGTTTATCCAAGACCCAGTCATGCTTGAAGGAGCCCTTTCCCATCTCAACAGCTTCCTTCTCAAATTTTACTGTAGTCCTTTTGTTGATCCCATCACATTTGTAGATCAGATCACCAATAGTGATAAACTTGCTCAAATCTATATGTCCAAGGATGGCAATATTGATATGAGTCTTTTTCTTTTTCATTTTGGTTTAGGTTTAGTGGTAGTTTACATGACACCTGTGTTCTGGCAGCAAATCCATTGTGAAAAAGGAAACATAATATTTTATAAAAGGTTTTATTGACAACATGAATTTTTTTATTTAAATTCCATTACCCAACATATAGTACATTATAAGTTTCAGATGTAGAGTTCAATAATTCATCAGTTGCTCATAACACCCAGTGCTTATCACAACATTTTGTACAGCGTTTGAAATGTACTTTTGGTAGTAAGAAATAGATTTTATCATTTAATAATTTTATTTTGCTAGTGTCACTTGTCATTCATCTACACGATGGCATTCTTTCCATAGAGAATTCCTTTGAGATATACACATAAAGTTAGCTTTTTGTTTGAGTTGAGATAACTTTTACTTAGAATATTTTTTATGTCTGAGATTACATTCATCCAAATTAAATGAGCATATCTTGTCATATCTAGGTTTTACAAACAATTATTCATGCATAACAATTTCAGTGCTAAATATTCATGACCATTAGATTTCTGGGGAAGTGTATAGTACAAAATAATAAACCTTTATTTAGACTAAGGAAAGGGGGCTTAAGCAATGTCAGGGTCATTCAAAATCTGATCATTCTTTTACTAAGGAGAACCTTCAAAGCAACTTCTTACAAGGTGTACTTTGGGCCTTTGAGTATAACCATAAACTCTCTTCTTTCATATTTTCTCATTTGGAAGTGAGTCTCCCAGATTAGCCATATTGCCACAATAGAGATGTTGAGCATTTATGAAGAAATAGCTTTCCCAAAACTTGTCTGTGTAAGTCTACTACAAATTAAATTATAGAAGAACATTTACATTGAAAATCTTCTGAACCAATGAAAAAACCACAACTAGAGGTATGTCTTGGGATTTACATTCAAGAATAAACTGCTTCTTTGGAGCAAGCTTTTTCTTTTTAAACTGAAATAGGGACAAATCCAAGTGATTTTATGAGAATAATGGACACTTGTAGAAATTCTGAGATGTATAGTGTTACAAATATGATTCTTTCTCAACTTGTCTGAACCCAGACCACACATTTTGAATAATAAACTGGAATTTCTTGAAACTTTCTGAAGGATTCCTAAGCAGGATTTTAAGAATTTGAAGTTATTTGCAGCTTTCTTTTTTATGAGTATACATTTTCCTAGAACAATGCAGTCTGTTTTTTAATTCATGTAACTTTTCTCAGTTTAGTTTCATTCAAAATTAAGTGCATATTGTATGTGCAGAAGGAACAAAAGTATAAATATGTATTTCCAGAAGTTCTTTGTATCTCCATCCTAATGACCTTTTATAGACTAATAGCTCTTTGAAGGCTACAACTAGATCCATCATTTAATAGGTAACCTAGCCCTCTATACACTGCAGTGTTTACTTACTGACAAAGGAAGCCTGCAAAGAAATACATTTGATGATAATCAGATTTTCTTGGCTAAATGTGGAGGAACTCATTGGTTATTAGTTCACCAAATGGAATGGGAATTATTTAGATTCAACTTCCATTGACTACATATAAGGTTGTCATTGAATAAAACTTTGGAATTAAACTTTTGTGATTAATTTCTGCATGGGAAAAAACACATTATAAAGTATTTTACTCACCTTCCTACATCATTCCTCTTTTTCCATTTTGGGGGGTAGAACAGCATTAATGGTACTGTTGGGATTAAGGGAATCAGATATTTAATGCTTTTCACTTTATTTCAAATGACCCTTTAAATGTCTGCTTTGGGAATGAAACTCATCATTCTGTGAAGGTAATACAGGAAATATTTTATCTCAGTTGCAAACAAAGTACCCCCTGGCACAGGACTTTTAAAATCTTTGGCATTAAACCTCCTGAAACCCATCTGTGTTGAAAATTAATTTTTTGCTTTGGGGCATATTATATTTACATATTTTCTTTTCTTTCACAATATTTAATCTATTGAGCAAACAGCTTCTTAGGCCAAGCATAGAATCCAACTCACAGGCCACAAGGTCGGGAAATCTCTGCAATGTAAAACCACAACTGAGTATATTATTTATAATAGTAATCATTTTAAAGCAACAAATACATGGTGATTTCTTCATATTTTTCATGGTTTTATTATCTATATGAAACTTATTTCATCAAATACATTGAAATTCAATGAATGATTTATGAAAGTAAACTCTGCATATAATTATGTATTCAAAATTCTTCATCTAGTGGGCAACTCTATAATCCTCAAATTGCCCAGAACAGCAATGTCTATGGTTTTGCCTTTTATTCTGAGTAGAATAAAGTTGCACTGAAGAATGCTTATCTGTTCTCTCTCTTTAAAAAAAATATTTTATTTATTTGAGAGAGAGTGAGAGATCACGAGCAGAGGGGGAGGAGTAGTGGGAGAAGCAGACTCCCTGCTGAGCAGGGAGCCTGACACAGGACTTGATCTGAGGACCCTGGGATCAAAACCAGAGCCAAAGGCAAACACTTAACCAGCTGAGCTGTTGTTTTAAACCTGTGGCTTTCAGCAGAAGGTGCATTGTCCCAAAGGGGATATTTCTGTTGGTGATTTCTGGAGGAGTTTTAAGTTGTCATGACTGGGGAAGGAAGGTGCTACTGGCATTTACTGAACAGAGGCCAAGCATGCTGTTAAACATCTTAAAATGCACAGGACATCCCCACAGAACAGAGAATTACCCAGTGCAAAATACCAGTAGTGATAAGGGTGAGGGAAAAAAGGGAAAAATAGGTTCAAAGCGGAATGTTATCCAAAAAGAAACTAAATTTATGTCAAACAATAATGCTGCACATTTCTGTATTCAAATGCTAGGTCCTCTCATAAACTAATTCATAGACTTCTTTATTTTTTTCAGGTTTTATTTAAATTCCCATTAGTTAACATGCAGTGTAATAATAGTTTCAGGTATATACTATAGTGATTCAACATTTCCACAAATACCTGGTGATCATCACAATAGGTGCACACCTTAATCCCCATCACCTATTTAACCCATCCACCCACCTCCCCTCTGGTAACCATCAGTTTGTTCTCTACAGTTAAGAGTCTGTATCTTGGTTTGCTTCTCTTTTTCCGTTTGCTCATTTGCTTTGTTTCTTAAATTCTGCATATAAGTAAAATCATATACTATTTCTGTTTCTTTGACTGACTTATTTCACTTATCATAATACTCTTCAACTCCACCAATGTCATTACAAATGTCAGTATTTCATTTTTATGGCTAATATTCCATTTTATATATATATCCCACTTCATCTTTATCCAACTCAGCTGTCAATGGGCACTTGGGCTATTTCCATAATTTGGCAATTGTAGATAATATTGCTATAAACATCGTGGTGCATGCATCTCTTTGAATAAGTATTTTTAATTCACATTTTTAATTCTAGCTCTATGAAAAATGTGGTATTTTGATAGGGATTGCATTAAATGTGCATATTGCTTTGGATAGTATAGGCATTTTAATAATATTTATTCTTCCAATTCATGAGCATGGTATGTCTTTCCATTTCTTTATGTCATGTTCAATTTCTTTCATCACTGTTTTTATAGTTTTGGGGGTACAGGTCTTTCACCTCTTTGAGTAGGTTTATTCCTAAGTATCTTATTGTTCTTAGTGCATTTGTAAATGTATCAATTCCTTGATTTCTCTTTCTGTTGCTTCATTATTGGTGTATAAAAATGACAGCTTTCGGGGCACCTGAGTGGCTCAGTGGGTTAAGCCTCTGCCTTCAGCTCAGGTCATGATCTCAGGGTCTTAGGATCGAGTCCCACATCAGACTGTCTGCTTGGCAGGGAGCCTGCTTCCCCTCTCTCTTTGCCTGTCTCTCTGCCTACTTGTGATCTCTCTCTCTCTCTCTCTCTCTCTCTCTGTCAAATAAATAAAAATCTTTAAAAATAAAAAAAAATGACAGCTTTCTATATTTTGGTTTTGTGTCCTGCAACTTTACTGGATTTATCAGTTCTAGCAGCTTTTTGATGGAGTCCTTGGTGTTTTCTATATAGAATATCATGTCATCTGCAAATAGTGAAAGTTTTTCTTCTTCTGGTCCAATTTGGATGTATTATCTTTCTTTCTGTTGTCTGATAGCAGTGGCTAGGACTTATAGTACTATGTTAAATAACAGTGGTGCGATTGGACATCCCTCTCTTCTTCCTGACCATGGAGGAGAAGCTCTCAGGTTTTCCCCATTGAGGATGATATTAGCTGTGGGTTTTTCATACATGGTCTTTATGACGAGGTATGTTCCTTCTATCCCTACTTTGTTGAGGGTTTTTATCATGAATGGAGTTTGTATTTTCTCAAAAATTTCTTTGCATCTTGTGAAATGACCATATGGTTCTTATCCTTTCTTTTATTAATGTGGTGTATCAAATTAATTGTTTTGTGAATATTGAACCACCCTTGCAACACAAGAATAAATCCCACTTGATCATGGCAAATCAGTTTTTTAATGTAGTGCTGGATTCAGTTTGCTAGTATTTTATTGAGAATTTTTGCACCCATGTTCATCAGGATTATCGGCTTGTAGTCCCCATTTTTAGTGGAATCTTAGTCTGGTTTTGGTATCACAGTGATGTTGGCCTCATTGAATGAATTTGGAATTTTTCCTCTATTTCTAATTTTTGAAATAGCTTGAGAAGAATAGCTATTAATTCTCCTTCAAATGTTTAGTAGAATTCCCCTAGGAAGCCATCTGGCCCTGGACTTTTGTTTTTTGGGAGGTTTTTTGATTACTGATTTAATTTCTTCTGTTGGTTATTGGTCTGTTCAAGTTTTCTATTTTTTCCTGTTTCAGTTTTGGTACTTTATATGTTTGTAGGTATTTATCCTATTCTTCCAGGTTGTTCAATTTGTTGGCATATATTTTTCATAATATTCTCATAGAATTTGTATTACAATGGTGTTGGTTGTTATTTTTCCTCTGTAATTTGTGATTTTACTTATTTGGGACCTTTCTCTTTTCTTTTTGATAAGTCTGGCTAGAGATTTATCAAGTATACTGATTTTTTTCGAAAGAACCAACTCCTGGTTTTGTTGATCTATTCTATTGTTTTAGTTTCTATATAATTTATTTCTGTTCTAATCTTTTTTTAACATCTTAATTTAATTTTATTTTTTTCAATGTTCCAAGATTCATTGTTTATGCACCACACCCAGTGCTCCATGCAATACATGCCTTCCTTAATACCCACCACCAGGCTCACCCATCCTCCCACCCCCTTCCCTTCCAAAACCCTCAGTTTGTTTCTCAGAGTCCACAATTTCTCATGCTTTCTTTCCCCCTCCTATTTTCCCCAATTCACTTTTCCTTTCCTTCTCCTAATGTCCTCCATGTTATTCCTTATGCTCCACAGGTAAGTGAAACCATATGATAATTGACTATCTCTGCTTGACTTATTTCACTCAGCATAATCTCTTCCAGTCCCATCCATCTTGATACAAAAGTTGGGTATTCATTCTTTCTGATGTCTTAGTAATATTCCCTTGTAGATATGGACCACATCTTCTTTATCCATTCATCTGTTGAAGGGCATCTCAGCTCTTTCCACAGTTTGACAAATGTGGACATTGCTGCTATGAACATTGGGGTACACATGGCCCTTCTTTTCACTACAACTGTATCTTTGGGGCAAATACCCAGTAGTGCAATTCCAGGGTCATAGAGAACCTCTATTTTTAACTTCTTAAGGAATCTCCACACTGTTTTCTAAAGTGGCCGCACCAGCTTGCATTCCCACCAACAGTGTAAAAGGGTTCCCCTTTCTCCACATCCTCTCCAACCCTTCTTGTTTTTTGTCCTGTTTATTTTGGCCATTCTAACTGGTGTAAGGTGGTATCTCAACTTGGTTTCAATTTTTTTATTTATATATTCATCTGTCAAAGGACATCTGGGCACTTTCCATAGTTCAGCTATTGGGGACATTGCTGCTATAAACATTGGAGCGTAGGTGTCCCTTTGGATCAATACATTTGTGTCTTTGGAGTAAATACCTAGTAGTGCAATTGCTGGGTCGTAGGGTAGCTCTATTTTTAACTTCTTGAGGAAACTCCATACTGTTTTCCAGAGTGGCTGTACCAGTTGGCATTCCCATCAACAGTGTAAAAGTGTTCCTCTTTCTCTGCATACTCACCAACACTTGTTTGCAGTCTTGTTAATTTTAGCCATTCTGACTGCTGTGAGGTGGCATCTCATTATGTTTTTGATTTGTATTTCCCTAATGCCAAGTGATGTTGAGCCTTTTTTCATGTGTCTTTTGACCATATGGATGTCTTCTTTGGAGAAATGTCTGTTCATGTTTTGTCCATTTCTTGATGGGATTATTTATTTTTTGGTTGTTGAGATTGATAAGTTCTTTATATATCTTGGATTTCAGCCCTTTATCTGGTAAGTCATTTGCAGATCTTGGATTTCAGCCCTTTATCTGGTTAAGTCATTTGCAAATATCTCCTCCCATTCCATAGGTTGCCTTTTAGTTTTGTTTCCTTTGCTGTGCAAATTTTTTATCTTGATGAAGTCCCAATAGTTCATTTTTGCTTTTTTTTCCCTTGCCTTTGGAGACATATCTAGTAAGATGTTGCTATAGCCAAAGTCAAAGACATAGCAGCCTGTGTTCTCCTCTAGTATTTTGATGGATTCCAGTCTCACATTTAGGTCTTTCATCCATTTTGAGTTTATCTTTGTGTGTGGAGTAAGAGAATGGTCTAGTTTCATTCCTCTGCATGTGGTTGTCCAATTTTCCCAACACCATTTGTGAAGACACTGTCCTTTTTCCATTGGATATTCTTTCCTGCTTTGTCAAAAATTAGTTGACCATAGAGTTGAAGGTCCATTTCTGGGTTCTCTCTTCTGTTCCATTGATCTATGTGTCTGTTTCTGTTCCAGTACCATACTGTCTTGATGATCACAGTTCCATATTATAACTTTTTATTATAGCTTTAAGTCTGAAATTGTTATGCCACTAGATTTGGTTTTCTTTTTTAACATTCCTCTGTCTCTTCAGGGTCTTTCTGGTTGCATACAAATGTTAAGCTTATTTGTTCCAGATCTGTGAAAAATGTTGATCGTATTTTGATAGGGATTTCGCTGAATGTGTAGGTTGCTCTGGATAGCATAGACATTTTAACAGTATTTATTCTTCCAATCCATGAGCATGGAAAATTTTTCCATTTCTTATATGACCTTCAGTTTCTTTCAGAACTCTTCTATGGTTTTCAGAGTACAGATTTTTTATCTCTTTGGTTAGGTTTATTCTTAGGTATCTTATGGTTTTTGGTGCAATGGTAAATAGGATTAATTCCTTAATTTCTCTTTCTTCTGTCTCATTGTTAGTACATAGAAATACAACTCATTTCTATGTCTTGATTTTATAGCTACATTGGTAAATTCCTGTACGAGTTCTAGCCATTTTGTGTTGGAGTCTTTTGGGTTTTCCACATAAAGTATCATGTCTTCTGCAAAGAGTGAGATTTTGACTTCTTCTTTCCCAATTTGAATGCCTTTTATTTCTTTTTGTTGTCTGATTAATGAGACTACTACTTCTAGTACTATGTTGAAGAACAGTGGTAAGAGTGGGCATTCTTGTCTTGTTCCTGACCTTAAGGGAAAAGGTCTCAGTTTTTTCTTGTTGAGAATGATATTTGCTGGGACATCTGAGTGGCTCAGTTGGTTAAGCATATGCCTTCAGCTCAGTTCATGATCTCAGGGTACTGGGATCAAGTCCTACATTGGGCTCCTTTTTCATCAGGGAGCCTGCTTCTCCCTCTGCCTGCTGCTCCCCTGTTTTGTTCTCTCTATATATGACCAATAAATAAATATAAATCTTAAAAAAGAGAGAGAGAGAGAGAATAGTATTTGCTGTGGGCTTTCCATATATGGCCTTTTATGTTATTGAGGTATGCGCCTTATATCCCTACACTATGGAGAGTTTTAATCAAGAAAGGATGCTGTATTTTGTCAAATGCTTTTTCTGGATAAATTGAGAGGATCATATGGTTCTTGTCCTTTATTTTATTAATGTGATGTATCACATTGATTATTTGTGAATGTGAACCACACTTGAAACCCAAGAATAAATCTCACCCAGTTGTGGGGAATAATCCTTCTAATGTGCTGTTGGATCTTATTAGCTAACATCTTGGTGAGAATTTTGGTGTATGTGTTCATCATGGACATTGGTCTGTATTTCTTCTATTTGGTGGTATCTTTATATGGTTTGGGGATCAGGGTTATGCTGGCCTCATAGACTGGTTTGGAAGTTTTCCTTCCATTTCTATTTCTTGGAACAGCTTCAGAAGAACAGGTATTAATTCTTCTTTAAAGGTTTGGTAGAATTCCCCTGTGAAGCCATCTGGCCTTGAACTCTTGTTTAGTGGGAGATATTTGAGTACTGATTTTTTTTTTTTTCCTGGTTATGGGTCTGTTCAGATTTTCTATTTCTTCTTGTTTCAGTTTTAGTAGATTATAAATCTTTAGGAATGCATCCATTTCTTCCAGATTGCCTAATTTGTTGTCATATAGTTGCTTGTAATATGTTCTTAAGATTGTATTTCCTTGGTGTTGGTTGTGATCTCTCCTCTTTCATTAATGATTTTATTTACTTGGGTCCTTTCTCTTTTCTTTTGGATAAGTTTGGGTATGGGTTTATCAATCTTGTTAATACTTTCAAAGAACCAGCTTCTTATTTCATTGATCTGTTCTGTTCTTTTGGTTTCTATTTCATTGATTTCTCCTTTAATCTTTATTTATTCTCTTCTCCTGCTAGGTGTAGGCTTTATTTGCTGTTCTTTCTCCATTATGGTTAGGTTGTGTATTTGAGACATTTCTTGTTTCTTGAGAAAGCCTTGTATTGCTATATACTTTCCTCTTAGGACAACCTTTGCTGTATCCCAAAGATTTTGAACAGTTGTGTTTTTTTATTTATTTCTATGAATTTTTAAAATTCTTCTTTAATTATTTAATTCTTTTTCATTCTTTAGTAGGAGTTCTTTCCAACTTTCCTCTTGTGATTGAGTTCTGGTTTCAAAGCACTGTGGTCTGAGAACGTGCAGGGAATGATCCCAATCTTTTGTACCAGTTGAGACCTGATATGTGACCCAGGATGTGATCTATTCTGCAGAATGTTCCATGTGCACTAGAGAAGAATGTGTATTCTGTTGCTTTAGGATGAAAAGTTCTGAATATATTTGTGAAGTCCATCTGGTCCAGTGTGTCATTCAAAGTCACTATTTCCTTGTTGATTCATATCTTTCAATAGCTACTCTGAATATAAATGGGCTAAATGTTCCAATCAAAAGACACAAGGTATTAGATTGGATAAAAAAGTAGGACTGGGGTGCCTGGGTGGCTCAGTCAGTCAAGCATCTGTCTTTCATTCAGGTCATGATCCCAGGGTTGTAGGACCAAGGCACAAATCAGGCTCTCTTCTTATCAGGGAGACTGCTTCTCCCTCTTCCTCTGACTGCTGCCCTTCCTGCTTGTTCTCTCTTTTAAATAAATAAAATGATTTTTTAAAAAGGAAGAGCCATCCATATGCTCTCTACAAGAGACTCACTGTAGACTCAAAGACACCACCAGATTGAAAGTTGGGGGAGGGAGGTAGAGAACCATTTATCATGCTAATGGACATCAAAAGAAAGCTAGGGTAACAATCCTGACATTAGACGAATTAGACTGTATTACCTGTAAGGTCCCTGTTTCTATACATTGCCTCTGTTTGTTTTTTTCCTTTTTCTTCTTTCTTTCTTTCCTCTTTCTTCCTTCCTTCCTTCCTCCCTTTTTTCCTTCCGTCCTTCCTTCCTTTCTTTTTTCTCTTTTTTTTTTTTCTGGTCCATAATACTTTTGGGATCTGTTTGCTTACAGGATCACCTTCAATATTTCTTGCAGGGCTGGTTTAGTGGTCACAAATTCTTTTAGTTTCTGTCTGTCCTGGAAGCTCTTTATCTCTCTTGCCATTTTGAATGACAGCCTTGCTGGGTAAAGTATTCTTGGCTGCATGTTTTTCTCATTTAGAATCCTGAATATATAATGGCAGCCCTTTCTGGCCTTCCAGGTCTCCGTGGATAGGTCTGCTCCCAGTCTAATGTTGCTACCCTTGTAGGTTAAGAAGTTCTTGTCTCAAGCTGCTTTCAGGATTTTCTCTTTATCTCTGAAATTTACAAGCTTCACTATTACATGGCAGTGTGTTGATCTATTTTTATTGATTTTGAGGGGGGTTGTCTCTACTTCCTGGACTTGAAAGCCTGTTTCCTTCCCCAGATTAGGGAAGTTCTCAACTATGATTTTCTCACATATACCTTTTTTACCTCTTTTTTCCTTTTCTGGGACCCCAATATTTCTAATATTATTTCATTTTATGATATCACTGATTTCTTGAAACCTCCCCTCATGATCCATTAGTTGTTTTTCTCTTTTCCTCAGCTTCCTTTCTTTCTGTCATCTTGTCTTCTTTTTTAAAAAAAAGATTTTAATTATTTATTTGACAGAGAGATCACAAGTAGGCAGAGCAGCAGGCAGAGAAAGAGGGGGAAGCAGGCTCCCCACTGAGCAGGGAGCTTGATGTGGGGCTCAATCCCAGAACCCTGAGACCATGACCTGAACCAAAGGCAGATGCTTAACCCACTGAGCCACCCACATGCCCCAGTTAACTTTTTTATGTGACCAACTCTGTCTTCTTCTGCC
The DNA here is from genome assembly GCF_010015895.1 of Lontra canadensis. Lineage (NCBI taxonomy): Eukaryota > Metazoa > Chordata > Mammalia > Carnivora > Mustelidae > Lontra > Lontra canadensis. Next base: position 5,022,918 of record NW_022631075.1, on the reverse strand, counting down.
TTATTCTAGCTGTTAAGGTATCCATTTTTGAGTGTCTCTCAGTTAAAGCATTTTTAATTTCAGCCTGATTAAATTTTATTTCTGCACTAAAAGATTCTGTAGTGTCTTTTAAGCTTATCTCAAGCACAGCTAGTAACTTTGTAATCATTCTCCTGAACCAGAAAAGACCACAAATTGCTGAGGGAATGTTGAAAAAGAAAAAAAAAATTCCTTTGCTGTGCAGAAGATTTTTGTCTTGATGAAGTCCCAAAAGTTCATTTTTGCCCTTGCTTCCCTTGCCTTTGGCAATGTTTCTAAGAAGTTGCTGTGCCTGAGGTTGAAGAGGTTGCTGCCCATGTTCTCCTCAAGGATATCGATAGATTACTGTCTCACCTGAAGTTTCTCATCCATTATGAGTCAATTTTTGTGTTTAATCTAAGGAAATGGTCCAGTTTCATTCTTCTGCATGTGGTTGTCCAATTTTCCCAACACCATTAGATGAAAAGACTGTCTTTTTTTCCATTGAATATTCTTTCCTGCTTTGTCAAAGATTAGTTAACCATAGAGTTGAGGGTCCATTTCTGGGTTCTCTATTCTGTTCCCTTGATCTATGTGTCTGTTTCTGTTCCAGTACCATGCTGTCTTGGTGATCACAGCTTTGTAGTAAAGCTTGAAATCAGGCAATGTAATACCCCCAGCTTTGTTTTTTCTGGTTCTTTCTTTAGGTGTGAATTCCTCCATCTGATAATTTTTCTCAGAGAAGAATGGATGAGTGAGAAAACAAAGTAAAAACTATCATCCACAACTCAAGTGCAATACACACTAGACAAATCCAAAGATGTCAGAAACCAAAAAGGAAAAGAAGAAGGGGGGAAAAAAGGGAAGGGAAAAAAGAGAGAATACAATCTCACAAATAGACAAAACAGGGTGATCCACATGGTCCTTGGTGTATTTTGCTGTGTTTGTTAGAATACACTAAATCCCAAAATTGTAAAAATTGTAAAGAATGTAAAACTAATGTGTGTGTGTGTGTACACACACACACACACACAAGTAAAATTGAATACAGTGAAAGGAAGCCAAAATGAAATATATATAATGTAAATGTAAAAATGAAAATTAAAAAGAGGACTTTAAAAAAGAGTTGATAAAATAGGCTAGTTGAAAAGGGGAAAAAAAAACAAAAAAAGAACATTTTAAAGACTGAAGATTCATGTGAAAAAACTTCTAACTCTATGTACTATTTCCTCCTAATGCAGGAGCTTTTCAGTTCTGAGTGATGTATAAAATGTATTTGCCTGAGGATTCTGCTCATCTTCCAGGGTAGGGGGCAAGTTTCACTGATTCTCAGGTGTCTTTGCCTGGGCAGAGTTGCAACACCCCTTGCCAGGGGCCAGGCTCAGAGTAAGCTGCTTCAGGTTGCTCTATGTGTCTTCTGTTCCCTGAAGGCTTTTTGCAGCACTTTAGAAGATGGAAAAAAAAAGTAAAAAAATGGTGCAGTGATCTCCAGCTCCAGGGCTGAATGATCATGCCCCCAGTCTTTAGTGCACCCTCAGGGAAAGTCAGTCAATCCTTGTCAGGTGCACCAAACTCTGCAGACTCTTGTGGTGCATACCTGCACCGATCATCCAAGGGGAGGGAGAGGTATCTCACCAGCGCCTTTCTCACTTGGCCCCTGCTGGGGGAGTGGTTGCCTGATCATACATGCACCTGTGCTGCTCCTCCCAGGGGAACAAGCCAGCTCTCACAGTGGTCATGTCTTGCTGGTCCCCTGCTATGAGAGTGGTTGCTTGATCCTGCTGCCATTCATGGTTTATGGTAACACCTATATGAGAGGCAACTCCAGGGCTCATGAATTGTAGCTGGTTCCCCTGCTCCAATGCTTGGGAACTCTGCGGAACTCAAGCACCCCCGTTCTTTCTGTGACCCTGGGGATTCTGAGACCACACTGTCCCACCTAGTTTTCTGCCCTGCTTTGCCACCTGAGCACCATTCAGGCAGGGATGTCCCTCACAGGAGCAGGCCTCTAAAAGTTCCTATTGTGGCATCCATTGCTATATTACTTTCTGGTACCTGGGTTACACAGCCATTCCCATGTGGTTTATATTCCAATAAATCCCCTCAGATTCATGTCTCCACCTGTTCTACCTTAAAAAAGTAGTCACTTTTCTATTTGTAGAATTGTAGCAATTCTTTTCTAAGATCTCAGGTTGAATTCACAGGTGTTCAGAATGATTTGATAGATAGCTAGCTGAATTCAAGGGACCAGATGAAATGCAGGCTCCCTACTCTCCTGCCATCTTCATTCCCTCTGTATGAAACCCTAAAACAGGCAATACTAATCTATAATGATAGAAAACAGATCAGTGTTTCACCATCTTACTTTATTTGGTCGCAAAAGACCTCCAGCAATACAGGAATTTCAGCACTAAACCCAGAATAGTTGGAACAGAAAGTGTAGGGCTAGGGACAGGGATTGACTGCAAAAGAGCCCAAGATAACTTTTGGGGGATGAAGGAAATGTTCTATATTTGGATTATAGTAGTGATTGCAAGGGTATATTCTTTTGTTAAACCTCACCAAAATATGTACTTAATTGTGAACATTTCATTGGATATAAAGTTTATACCAGTGAAGTTTATTAAAAAAATACAACATAAACATGTAGTGGTAAGTTATATAAAATAGAACTTTTTAAAAAAACATATGCACTGATATCTTCATTTTTTTTTGTCTCAGAAGTGTAAAACAATGTTCCTGAAGTGACTCTGATGCTGGACACTTATAAAAATCACAAGATTTCTGTCGACTTAAACCTCTGAATGACTATTGGGGCTTCCATATAAACTTATTTTGACAAAGATCATTAGAGCATTTTATCACACTGATGATAAGACCATATCTGATCTTAAATTTTCAATTTGTCTGGATAAATTCAAAATTGATTATAAAGTGTGAAAGATGATAACCAAACATGAAATATTTCTCAGAAATGATCACATTATTTTTCTAGATATATTTCAAGCACTGGAAAGGTAAATTCACACCACAGGGGAAACCAAAATTATCAGGAGCAATTTTTCTGTGTATTTTAAAGCAATGTAAGCATTACCAGATATAATGCTAGATAACTCATGATGAATAATGTGGGCAAATGTAAAGACAATTGTCCACTGAAGTTAGATTTTTAAATTTTTTGCTAAATAACCATAGTAATTCTAATGACAGGGAAGAAAATTAAAATAAATTCAGCCATGCCAAACGTCTTCCTTTTATCTACTTTATTTATATTAACTCATATATTTCTGACTTTGTATTGCACAAAATATGTTAATGGTAATGCTATGAAAATAGAAATAAACATTGTGATCTTGTGTGGAAAAAAAAGGATGTTCCTGGAAGCCTTTTATTTGTGAATTAGTCAAGGTACAATTATGATTTAAGTTAAACTTAATTTTATGTCTTGTTGCTCACATCGTTTTGAACCATATTTACTTATTTTGCATAACCTGTCATTATTTACTTTATAGTTAAGGTTATAACCTTGTGATTTAAGGCCTCCTTTTTATGCACTGTAAACATATCTTTGCCTAACTCTACAACCTGTATGTCTTCTATGTGAAAATAAAAATAATATAATTTATCATTTGAGGTTGTCATGAGGATTGAACAAATATGCTAATTCAAAGCACCTGCTGCATAATTACTTATGAGTTTATTTATCTCTCCCCCCTTTCTGGATTTATGATATATGTCTCTGTCACATAAAAGTATATCTCTAAATCTAAATATCTGCATCTTTGTATGTGATTTATTGCTTTTTTGAATGGGACAGTATAATGTGGTAGCCATGAACACAGTCTCTAGGACCACACTCAGGTCCCTATCACGTACTAGCTGTGTGACTTTTGGCAAGTCTCTTAACTTTCCCATTCTATAGTTTACTCATTTGGAAAATAAATATGATAGTAACACCTACCCCATGAAACATTATATTAAATATTATTATATTCAAAGCACTTAGAACAGTACCTGTCACATGGTAAGTATTACAGAATCATTGGCTATTATCATTAGAATATAAGCTTCAGGGGCACCTGGGTGGCTCAGTGGGTTAATGCCTCTGCCTTCAACTCAGGTCATGATCCCAGGGTCCTGGGATCGAGCCCCACATCGGGCACTCTGCTCAGCGGGGAGCCTGCTTCCTCCTCTGTCTCCCTCTCTCTGCCTGCCTCTCTGTCTACTTGTGATCTCTGTCAAATAAATAAATAAAATCTTAAAAAAAAAGGAATATAAGCTTCATGAGGGTGTCTTTTGTTCACTGTTGTAGCTTTCTACTCCCAGGGAATCCCTCTCCTAGGAATATACTCTATTTTTTTTCCTGATTTTGGCCTTTGTTATGAAATTATTACAACTTCTTATTCAGTATATTTTATTGTATATATCTGATAGATATTTCTTACTGATCATGAGCAAAACATTACTCTTGATTGCACTTCAACTTATTCCTGCCTTGATATTCTTTGTTTTAGTAAATAACACCACAATTAACTTAGTTGCTCAGGCCAAAATCTGATAGTTATTCTTGATTTTTTTTGTTTTATACATCATATTTTTCAGGAAGCCATGTCAGCTCCAACTTTAAAATATATACCAAGTCCAATTAACACTTAAATTCTCTCATCCTAGTCTAAACCACCATAGTCTCTCTATCTTGGATTATAACAATATAACTAATTTCTCTGCTTCCTCACTTGTCTTCCTTTAATCAGAGTAATCTTTGCTTTAAATTAAAATAAGAACACTCACACCTTTGCTCAAATTCTCCAATGGCTTCTAGTCGCATTTGGAATAAAAGCCACTCTTGTTTTCAGAGTGTTTATTTATTTATTTTTTAAGATTTTATTTATTTGAGGTAGAGAGAGAGGGAACACAAGTGGGGGGCAGAGAGGAGGGAGAAGCAGATTCCCTGCTGAACAGGGAGCTCAACACAGGGCTGGATCCCAGAACCCTGAGATTGTGACCTGAGCTGAAGGCAGATACTTAACTGACTGAGCCACCCAGGTGTCCCTTATTTTCAGAGTTTTTAAAGATCAGACTAATTTGATTCCCAGGTACCACTCAAGCCTCATATGTGACTACTTTTCCTCATATTCACTCCTCATTGGCCGTGGTGCTCTTCTTGCCCTTCCTCAAAGAGCAAAGTTGATTTATATATAATGGCTTTTGTGTTTGCTGTTTTGCTGGGCCTGGAATGCAGTTCCTGAAGACTGTCATATGATTCACTTCATTCCTTCACTTAGGTCTATTCAGAAAAGGTAGAAAGGACTAAGAGAGACTTTCTTCTCATTCCTGTCTACAATATTCACCCTTTACACAGGATATAGTATATGGTAGTAGAAGTGAAAATATAAGGTTTCAAAGGCATTGGTAATTTCCTATTATTCAAACTTGATGGATATGTAAGTGTTCATTTTATTTTATATATACAGAAACATATATATGTACACATACACATATATTTGTAAGTTTGTATTAAATATTTCATGATTAAAAATAAAAAATTAAATAGCATAGCCCCATAACTATTTCTCTTTACCACATTATATTTTTGTTGAAAGCAATCATCACTACTTAAAATGATATATTTGTATAGTTACTTTACTATGCTCTTGTGTCCCACACCAGAATGTGAGTATTATGAAGGCAAAGATGTTATTTGTTATTATCACTAGAATATCACTGTGATATTCTAGTGCTTATCATATTGCCTGGCAAAATGAGCAGGAGCTTGACAAATATGTCTTGACTGGACCAAAATCTGCCTATTTACCAAAAAAAATACAAAACTCTAATTCAAAGGGATGCATGCATCTTTAGGTTTATTGCAGCCTTGTGTACAATAGCCAAGTAATGGAAGCAGCCCAAGTGTCCCTCAATGGATGAATGGATAAAGAAAATGATGAAGTATATACATATATACCACATCATATACCTCAAGCATCCATATATATAATATATATACCACATATATATAATATTCATATATATATGAATATTATTCAGCCATTCATTCTTTTTATGAAATCTTGTCATTTGTAACAAAAAGGATGGAGACAGAGAGTATAATCTTAAGGGAAACAAGTCAGAGGAAGGCAAATACCATATTATTTCATTCATATGTGAAATTTAAGAAACAAAATAAATGAGTGGGGCACCTGGATGGCTCAGTGGGTTAAAGCCTCTGCTTTCAGCTCAGGTCATGATCCCAGGGTCCCCTCTCTGCTCAGCAGGGAGCCTGCTTCCACCTCTCTCTCTGCCTACTTCTCTGCCTACTTGTGATCTCTGCCTGTCAAATAAATAAATAAATAAATAAATAAATAAATAAATAAATAAATAAAAATCTTAAAAAAAATGAGCAAAGAAAAGAGAGAGAGAGAGAAACCAAGAAACAAACTCTTAACTATAGAGAACAAAATAAGGCTTACCAGAGAGGTGGGTGTTGGGATGGGTGAAATAGGTGATGGGAATTAAAGGGTACACTTATTGTGATGAGCATGGAGTAATGTGTAGAATTGTTGGATCACTATATTGTGCACCTGAAACTAATATAACACTGCATGTTAACTATACAGGAATTAAAATGTTAAACTTAATAGAAAATAAAAATATAGCTCTTAAAAGGAATTTGATGAGAAATTCCTAGATCTCATAATATCCTAAATCATTTAAAATCTGTAATGGACAATTTTGATTGTCTCTGTAGGATTTATTACTTTTCTTCTTCAATCCTAGCCGTACCTAGGATTTTTAAACCATGTATATTGGCTGAATCAACCCCATTTTATTCTTTAAGGATAGACTTTATTTTTTTAAAAGATTTTTTATTTATTTATGAGCAAGAGAGAGAATTCAAGCAGGTGGAGCAGCAGAGGAAGAGGGAGAAACAGGCTCCTTCTGAGTAGGGAGCCCCATGCAGGGCTCCATCCCAGGACCCTGAGAACATGACCTGAACCCAAGGCAGACACTTAACTGACTGAGCTACCCATGCACCTTTAGGGATAGGTTTTAATTAGCATAAACCATATATCCTATTCACAAACTACTATGATTGGTTCAAGTATAAGGACATGACATGTGTCATGCTCCTCAGTGCAAGTAAGTCTAAATTCTGAGATGTATGGTTAAGCTATATGAGAAGTAGGCTCTTTTGCTAAGTAGGAAGCAGCATGTGCCTAATACTACTGGTATAAAATAAATTGAGCCTATTTAAAGTGTACAATTTTGGAAATATATATTTATATATATAGTCTCCACCAAACCATGACAATAATCAAGAGATACATTCATAAAATATTCTTCATCCTCAAAATTTCCTCATGCCCATTGATAATTCCTTCCTTACATTCTCAAGAATCCAGTGATCTACTTTCTGTCACTATAGATTATTTGAATTTTCTAGAAATTATATAAATGAAATCTTATAGTATATTCTCCTTTACCTGGCACTTTTCACTCAGCATAATAATTTCGAGATTCATCCATGTTGTTGGATGCACCAATAATTTATTCCTTTTAATTATGAATAGTATTCTTTGTACAGGTAGAAGAAAATTTCTTATTTTTTTTCGTATTGATTAATATTTGCTTCATTTCCAGGCTTGAGGCTATTACAGATTAAAATGTTATTAACATTCATGTACAAGATTTTGTATGGATATATACTCTAATTTCTCTTGGGTAAATACCTAAACATGAAATGGAAGATCATATGGCAAGCATATGTTTAACTTTTTAAAAAACTGCCAAGCACTTTTCCAAAGTTGCTGTGATATTTCACATTATCACCAGCAGTGTGTGAGAGTTCCAGTGCCACACATCTGCTTCAACACTTCCTATGGTCAGCCTTTTAAATTTGAACCATTCTAATATGTGTATAGTTCGTTTATTGTAGTTTATTTTTTATTTAACTGCTGACTAATGATATTCAGCATTTTTTCATGTGCTCCTGTACTATATACAAATATATTCTTCAGCAAAATGTCTGTTCAAATCTTATGTCCATTTTATTAATTTATTGATTAGGATGTTTGTTTTTTTTAGTATTGAACTTTGATAGTTCTTTGTATATTCTAGACACAAGTCCTTTACCAGACATATGTTTTGCAAATACACTCTCCCTGTCTATGGCTTCTCATTACATTCTCTTATCATCTCTAAAATAATATAAGTTTTAAATTTTCATGAAGTTTATTTTATTTTTTTTATCTTTTATGGATTGCATTTTGGGGCTCATATCAAGAAACTTTTAACTCAAGAACACAAATATTTTATTTAATGTTTTATTCTAGAAATTGTATTTTGTGGTTTCACATTAGGTCTATGATCTTTTTTCAAGTAATTGTTATATATGGTATAAATGATGAATCAAAATTAATTTTTGCATGTGCATATACAATGTTCTAGTGTAATTTGTTGAAAAGACTATCCTTTCTCTAATGAATTTACTTTGCAATGATTGTAAAATATCACTAGTTCATATATGTGTGGATACATTTCTGGAAGATATTCTGTCAGATATATCTATTTGCCTATTTTAATGTCAATACCATAACACTTAAGTACAGTAGACTTTATAATAATTTTTAAATAAGGAAATGTGAGCTTTCCAAATTTACTCTTCTTTCTCAATGTTGTTTTGACTATTCTAGGTTGCTTGCATTTCTATATAAATATTTAGAGTCAGTTTGTCAATTTCTACAAATAATGCCTGTATTTTGATACAGGGTGTGTGGAATTTGTAGATCAATTTGGGGAGGTTAACATTATTACAATATTAAACCTCTGACCCATGAACAACGTATATATCTCCACTTATTAAGATCTTATTTAATTTCTGCTATTGATGTTTTATAGTTTCTCACTTTAGTTATCTTACACACTTTTTTCAAGGTATTGCTAAATATTTGTTATTTGTTGGTGCTATTGTAAGTGGTGCTTAAAAATTCAAATTCCTGGGGCACCTGGGTGGTTCAGATGGTTAAGCGACTGCCTTCAGCTCAGGTCATGATCTCTAGTTCCTGGGATTGAGCCCCATGTCTCCCAGCTCAGCAGGGAGTCTATTCTCCTCTCTCTCTGCCTTTCCCTCTGCTTGTGCTCTCTCTGTCTGTCTTTCAAATGAATACATAAAATCTTTTAAAAAATCAAATTCCTAATATTTGTTGCTAGTACATGAAAATGAAATTGATTTCTGTATACTGATATTGCATCCTACTCCACTGGTAAACTCATTTGTTAGTGCCAGTAGCCTCTTGTAGAGTCCATAAAAATTCCTACATGGATGATTATGTTGACTACAAATAAAGACAGGATTACTTATTTACTTACTTAATTTCCCAATTGCTCTGACTAGAACCTTCAGTAAAATTTTGAGAAGTAGTAAGAGTAGACATCCATGTATTGATTTTTATATTAAACTGAAAACATTTCATTTATATAATTAAGTATATTAACTTTAAATTGTTCATTTATGTCTTTCATCAGGATAAAGAATTCCTTTTTATTCCTAGTTTTCTGAGAATTTATAATACAAATGGATATTGAATTTTGTGAATTTTTACTGCATAAATTGAAATGATAATATGGCTTTTCTTTTATAATTTCATACTATGATACATTACATTAATTGATTTTTTGAGTATTAAATCAATCTGAGACAAGCCCCATTTGGTCATAATGTATCATCCTTCTTATATATTGTTGAACTGAATTTGGTAAAATTCTGTTTAACATTTTTGTATCTGTACTCCTGAGGTATACTAGTAGGTAGTTTTCTTGTAATGTCTTTATCTGGTTTGTATATCAAGGTAATGCTGGTTACATAAAATGATTTTGAAAGCATTTCCTGCTTTTCAATTTTAAAATTGTTTTTTTTAAATTATTACTATTTCTTCCTTAAATGTTTGATCAAATCATCAGTGAAGCTATCTGGGCCTAGTGCTTTCTTTGTGGGAAGAATTTTAGCTATACATTCAATTTTTTAAAACAGATGAAACAATTTGGTTATTTATTTTTTCTTGAGTGATTTCTGGTCATTTCCATCTTTCAAGGAATTTGTCTATTTAATGTGAATTTTGAAATTTTGAGCATAAATTTCATAAAATTACCTTACTATCCTTTTTTAAAAAAGATTTTATTTATTTATTTGATATAGATCACAAGTAGGCAGAGATACAGGCAGAGAGAGAAGGAGAAGCAGTCTCCCTGCTGAGCAGAGATCCTGATGTGGGGCTAGATCCCAGGACCCTGAGATCATGACCCAAGCCAAAGGCAGAGGCTTTAACCCACTGAGCCACCCAGGTGCCCCAATTACCTTACTATCCTTTTAATACCTCTAATATTTTTATTGATGTTACTCTTCTTTTCTTTTTCTTAAAAGATTTTATTTATTTATTTGAGAGAGTGACAGTGAGAGAGAGCATGAGAGGGGAAAAGATCAGAGAGAGAATCAGACTCCACATGAAGCTGGGAGCCCGATGAGGAACTTGATCCTGGGACTCCAGAATCATGACCTGAGCCAAAGGCAGTCGCTTAACCAACTGAGCCACCCAGGTATCCCTTCTTTTCTTTTTTAATGTTAATTTTCTAATTCCCCATGAGAGTTTCTGTCCTTGCTTCCCCCTCATCTCAATTAATTTGCCTGTAAATTTGTTAATTTTGCTGAACATAAAAAACAAAATTTTGGCTTTTCTTAATTTTTATATTTTCTCTTCCACTATTTTCTGCTCTGTTCTTTATTATTTCCTTTCTAATGCTTACTTTAAATTGCCCTTCTTTTTCTTTTTTTTATAGTGGAACCTGAATTAATTGATTTTAGACTTTTCTTCTCTGCTAGTATAAGCACTTAGTCCTACAAATTTTTGTCTAAGTGCTACTTTAGTGTCATCTCAGAGTTTTTGGTGTTCCATTTTCATTCATTCATTTTATTCATTATTATTAGAGTCAGAACTTTAATTTCACACATTCTTAAATAGAGCTTTATCCTGAGGGAAAATGCTAGAATAAAGTATTTTTTTAAATTGTTTGTTCTTCTTTTCAGAGTTATGTCAGGCTCTATTTTGATTCTCTGTTAGGTTAGTTACTCATGCTAGAAGCTCTTTATTTTATTTAAAATATGGTTCTGAGATTTCTTTGTAAATATAGCTAATTGAATATGTCTTCATCTTTTCTTCTCTCCTGAGACCTAACAAATGATAGTGAAGGAAATTTTTAAAAGTTGAAAAGCCATAAGGACAAATGGCGAGGTGATGAAAGCAGACAAAATATGCTAATATAGTTTTGAAAGGTGGAAAGTGGATTGACAAATGGTAATTGACTTAGATTTTATTTTCTCTATTCTTAAGTGCCTACAAAAGTGGAAGTGTTGGGGGATACCACATGAAACAAGTCAATTTGTTCTCTGAAATCTTAGAAAATCCAAGAATTGGAGGCATCAGGTAACTTTGAAGTCAAGAGGAAAATGGGCCTAAAAAGGGGTAGTTAATATAATGAACCACTGGGATTTCATCAAGATAAAAAGCTTTTGCACAGCAAAGGAAGCAATCAACAAATCCAAACGACAACCAACAGAATAGGAGAAGATATTTGCAAATGACATATCAGATAAAGGGCTAGTATCCAAAATCTACTATGAACTTATGGAACTCAACACCCAAAGAACAAATAATCCAATCAAGAAATGGGCAGAAGACATGAACAGACATTTCTCCAAAGAAGACATAAAAATGGCCAACAGACACATTAAAAATGTTCAACATCAGTCAGCATCAGGGAAATACAAATCAAAACCACAATGAGATATCACCTCACATCAGTAAGAATGGCTAAAGTAAACAAGTCAGGGAACGACAGATGTTGGTGAGGATGTGGAGAAAGGGGAATCTTCCTACAATGTTGGTGGGAATGCAAGCTGGTATACTCATTCTGGAAAACAGTATGGAGGTTCCTCAAAAAGTTGAAAATAGAGCTACCCTGAGACAAAGCAATTATACTACTGGGTATTTACCCTAAAGGTACAAATGTGATACAAAGAGGCACCTGCATCCCGATGTTTATAGCAGCAATGTCCACAATAGCCAAACAATGAAAAGAGCCTAGATGTCCATCCACAGAGGAATGGATAGAGAAGAAGTGGTATATATACACAATGGAATATTATGCAGCCATTAAAAATGAAATCTTGCCATTTGCAATGATGTGGATGGAACTAGAGGGTATTATTATAAGAAAAATAAGTTAATTCAGGGAAAGACAATTATCATATGATCTCACTGATATGTGGAATTTGAGAAACAAAGCAAAGGATCATGAGGGAAGAGAGGAAAAAATGAAATGGAATAAAACCAGAAAAGGAGAGAGACCATAAGAGACTCTTAATCTCAGGAAACAAACTGAGGGATACTAGGGTAGAGGGGAGTGGGGTGGATGGGGTGGCTGGGTGATGGACATTGGGTAGGGTATGTCCTATGGTGATTATTGTGAATTGAGTAAGATTGATGGATCACAGACCTGTACCCCTGGAACAAATGATTCATTATATGTTAATTAAAAAAAATCTATACAAGGGGTGCTTAGACTCCAGATCCCCTTCCTAACCAGCACTTAGGGGTGAGTGTCATACTACAATTTCTTACATAAAATGGATATTACATATAATGGATGAATGCATAAAGAAGATATGGTCCATATCTATAATGGAGTATTATGCCTCCATTACCAGACAGTAAAATAAGAATTTTACTGTCTGGTAAAATTGAACACATGAACACATAAAGCTTTGTCCTGGAAAGTAGCAGGCACAACAGAGGACAGGAATGAGGTACCTTGCTAAAAAGAGGTACCTTGCTAAATAATTCCTATTATATAGGAATATATAATATATATAATAAATATATATAATACATATAATAATTACACATATAATAAAATATATACTACATATTATATATAATATGTATATTATATATAATACTAAGACTCATTATCCCCCTTTCTTTTTTGATTCTTGGTGGTTCTGGAAATTTTTGTTAAATGCATTTTGCAGTGAGTGGAGCACTGGCCAGGGCAGTAATATTTGTCATAACAGGATCTGTCCTGTTCTAATGGTTTGGCATTATTGTTTAATTTAATTTGATTTAATTCTTTGTGTGTGTGTGTTCCAAAATTCATTGTTTCTGCACCACACCCAGTGCTCCATGCAATACGTGCCCTCCGTAATACCCATCACCAGGCTCATCCAAACCCCTTCCACCCTTCCAACCAAAACTCTCAGTTTGTTTCTCAGAGTTCACAGTCTCTCATGGTTTGTCTACCCCTCCAATTTCCTTCAACTCACTTCTCCTGTCCATCTCCCAATGGCCTCTGTGTTATTCCTTCTGCTCCACAAGTAAGTGAAACCACATGATAATTGACTCTTTCTGCTTAACTTATTTCACTCAGTATAAACTCCTCCAGTCCCGTCCATGTTGATACAAAAGTTGGGTATTCAGCCTTCTAATGGAGGCATAATACTCCATTGTATATATGGACCATATCTTTAGCCATTCATCCGTTGAAAGGCATCTTGGTTCTTTCCACAGTTTGGCGACTGTGGCCATTGCTGCTGTGAACATTGGGGTACAGATGGCCCTTCTTTTCACTACATCTGTATCTTTGGGGTAAATACCCAGTAGTGCAATTGCAGGGTCATAGGGTAGCTCTATTTTTAATTTCTTAAGGAATCTCCACACTGTTTTCCAAAGTGGCTACACCAACTTGCATTCCCACTTACAGTGTAAGAGGGTTCCCCTTTTGCCAATCCTCACCAACACATGTTGTTTACTGTCTTGTTAATTTTGGCCATTCTAACTGATGTAAGGTGGTATCTCAATGTGGTTTGGATTTGAATCTCTCTGACGGCTAATGTTGATGAATATTTTTTCATGTGTCTGTTAACCATTTGTGTGTCTTCTTTGGAGAAGTATCTGTTCATGTCTTCTGTTTCATGTGTGTTGAGATTAAGGAGTTCTTTATAGATCTTGGATATCAGCCCTTTGTCCATAGCGTCATTTGCAATTATCTTCTCCCATTCCTTGGATTGTCTCTTTGTTTTGTTGACTGTTTCCTTTGCTGTGCAGAAGCTTTTGATCTTGATGAAGTCCCAAAAGTTGATTTTCACTTTTGTTTCCTTTGCCTATTGAGACATGTCTTGAAAGAAGTTGCTGTGGCCAATGTCGAAGAGGTTACTGCCTATGTTCTCTACGATTTTGATAGATTCCTGCCTCATGTTTAGGTCTTTTATCCATTTCGAGTTTATCTCTGTGTATGGTGTAAGAGAATGATTGAGTTTCATTCTTCTACACATAGCTGTCCAATTTTCCCAGACCACTTACTGAAGAGACTGTCTTTTTTTCCACTGTATATTTTTTCCTACTTTGTTGAAGATTATTTGAACATAAAGTTGAGGGTCCCTATCTGGGCTCTCTACTCTGTTCCACTTGTCTATGTGTCTGTTTTTGTGCCAGTATCATTCTGTCTTGGTGATCACAGCATTGTAGTAAAGCTTGAAACCAGGCAACATGATGCCCCCAGTTTTTTTTTTTTCTTTTTCAACATTTCCTTAGCAATTCGGGGACTCTTGTTCCATACAAATTTTAGGATTGTTTGTTCCAGCTCTTTGAAAAATGCTGGTGGAATTTTGATCGGATGGCATTGAAAGTATAGTTGGCTATACTTTCAAGAATATATATATATATATATTCTTGAACTTCTATATATACAAGAACTTGGCTATATCCTATAGGCAGTATAGACATTTTAACAATGATTATTCTTCTGATCCGTGAGCATTGAGTGGTCTTCCATCTTTTTGTGTCTTCTTCAAATTCTTTCATGAGTGTTCTGTAGTTCCTTGAGTACAGATCCTTTACCTCTTTGGTTAGGATTGTTCCCAGGTATCTTGTGGTTCTTGGTGCTATAGTAAATGGAACCGATTTCTCTCATTTCCATTTCTGTATTTTCATTGTTAGTGTATAAGAATGCAACTAATTTCTGTACATTGATTTTGTATCCTGCCTTGTTGGAGGCCACGGCATGGTTGGAGTTGAGGACCAAACCAGGCCCTGACTTGTGTCTCCTTCAAAGTCTGGACACCTTGATAAGGGGTTAAGGACAGGAAAGTTGAGTAACACTGAGAAAGGGTCTGTGCTATGTGTCGTGCGCTCACCTACGTAACTTCCCACACACTCTCCCTACAGAAGGGAACAATGTGGTCAGGGTCATGAATTCTTAGTTGGTCCTTGTTGTTCCTGTACCTCCCATAACCCACTCCCTGGTTGATTGTCTTGCTAATGGCTTTAGCCGAGACTACCTGGCATCACAAGGTTTGCTTGTAGTTAATGTAAACTTGTTATAGGAACTTGCGATCATCTGACTAGATACTGATATATTACTCCTTCTATTGTGGTCTGCCTTATAAATGCTTGTAAGATGTGGAATAAAATCGGTACTGTTGGACATCCTCCTCAGTGTTCCTCCTGCCCCCATCTCTTTGTCTCTTAATTTCTTTTCACCATCCTCTTACCCTCACGTTTTCCTGGTCAATTTGTCATGCTGGCAACAGCAAGTGGCACCCAAACAGGAACCATGAGCACGTTTCAAGGGAGCACATGACACATAGCACAGACCCTTTCTCAGTGTTACTCAACTTTTCTGTCCTTAACCCCTTATCAAGGTGTCCGGACTTTGAAGGAGACACAAGTCAGGGCTTGGTTTGGTCCTCGACTCCAACCGTGCCGTGGCCTCCAACATTGCCTCATTACTGAATTGCTGTATGAGTTCTAGTAGTTGGGGGTGGAGTCTTTTGGGTTTCCCATATAAAGTATCATGTCATCTGTGCAGAGAGAGAGTTTGACTTTTTCTTTGTCAATTTGAATACCTTTTATTTTATTTTGTTCTTGTCGTTTTTGCTGTTGTCTGATTGCTGTTGCTAGGACTTCTAGTACTATATTGAACAAGAGTGGCAAGAGTGGGCATCCTTGTCGTGCTCCTGATCTTAAAGGGAGGACTGTCAGCTTTTCCCCATTGAGGATGATATTCACTGTGAGTTTTTCATAAATAGATTTTATGAGGTTGATGAATGTTCCCTCTCTCCTTATACTGTGAAGGGTTTTAATCAGGCATGGATACTGTATCTTGTCAGGTGTCTTTTCTGCATCAATTGAGAGATCCATGTCATTCTTCTCTCTTCTCTTATTGATTTGTTATATCACATTGATTGATTTATCAATGTTGAGCTACCTTTGCATTCCATGGATAATAAATCCCACCTGGTCATGGTGGATAATTTTTTTAATGTACTGTTAGATCTTATTAGCTAGGATTTGTTGAGAATCTTGGCATCCAATTTCATCAGGAATGTTGGTCTAAACTTCTTTTTGATGGGGTCTTTGCCTGGTTTGGGGATCAGCGTAATGCTGGCTTCATAAAAAGACTCTGGAAGTTTTCCTTCTGTTTCCATTTTTTGAAACATCCTCAGGAAAATAGGTATTATTTCTTCTTTGAATGTTTGATGGAATTTTCCAGGGAATCCATCAGGTCCTGGGCTCTTGTTCTTTGGGAAGATTTTGATCACTGCTTCAATCTCGTTAGTAGATATTGGTTTATTCAGGTTCTCAATTTCTTCCTGATTCAGTTTTGGAAGTTTATAGGTTTCCAGGAATGCATCCATTTCATCTAGGTTGCTTAACTTATTGGCATATAACTGTTGATAATAATTTCTGATGATTGTTTCTATTTCCTTGGTGTTAGTCATGATCTCTCCCTTTCCATTCATAATTTTATAAATTTGGGTCCTCTCTCTATTATTTTGGATTAGTTTGGCCAATGGTTTTCAATCTTACTGATTCTTTCAAAAAAGGAGCTTCTAGTTTAATTAATGTGTTGTACTGAATCATTGATTCCTGCTCTAATCTTGATTATTTCCCTTCTTGCATATGAGATTGGCTTAATTTGTTGTGGATTCTCCAGTTCCTTAAGGTGTAAAGAGAGCTGATGTATTCTGGATTTTTCAGTTTTTTGAGGGAGGCTTTGATGGCTATGTATTTCCCCTTTAGGCCTCCCTTTACTGTATCCCATAGGTTTTGGACTGAAGTATCTTCATTCTCATTCATTTCCTTGAATTGTTTAAGTTCTTCTTTGATTTCCTGGTTGATCCAAACATTCTTAAGCAGGGTCGTCTTTAGCTTCTAAGTGTTTGAATTCCTTCCAAACTTTTTCTTGTGGTTGAGTTCCAGTTTCAAAGCATTATGGTCTGAGAATATGCAGGGGATAATCTCAGTCTTTTGGTATCAGTTGAGCTCTGATTTGTGACCCAGTATGTGGTCTAGTCTGGAGAAAGTTCCCTGTGCACTCGAGAAGAATGAGTATTCTGGTGGGGTTTTTTTGGTTTTTTTTTTTGGGGGGGGGGGTGGAATGTTCTGTATGTATCTATGACGTCCTTCTGGTCCAATGTGTCATTCAATGCTCTTGTTTCTTTATTGATTTTCTGCTTGGATGATTTGTCTACTACTGAGAGTGGTGTGTTAAGATCCCCTGCTATTAATGTATTTGCATCAATATGACTCTTTATCTTGATTAACAGTTCTCTTATGTAGTTGGTTGCTCCTGTATTGGGGGCATAACTATTTACAATTGTTAGATCTTCTTGGTGGATAGACCCTTTAAGAATGATGTCATGTCCTTCTTTGTCTCTGACTACAGTCTTTAGTTTAAAATTTAATTTGTCTGGTATGAAAATTGCTACCCAGCTCTTTTTTGTGGCCCATTGGCATGAAAGATGCTTTTCCGTCCCTTCACTTTCAGTCTGGATGTATCTTTAGGTTCCAAATGGGTCTCTTTTAGACAGCATATGGATGGGTCCTGTTGTTTTATCTAGTCTGCAACCCTGTGCCATTTTATGGGAGTGTTTAGGCTGTTCATGTGATTATTGAAAGATATGATTTTACTGATATAAGGTTGCCTGTGAAGTCCTTGTTTCTATTGATTGTCTCTGTAAATTTCTGTTCTATGAAACTTTTGGGTTCTTTCTTCTTTTATGGAACCCCCCTTAATATTTCTTGTAGTGCCTGCTTGGGGGTCACATACTCTTTTAAACCTTGCCGGTCTTGGAAAGCTCTTTATCTTTCCATCCATTTTGAATGTCAGCCTTGCTAGATAAAGTATTCTTGGCTGCATATTCTTCTCATTTAGTGCCCTGAATATGTCTTGCCAGCCCTTTCTGGCTTGCCAGGATTCTGTGGACAGGTCTGAGGTTACTCAAATGGACCTTCCTCTGTATGTATGGAATCTCTTCCCCCTAGCTGCTCTCAAGAACTCTTTTCTAAAATTATGATTCATCAGTTTAACAATCAAGTGTTTCAAGGTCTTTCCAGATTCTATGATCTTGGTGGGATATCTTTCTGCCTCTAGAACAGGAATGCTGGTTCTATTTCCCAGATTGGGAAAATTTTCATGGAGGATTTGCTCAACTATATCTTCTTGTCTTCTTTCTTTCTCCCCCCCTTCAGGGATCCCAATGATTCTGATGTTGGAACGTTTCATGGTATCATTTATTTCCCTAACTCTGTTTTCATGTCTTCTAAGCTGTTTGTTCCAGGCCTCCTCCTAATCCTTTTTCTCTCTCATTTTGTCCTCTAGATCACTAATTCTATCTTCTGCCTCAGTTATCCTAGCTGTTAGAGAATTTAGATTAGAATGGATCTCATTGATAGAATTTTTAACTTCTTCCCAGGCAGCTTTCACTTCTGTCCTAATAGATTCCATGTTGTCATTAATGGTTTTCTCCAACCTAGCCATTGCCTGGATAATTGTTACACTGAATTCCCTTTTCGACATACTGTTTATGTCCATATATAATAGCTCTGATGGATAGTGCACAGTCTCTGAATTTTTCCTCTCTTGGGCTATCCTCCTCCTAGACATTTTGGTGAGAGGTGGTTGAGGGGATGTATAGCTGAATATATCAACTGTGATCCCAGCAAGGTGCACCCTGGAACTATTCTGAGCAACCAGAAGTTACCACCAAAAAGAAAGAAAAAAGAAAAAAGAGATAGGGACTGAAAAAAAAAAAAAGAGACTATCCAGCCAGAATGGGGCCCAAAGTTAAGACTTATAAGGTTTACAAGCATAAATGGACAAATGAAAAGACCGACAAAAGTAAATGACAAGAAAAAAAAAAAAAGAACCTAGCCAAAATGAACATCAAGTATAAGATTTACATACTACCAGAAGTAAAACAAATACACAGAAACACTGACAGAAGAAACAGTGGGAGGGTGATTATAAATCTTCGATGTGGGCAAGGTAGGTTATTTTTATTCTTTCTGGGTGTATCTTGAAATCTTTGTTAAAGGACTCAACTTTCCAGACATAAAGGAAGATTAAGACTGGTTCATATATAGGGGTAGTATTGATTGAGGAAAGAGGATTACCTTGAAGCTTATATCTGTATGTATATTTAAAAAAATATAAAAGCAAAAGAAAAACACAGGTATATGTATGAAAAAAGTTTAAGTTAAAAGGTTATTATGGAATATGTTGTATTAAACCTCTTGTTGTAATGGTAAATAGGTTAAACAAAAAGAACAAGAACAGTGAGAACAAATTAAAAATAAAAGTTCTATCTATGAAATATACAGGTTTTATGGCAATATGGGGGCTTAATATCATGTTTTCCCCTGATGTTGGGGTTTTACAGTTTTACAGGGACTCTGTGGTGATTGTCCTCTCATTTTTTTGGCTGGGTTTCTGGGGGGAGGGGCCTGCCACATTGTTTTTCAGTTAGTCTTGTTTGGGTTAAGTCCTCCTGCTTCTTTTCAAGGGGCTGGGCTCTTTGGAAATTGGTTTTTCTGGCTTTTGTTCTCTGGAGGTTTTTGTGGCTTTTGGTAGGTTTAGTGGAAGCAAACTGCACCCACACCTCTATCTCAGAGAGAAGCTTCAGTCTTCTTCCCTCTGGGTGGTCTAGAACACACAGACTTCCCTCTGCAAACCCCGCTGAGCTGTGCAACCTCCCACAAGCAGTGCACATCCCCAGCCACCATCTCAGGGGTCACCCAAAATGCCCGCTTGTCTCTACACCCCTGTATCACTAAAATCATGAGCGATATTGGTCCAGGGAGCCCACTTACAGTGGCTGCTTTTTCTGGGACTGCCGTCTGTGGTCCAGACCTCAGGGTTTTGCAGCTAGCTGCCTGCCCAAGAGATCCCAACAGAGTTTTTCAAGCCTGAGCTGGGAGTGTTCAGACTCTCCTAGAGACCACCTGCTAGTACCTGCATGGAGGTCTCTCAGACACTGGTGGGGAGAGAATTTCAGACCCCAGTCATGCAGTGCATACAGAGAGCTAAAGGCTGTGGTTCTAGCGAGCACTGGCTGGCACACACATCTGATTCCCTCTTGCGTGCTGGTGGGTGTGCGCCTAGCCCAGTGGTGGTGCAAGCAGCGGAATGCCTGGGACTCAAGGACCATGGCCTGGAGGCTTTGCTGCACTCTCTCTGGCAGGGGTGGTAACGGTTGGTGGCTATCCTGCTTCTGTGGGCTTATGCCTGTGCCCATGACTGCCCAATTCCACCAGTTGCCATATAAGATCTTTTCCACTTTTTGAGTGCTTTTAACCACACTCCAAGTTAACGCTGGTCCCTAGTCACAGGACACTTTCATATTAGGGTATTACTTTCCAGTGGGTCAGTTGTGGTGGCTCTATCCCCCTTCTGTCATCCCTCCCCCTTCTGTCATATCAGTCCCATCATTCTCACTCTGCTTTACCTGTCCACTGACGTCTTCTGCCCCTTTAGAGATCAGAAGTGCATAATCCTACATCTCAGGCTGATTTCATGGGTGTTCATAGTGTTTTGGTAGATAATTAGCTCACTATAGGGGACAAGTTGCAATCTTCTCCACCTTCTTGCCCCTTCTCCCCATCATCCCCCTCTTAACCCCAAAACACTGAAGTCCAGAGAATAGAACTCACTCCTAACAAAGTAACTGTTTAGACTATTTCTTTGAGGAATCTAACTATCCCTCAAAAAACTTTCAAATACTAACACTTTAGAGTAACCATATGACATTATTGGGTTCACAATCACTCATTGAGAGATCCACCAGTCACAAAGCCCACTCTCACATAATGAATTTTTAATCAGCTTTTTTATGCCTGTTTTTGTTCTTAAATATTACTGAACAAACACTAGATTTATGAAGAAATCTTCCATCTTTAAAGTTCATAGAAGAAAACAAATAGTGATAGAAGAAAAGGAAGTTAAGGAGGAGGACAGAGATAATTTCAGGGAAGAGTAAACCAACAAAAAGGAAATTTTTATGTCTTGGGAATGGGTTATTTAAGAGAAAAAAAAAGTAGTGGGATTTCTTAGGATGATAGTGAATAGAACTCTCAAAATCATAGTTATGCAGTAGCAGTAAAGTGTATCAACTGTGATTGGAGTAAGAGAATGGAGGTATTCAAGAGTAATGCCTCCAAGGAAAAAATAAATGTAACCTACAAATTATCTCTGGTGTGTGACCACATTGAGTGGAGCTATAAAGTTTTGTCAGATACTTTGTTTTTATGTTTTGTTTTGTTTTTTAAGATTTTATTATTATTATTATTATTATTTTTTTGAAAGAGAGATGGAGAAAAAGAAGGTTAGGAGGAGGAGCAAAGGGAGAGAGACAAGCAGATGCTGGGCATGGAGCCTGATGCAGGGCTGGAACTCAGGACCATGAGATCATGACCTGAGCTGAAATCAACAGTCTGATGCTGAATCAACTGAGCTACCCAGGTGCCCCTATCAGATACTTTGGAGACAAGTTAGTGATAGCTACAAAGAAAACTAAACAAATAAAATTGAAACACTTATTAATTCTAGAAAAAATACGTAGTTGTATAAGAAAGAAAGCGATATTATGCCACACCAATTGATTCAACTTAAAAAAAATGTGTGTAGTCCTATTAACTTAAGGTTTGAATACTGATTTAACAAATAAATAATGATATTTCCATACTAGAGAGATGAAGTATTAGAAGTGTGTGTGTTACTGAAAACTGTAAAGTCAGAAGAGCATAAGTCAAAGTTGAGTGTAGTTGCTTCTGGTGTGTAGGAAGTGCTATGGGCTTCCATTTTTCATTATGAGACTTGTAGTACTTTGGCTTTTAAAACTATGTATGTATATTTCTTAAATAAAAATTTAAGAAAAGAACTAGTAATCAGAAAAAAACCATTTTCATGGGTATATACTGAGAACAAATATCACTGTACCCTACAGCATGCATGCAGCGTAAAGGTGGGGATTCTAGAAAGTTCAACTCTTTCAAATGTTCTTCATTAATTAATACCCTGATGACAGCTCCAAATTTTTTACTGATCGTTGTATTCATTGACTTAGAGCTTTGAGTATAACTGAGGCTTTCTTGGAAAGAACTGTTCCCAATTCTGCAATAGGTCATACTTATTTTAGGCCACAGCTTTACTGCCTTAGAATTTTCACTATTAGAATGTGGAGGAAAGAAAGAAGAGGAGAAATAACAAATAGGAAATTGAGATAATCAGAAATAAAGTGAAATTATCTATTAATCATGTATCTAGCACAGTGCCAGGTAATGAAATTGAAAAGATAGATGAGACATATTCTATATCTTCAATGAGCATTCATTTTGAGAGAGAGATTTATAAACAATTTAAAGCTATGTGTGTATGTTTCTCCATTAATCAGATTCCAGAAATTCCTCAGAATTTCTAGTTTGCTGATTGCATTTGTATTTTCTTTTCTTTCATGTTGTTATGGATACTTCTTGTATTTTTCAGTAATTTTAGTTGTATTTTTAGGGAGAACAAACAGTAGACATTTGCTTAAGACTCTATGTTGATCAAATTATCTTTATATTCTCTCTGATTTTTGAAAACTTCATCATTTATTTCTATGTATTAAATTTAAGATTAAACATACATTGCAATATTTATCAAATAAATATTGATAATTAGTTCTTTTCAATTTTGAGAGTTTTAAAAACATACAATATGTGAAATATGTGAAGGGGATTAAGAGTATACTTGATAAGAACTGAGTAATATATGGAAACGTTGAGTCATTATAATATACACCTGAAACTAATACTGTATACTAACTGCACTGGAATTAAAATTATAAGAAATGATACAGTAATTTCTCTGTAAGTCACTTTATTACTTTTTCTTCCTTCATTTCCCTGTTCTTTTTCTTCTTAACACTGTAAATCTTAAGCCTTCTGTGATGACTCTAAGTAAAAGTCACCTGAATAAGTTTTCGTTGTTTTTCTTTTTTTCTGCAATTTTACTATAAAACTCACTTTATTGCTGACTGCTTTTCAAGTATGATTACATTTGGGGAACTCATTTTGCCATCTTACTAAATTATATTGACCCAGTTTCACTGTTCATATTCAAATTATACAGTAGGCTTTTCTTCAAATTTCTTGTTAAGCTTTTCTTTTATTTTCAAAAAACAGAATTTTTAAGGCCTGAGGTTAGAAATTTAAGCAGTATGCTTCCTTAAGATGTGAATTCTGAGAAGACTTCCTGTGGCACATTTCTTAGAGTTTTTACTAATGGAAGTGAAGGAAAGAGAGGAGGAGAAATAAGAAATAGGAAACTGAGGCAATCAGAGATCAAGTGAAGTTATTTATTCATCATGCATTTGGTACAGTGCCAGGTAATGAGATTGAAATCTAAACAAGATATATTCTTCACCCTCAATGAACCCTCATTTTGAAAGGAGGATAGATTTATAGGTAATTTAAAAGATTTTGGAAACGTGCAAAAAGGAGAAAAATAAGAATAGCAAGATTTTAATGATGTCCTCAAAAAGCTGTGTGGAGGGGCAGTTGGAGCAGGGGTTTGGATCCTGCCTACCAGATGAGGAACTTGGGGCCTTGAGAGGTGAAGTGAGTTATCCAAGGCATAGAGCTAAATTAAGTAGCAGAGCTGTCATTAGAACTCAGGTTTCCTATCTCTCAAATTTTTGATAAGGATTGTTAAAATGAGTCTTTTGAAGCAACCCCCTAGTGACTTCTTAAAGGAAATCATTAGACAATCAGTTGTGGCAAAATTTGAATTCTAGAGTGGATTATTGAGGGGTTCTGGCTTGCCTGAATGGCTACATGAATATAGCCTTGGAGCAGACAGAAGAATATATAAATGGACAACTGAAGAATAAGTATGGGGTTGCATTTATCCCTGGAAACAATGTATTTGTAGATAAATACACAGAAGAGAAGGATGTGGAGACTCCAAGAGGACAACACTTTCCATACTTAGGTTTATATTTTATGAGGTTTTTTTGGTTCCTTTTTTTTACTTAAATTGTCCTATTTCATAATGGTTGGTAATTTTTCACTGACAGGTGAGTGAGAGAAGTGTACAAAACTGAATGCAATTGTGAACAGTTCCTCCATATTTAAGTTTCAGGTACTTTCTTTTCCTTCTGTGTTGGTGTGCAGAATGCAAAGGAATAAAAAAAAAGAAAATTAAAAGAAAATTTGCATGGAGTATGTTAGAGTTAAAGGCAGAAGAAAAACCTAAGCTTAACCGGTAAAAAGATTTTCAGAAAAAGAATTACTTAGATGGCAGGGATTTCTTAACTAGGTAAGATTTGAAAGCCATCTTAGGTCTTACCACTATGCAATTGTATAGTGGCAGCCTCTTGATAGTAGTGGAATATGTAATTTATTTCAAAGCAAGTTATGTATTTGCAAAGTTGAATAACACCTTGGGTGCCCCATTATGATGTTAACTTAAGCCCGGGGTAATAAAAGATGATATGGTATTGTAAATATGCCACTTTATAAAAAAAAATTACTGGATCATCTAAATGGCTCATTGCATGTTTTAGTCTTGGATGTGTATACATCATTTGAATTAAAATTTAACCTCCTAGACTCATTAGAATGTCTATTGCTATTTTGTTTTTTTTTTAAATGAGCAATTTAAACCATATAAACTATCAAACTCTGGATGACATGCTAGGTAAAAGTTGAGTTATAGTCTTAACTATAACTATAGGTTATAGCCAAGGAATTTTTGTTGCCATCTTCCTCCACTCCATCTGCTTATTCCATTTACAGTAGAAAAGATTTGAAGTAAAATCATAATTTAAATTAAGTTTGAAGTCTTTTCCTCTTCTCATCCTTGATTCCCCCAACCCCTTTTCACACCATTCCATTAAGATATCATCTCATCTGCTTTAGTTCAGTCCAGAGGGACATCTACATCTCATCTATATCTGACCAAAACTCAATATAACTTCTACCTAAAAGTTTATATAACTCTACTCTTACTTTAATAGTAGATTTTAAAACAAGATATAAGTTGAAGTCAACAGTGAAGGTTAATATTCCAGGGAGTTTCAAAAGCTTTATATTATAGAGTAAAAATAACCATGTATTGTTGTACAAGTCATATTTGGGGCAGGGCGTTGGCAGAGGGAATATCTTTTAGACAATAAGTCTGCAAATTTTTGAAAAAGTAAGCAATTTCAATAGATTCATAGTTTTCACTTTTATTGAAAATAATATGTAAAATATAATTCTTCAAATAATTCTATACCATGACTCCTCTATCACGAAAAGATGCATCTTTAATAATATGCTTGGAATTTGAAATTTGAGATGTTATCTTTATGCTTTTAATGAATAGCATGGTAAATTTCCTAATTTAATACAAGTCTAATAAAATATATTGCTCTGCAACAAACTGAGAGCTCAAAAATTTGCTTATATTGAAAACATCAATTTCAGGATGTTAATAATGAATTGACACTATTTTGGAAACAGAGGGATGTTCAAATAATTCAGGTAAGGAAATTTCCAATTTCAGCAATCACAGTGATTTCCTTTACACTGGATAGGCAGTTGGTGATCTGATACTACACTGGTTTTTGCAGTCAATTTAAAATGCATGGATATCTAAAATTTAGAAAAATTCAGGAAGCATTGACATGAAAGATTGGATAAACTGAGTGTGTATCTTTACTTTTCACCTTATATAATCCAAAAGTATTGAGGAATGACTCAGTTACAGCCTCTCTCAACTGCAGTCTGAGACCACTCCTGCCTACCCTAGGATCCACCCAGTGACCTGTTGAAAGCTATCCCAGGGATTAAGAGGAAACCACACCCACACATGCACTTGGCAAAAGGCCCATCATCTGCAGACCCTTGTCCCAATGCCAGCCCTATGGAACCATGTCCTAAAGTGAGTCTCATCCACCCAGGGACTGAACAGAATCCACACCTGACAACCTCTAGTAACAGGCCTGCCAACCACAGACCCCACTGCAGACCCAGCAGCAGTCATTTGCCCCAGCTCCAACCCCACTAGACTATGATTCCAAAGATAATCCCATCAGCCTGGGGACCTGACAAGGGAAAGTCTTTACTTGCCAAAACAGTCTGTAAAGCCTGGAAGAAGTGTTTGCATCCTAATACACACAGACACCAATGCAAGGCAACACCGAGTACAAAGAATCAGATAAACATGACACCACCAAAGGAAATTAATACAACTGAAATAACCAACCCCAAAGAAACAGATATCTATAAATAATCTAACAAAGAATTCAAAATAATATTCTTAAATAAGCTCAATGAAATGAGAGAAAACACAGGTAGACAATGAAACAGAATCAGGAAAATAATGCATGAACAATATGAGAAGTTTAATAAAGAAATAGAAGCCATATAAAACCGAAACAGAAATCCTAAAGCTGAAGAATATAATGAAAGAACTAAAAAAATTCAACAGAGAGCTTCAACAGAGAGCTTCAATCATGCAGAGGAAAAAATCAGAAAACTCGAGGATAGGTCATTTGAAATTAGCCAGTTAAAGGAACAAAGAGCAAAAAAAAAAAAAAAATGAGTGAAGAAAGCATACAAACCTATGGTACCCTGTCAAGAAAATGTATATAGGTACAGGAGAAGAGAAAGAGGGAAAGCGACAGAAAGTTTATTAAAAGAAATAATGGCTGAAAACCTCCCAAATCTTAGGAGGGATATGGAACTGCAGATACAGGAAGCTCAAAGTGCCCCAAGCAAGATCAACCGAAAGATTACCCTGAGACACATTATAATCAAATTACCAAATGTCAAAGACAGAGAATTTTGAAAGAAACAAAATGTACTCACCACATACAAGGGAACCCCTATAAGGCTATCAGCAGTTTTCTCAGCAGGAACTTTGCAGGCCAAGAGAGAGTGGGATGATATATTCAAAATGCTCAAAGAAAAAAATTCTGCCAATCAATAATATTCTATTTGGAAAAGCTGTCCTTCAGAAATGGAGAGGTAAAGGCATTCCCAAACAAAAGCTAAGTTTTTTTTACCACTAGAGCTGGTTTACAAATATGCTAAAAGAAATTCTTTAAATTGAAATGAAAGGTCACTAAATAACAACATGAAAGCACATGAAATTATAAAACTCACTGGTAAAGATAAATATATGGTTGGGGTGCCTGGGTGGCTCAGTTGGCTAAGCATCTGTCTTTGGTTCAGGTCAGGTTCCCAAGGTCCTGGGATTGAGCCCTACACTGAACTCCCCACTCAGCAGGGAATCTGCTTCTCCTTCTGCCCCTCCCTCTGTTCATGCTTTCATTCTCTCAAATAAACAATGTTTTTTTTTTTTTAATGTAAATATACAGTCAGATTCAGGGTACTCTAGTACTGTAGTGATGGTGCATTAGTCACTTTTATCTATAATAAATTACCATATTGTACAACCTTAAGAAATCACACTGTAGTCTTCCTTTCACAAACCAAAAAAAAAAAAAAAAAAAAAGAAAGAAAGAAAGAAAGAAAGAAAACAAAAAAAATACTGGAGATATTATGTGTGTCTTTTACATACATCCTAAATCTTTAATAGATATAATAATTCATAGTTACTCCAGATTTCATTTTCTTATATGCCTTATGGCAGCAAAGTTGTGTTATTTTGTATAAAGTAAGAATTCAGAATGGGGAAAGTATGAGATATAAAGAATTAGGCCATTATGTGCATATATTGTTTTCTGGAGACATAAAAGTATGTGTGTGTGTGTGAGAGAGAGAGAGAGAGAGAAGGAGACAGACAGAGAGTTGGGTTATATTTTAGTATTTTCATAATATCTTATGGTAAGATTATATTGGTAAAATGTGAAAAGCTTTTAAAATTGCTCTCAGAAACTCATGATGTACTATATGTTGGCTAATTTAACATAATAAAAACATAAAAAATAAAATTGTTCTCTGATCCTTTTTATTTTAACTTCACATGACCCATTTTTAGTCAAGTGTGGGTTAATGTCAGCATAAGTACCTTAAGGTAAAATATTTATTGATATAAAAACATGTTGGCATGAAAACAGAATCATCTATTTTATATATTTATATTCATATATATGAGAGAACAGGTATTATATGTACACATCCATACATCTATAGGTTACCGTGTGAATGTTTTGTCCCTCCAAAGGGACGAGTTGACAGGAAAGTAATCTATTTGAGTAGGCATTTGCTTCATTGCTCTAAGAAAAAGTGCCTGTGCACTATACTGGCACATACTGGCCCAAAAAAAGCACTGAAAAGGGGAAGAAAGTCAAAGGAAAGAAGGTTTGGATATTTAAAGTTCTTCTTGATTTGAAAAATGTTATTTCCACAAGCCAGATGTAAAAACAGAGACTCTAAGACAGAAAATTACTCAAGAAAGATTGATTTTAAAAAACATTTTGCAATCCGTGCCCTCTACAATACCCACGGATTGCATGGAGCACTGGGTGTGGTGCAAAAATAATGAATACTGTTACTCTGAAAAAATAAAAAATTAAAAAAAAAAAAAACATTTTGGGTGGCACTCAGAGACAAGATGGCGGGGAAGTAGGAGGAGGCGACGTTTCAACCTGTACCCTAAAGTGAGCTGATTACCTACCAAAGAACTCCGATCACCCATGAAATCAGCCTGAGATCAGAATTATACACGTCTGGTTCTCTACAGGGGCAGAAGACACCAGTGGGCAGGTAAAGTGGAGTGGGAACGTCGGACTGATATCAGAAGATAAACAAAAGGGGGAGGGAGCCACCAGAGGCGACCAATTGGAAAGTAATACCCCTAATACAAGAGTGTCCTGCATCTGGGGACCAGCATTAACTTGGAGACCGGTTGAAAGCACTCAGAAAGAGCAAAGGAGCACGTGGGGGGGGGAATTGTGGGAATCGGGGCATCTAGGGACAGGGGCTTAAGTCCCCGGACCCAGGACAGCCTCCCCTGGCGCTGAGCCACAGAGAGTGTGGCAGAGAAACCAGGTCTTGGTCCCTGAGCCACCAGCCATGCCAGAGAATGCATGGGGTCTGGCTCCTGTGAGGGGCTGGGAGCCTCGCCAGATGGCAGAACGCTGAGCCCTGCTACAGAGCCTGAGATGCGCGCCCCTCACCCTCCCCTGAGAGAGGTGTGCAAAGGCCCAGCCAGGCACTCTTAGACCCACGACATTGTTTCAGAGCCTGAGACGGGTGCGTGACCCACACCCTCCCCTGAGAGAGGTGTGCGCAAGCCAGGTGCTCTTAGACCCAGAAAGACCAGGCACTCCCAGCTCCAGCTCAGGCCAGTGGGAAAAGCTCAGTGTGTGATCGCTGCTTAGAACCTCTCTGGTGGTCTGGAGCTGCCCAGACAGTCACCGCTGCTGTGGTTTTGAGTACAAGCAGAAGATCATGCATCCCCAGGGACTGCAACTTGGAACCTGCTCTGCTAGCGGCCAAGGGGGAATATATATGGGCTCTGCAGCACCCACAGGATACCAGGCTGAGGCTTCTCTCTGAGAGGGAGGTCAGGGTGCATTTTGCTTTCCTCTAAACCTACAAAACCATCAGAAGTGGTCAAGGTGAGAGAAAAAAAAAAAAGTGAACAAGCAAAAACCTCCAGAGAACAAAAGCCTGAAAAAACTGGTTTCCTCAGAGCCCACCCCCTTGAGGGGGGCAGGAGGACTTAACTCAGGGAACATCATTGACTGAAAACCCTCAGAAAACCAAGCAGGAAAGAAAAAGAAAAAAAAAAGACTATAAGAGAACAACCACCTCTACTTCATAGGACAACTTTTATTTTTAACTCATTCCCACTATTCTGGTTCATTTTTTTTATATAGATAATTTTTTAACCTATTTACCATCACAGTGAGATGTCCAGTACATCAAATTCCATAATAACCTTCTAACCTGAACATTTTGATACATACACCTGTGTTTTTCTTTTGCATTTCTATTTTTTTAATTTTTTTCCTAAATTTTAGTTTAGTTTAGTCTAGTTTATTCCTTTTTTATTTTTATTTTCTAATATTCATATAGAGTTAAACTTCAAGGTAATCCCCTGTCCCCAATGAATGCTACCCCTACAGGTAAACCGATTTTTAATCCCCCTTTATCTTAGGAAAGTTGAATCCTTTAACAAAGATATCAAGATACATCCAGGAAGAATCAAAATAAACCTCCTTGACCACACTGAGAATTTATAACCACTCTACCATCTTTTTCTTCCACCAGTGTTTCTGTGTATTTGTGTTTGTCCTGATAGTATATAAATCTTATACTTGGGGTTCTTTTTGATGAGGTTCTTCCTTTTTTTGCTTATATATATATATATATTTTTTTTTCTCTTGTCGAATACTTTTATCAGTCTTTTTGTTTGTCTATTTTTGTTTGTATACTTCATCAATCTTACCTTGGGGCACATTTGGGCTGAACCTTCTCTTTTATCTTCCCTTTCTTTCCTCTCTCTCTCTCTCTCTCTCTCTCTTTTTCTTTTTCTTTTTCTTTTCTTTTTTCTTTCGTTTGGGTGGGGAATCCCGATTGCTCAGAAGCGTTCCAGGGTGCACCTTGACTGCACCACAGTTGATACATCCAGCTACATCCATTCAGTCATCTCTCACCAAAATGACTAGGAGGAGGAATGCCCAACAGAAGAAAAATACAGAGGATGGGCCTTCTGCAACAGAGCTAATGGCTATCAACATAGACAATATGTCAGAAAGAGAATTCAATCTAACAATTATCCAGGCAATAGCTAGGTTGGAGAAAGCCATGGATGACCAAACGGAATTGATTAGGGCAGAACTGAAAGCGACCAGGGATGATATTCACAATGTTAGGACAGAGCTGAAAGCTACCAGGGATGAGGTTCACAATGCTCTCAATGAGTTCCAATCTAACCTAAATTCTCTCAAAGCTAGGGTAACTGAGACAGAAGATAGAATTAGGGATCTGGAGGAGAAACAGATAGAGAGAAAGGATCAGGAAGAAGCCTGGAACAAACAGCTTAGAAGCCACGAAAACAGAATCAGGGAAATAAATGATGTCATGAAATATTCCAATATCAGAATTATTGGAATCCCTGAAGTGGAGGAGAAAGAAAGAAGTCTAGAAGATATAGTGGAACAAGTTCTTCATGAAAATTTTCCAAATCTCACAAATGGAACCAGCGTTCATGTACTAGAGGCCAAATGGTCTCCACCCAAGATTATAGATTCCAAAAAAACATCAAGATACCTGATAGTCAAAGTGAGGAATCATAATTGTAGATACAATCTCTTCAAAGATGCTAGGACAAAGAGGCTCCTTACTTACAGAGGAAAGCCCATCAGAATAACGTCAGACCTGTCCACAGAGACCTGGCAAACCACAAAGGGCTGGCAAGATATATTCAGGGCACTAAATGAGAAGAACATGCAGCCAAGAATACTTTATCCAGCAAGACTGACATTCAAAATGGATGGAGAGATAAAGAGTTTCCAAGACCAGCAAGGCTTAAAAGACTATGCAACCACCAAGCCAACACTGCAGGAAATATTAAGGGGGGTTCTATAAAAGAGGAAAAATCCTAAGAATAACATTGAACAGAAATATAGAGACAATCTACAGAAAGAAAGACTTCAAAGGTAACACGATGTCAATAAAAACTATCTATCAATAATCACTCTCAATGTGAATGGCCTAAATGCGCCCATAAAATGACACAGGGTTGCAGATTGGATAAAATGATAGGACCCATCCATATGTTGTCTACAAGAGACCCATTTTGAACCTAAAGATACACCCAGACTGAAAGTGAAGGGATGGAGAAGAATCTTTCATGCCAATGGGCCTCAAAAGAAGGCCGGGGTAGTGATTCTCATATAAGATAAATTATTTTAAACTAAAGACTGTAGTCAGAGATGCAGAAGGACAATACATAATTCTTAAAGGGACTATCCACCAAGATGATCTAACAATTGTAAATATCTATGCCCCCAATATGGGAGCAGCCAATTACATAAGAAAACTGTTAATCAAGATAAAGAGTCATATTGATATGAATACATTAATAGTAGGAGATCTTAACACGCCTCTCTCACAAATAGACAGATCATCGAAGCAGAAAATCAATAAAGAAACAAGAGCATTGAATGACACATTGGACCAAATGGACCTCATAGATATATACAGAACATTCCACCCTAAAACAACAGAATACTCATTCTTCTCAAGTGCACATGGAACCTTCTCAAAGATAGACCACATATTGGGTCACAAATCAGGATTCAACCAATACCAAAAGACTGAGATTATTCCCTGCATATTCTCAGACCATAATGCTTTGAAACTGGAACTCAATCACAAGGAAAAGTTCAGAAGGAACTCAAACACCTGGAAGCTAAAGACCACCTTGCTTAAGAATGCTTGGATCAAGAGGAGGAGTCAAGATGGCGGAGAAGTAGCAGCTGAGACTACTTCAGGTTGCGGGAGATCAGCTAGATAGCTTATCTAAAGATTGCAAACACCTACAAATCCAACGGGAGATCGAAGAGAAGAAGAACAGCAATTCTAGAAAAAGAAAATCAACCACTTGCTGAAAGGTAGGACTGGCGGAGAAGTGAATCCAAAGGGACGGGAAGACAGACCCCGGGGGGAGGGGCCGGCTCCCGGCAAGCGGCGGAGCAACGGAGCACAAAATCGGGACTTTTAAAAGTCTGTTCCGCTGAGGGACATCGCTCCAGAGGCTTAACTGGGGTGAAGCCCACGCGGGGCCAGTGTGGCCTCAGGTCCCGCAGGGTCACAGAAGGATCGGGGTGTCTGAGTGTCGCAGAGCTCGCAGGTATTAGAACAGGGAAGCCGGCTACAGAGACGGAGCTGAGGAGTGAGCTCACAGCTCGGGCTTACCTTGAACCAGTCGCAGGCTCGGTGAGCTCGGAGCGCAGCCGGAGGCCAGGCAGACGGGAGTAATTGGACGCTGTTCCCTGAGGGCGCACTGAGGAGTGGGACCCCTAGCTCTCGGCTCCTCCGGGCCGGAGACTGGGAGGCCGCCATCTTCCTTCCCGTCCTCCGGACTCTACGGAAAGCGCTCAGGGAACAAAAGCTCCCGAAAGCAAACCCGAGCGGATTACTCAGCCCGGCCCCTGGTAAGGGCGGTGCGACTCCGCCTGGGGCAAAGACACTTGAAAATCACTACAACAGGCCCCTCCCCCAGAAGATCAACAAGAAACCCAGCCAGGACCAAGTTCACTTACGAGGAGTGCGGTTTCAATACCAAGGAGAGCAGCGGAATTCCAGAGGAGGAGAAAGCAAAGCACGGAACTCATGGCTTTCTCCCCATGATTCTTTAGCCTTGCAGTTAATTTAATTTTTTTTTCTTTTTCAATTTTTTTCTCTTCTTCTGCTAAATTTTTTTAAACTTTTACCCTTTTCTTTTTTAACGTTTTTTAACTAGTTTATCCAATATATATATATTTTTTCCTTTTTATATTTTTTTCATTATTGGTTTTCTTTTTTTT
Organism: Lontra canadensis; assembly: GCF_010015895.1. NCBI lineage: Eukaryota > Metazoa > Chordata > Mammalia > Carnivora > Mustelidae > Lontra > Lontra canadensis. Next base: position 4,989,056 of record NW_022631075.1, on the reverse strand, counting down.
ATTTGTTTCTTTTTTCTTTTTTATTTTATTTTATTTTTTTTTCTTTCTGAACCTCTTTTTATCCCCTTCCCCCCCACCTCACGATTTGGGATCTCTTCTGATTTGGCTAAAGCATATTTTCCTGGGGTTGTTGCCACCCTTTTAGTATTTTACTTACTCCTTCATATACTCTTATCTGGACAAAATGACAAGGCGGAAAAATTCACCACAAAAAAAAGAACAAGAGGCAGTACCAAAGGCTAAGGACCTAATCAATACAGACATTGGTAATATGTCAGATTTAGAGTTCAGAATGACGATTCTCAAGGTTCTAGCTGGGCTCGAAAAAGGCATGGAAGATATTAGAGAAACCCTCTCGGGAGATATAAAAGCCCTTTCTGGAGAAATAAAAGAACTAAAATCTAATCAAGTTGAAATAAAAAAAGCTATTAATGAGGTGCAATCAAAAATGGAGGCTCTCACTGCTAGGATAAATGAGGCAGAAGAAAGAATTAGCGATATAGAAGACCAAATGACAGAGAATAAGGAAGCTGAACAAAAGAGGGACAAACAACTACTGGACCACGAGGGCAGAATTCGAGAGATAAGTGACACCATAAGACGAAACAACATTAGAATAATTGGGATTCCAGAAGAAGAAGAAAGAGAGAGGGGAGCAGAAGGTATATTGGAGAGAATTATTGGAGAGAATTTCCCCAATATGGCAAAGGGAACAAGCATCAAAATCCAGGAGGTTCAGAGAACCCCACTCAAAATCAATAAGAATAGGTCCACACCCCGTCACCTAATAGTCAAATTTACAAGTCTTAGTGACAAAGAGAAAATCCTGAAAGCAGCCCGGGAGAAGAAGTCTGTAACATACAATGGTAAAAATATTAGATTGGCAGCGGACTTATCCACAGAGACCTGGCAGGCCAGAAAGAGCTGGCATGATATATTCAGAGTACTAAACGAGAAAAACATGCAGCCAAGAATACTATATCCAGCTAGGCTATCATTGAAAATAGAAGGAGAGATTAAAAGCTTCCAGGACAAACAAAAACTGAAAGAATTTGCAAACACCAAGCCAGCTCTACAGGAAATATTGAAAGGGGTCCTCTAAGCAAAGAGAGAACCTAAAAGTAGTAGATCAGAAAGGAACAGAAACAATATACAATAGCAGTCACCTTACAGGCAATACAATGGCACTAAATTCATATCTCTCAATAGTTACCCTGAATGTTAATGGGCTAAATGCCCCAATCAAAAGACACAGGGTATCAGAATGGATAAAAAAACAAAACCCATCTATATGTTGCCTACAAGAAACTCATTTTAAACCCGAAGACACTTTCAGATTTAAAGTGAGGGGGTGGAAAAGAATTTACCATGCTAATGGACATCAGAAGAAAGCAGGAGTGGCAATCCTTATATCAGATCACTTAGATTTTAAACCAAAGACTATAATAAGAGACGAAGATGGACACTATATCATACTCAAAGGATCTGTCCAACAAGAAGATCTAACAATTGTAAATATCTATGCCCCTAACGTGGGAGCAGCCAACTATATAAACCAATTAATAACAAAATCAAAGAAACACATCGACAATCATACAATAATAGTAGGGGACTTTAACACTCCCCTCACTGAAATGGACAGATCATCCAAGCAAAAGATCAACAAGGAAATAAAGGCCTTAAATGACACACTGGACCAGATGGACATCACAGATATATTCAGAACATTTCATCCCAAAGCAACAGAATACACATTCTTCTCTAGTGCACATGGAACATTCTCCAGAATAGATCACATCCTTGGTTCTAAATCAGGTCTTAACTGTTATCAAAAAATTGGGATCATTCCCTGCATATTTTCAGACCACAATGCTCTGAAGCTAGAACTCAATCGCAAGAGGAAATTTGGAAAGAACCCAAACATATGGCGACTAAACAGCATCCTTCTAAAGAATGAATGGGTCAACCAGGAAATTAAAGAAGAATTGAAAAAATTCATGGAAACAAATGATAATGAAAAGACAACAGTTCAAAATCTGTGGGACACAACAAAGGCAGTCCTGAGAGGAAAATATATAGCGGTACAAGCCTTTCTCAAGAAACAAGAAAGGTCTCAGGTACACAACCTAACCCTACACCTAAAGGAGCTGGAGAAAGAACAAGAAAGAAACCCTAAACCCAGCAGGAGAAGAGAAATCATAAAGATCAGAGCAGAAATCAATGAAATAGAAACCAAAAAAACAATAGAACAAATCAACGAAACTAGGAGCTGGTTCTTTGAAAGAATTAATAAGATTGATAAGCCCCTGGCCAGACTTATCAAAAAGAGAAGAGAAAGGACCCAAATAAATAAAATCATGAATGAAAGAGGAGAGATCACAACTAACACCAAAGAAATACAGACAATTATAAGAACATATTATGAGCAACTCTATGCCAACAAATTTGACAATCTGGAAGAAATGGATGCATTCCTAGAGACATATAAACTACCACAACTGAACCTGGAAGAAATAGAAAGCCTGAACAGACCCATAACCAGTAAGGAGATTGAAACAGTCATCAAAAATCTCCAAACAAACAAAAGCCCAGGGCCAGACGGCTTCCCGGGGGAATTCTACCAAACATTTAAAGAAGAACTAATTCCTATTCTCCTGAGACTGTTCCAAAAAATAGAAATGGAAGGAAAACTTCCAAACTCATTTTATGAGGCCAGCCTCACCTTGATCCCCAAACCAGACAAGGATCCCATCAAAAAAGAGAACTACAGACCAATATCCTTGATGAACACAGATGCAAAAATTCTCACCAAAATACTAGCCAATAGGATTCAACAGTACATTAAAAGGATTATTCACCACGACCAAGTGGGATTTATTCCAGGGCTGCAAGGTTGGTTCAACATCCGCAAATCAATCAATGTGATACAACACATTAATAAAAGAAAAAACAGGAACCATATGATACTCTCCATAGATGCTGAAAAAGCATTTGACAAAGTACAGCATCCCTTCCTGATCAAAACTCTTCAAAGTGTAGGGATAGAGGGCACATACCTCAATATTATCAAAGCCATCTATGAAAAACCCACTGCAAATATCATTCTCAATGGAGAAAAACTGAAAGCTTTTCCGCTAAGGTCAGGAACACGGCAGGGATGTCCGTTATCACCACTGCTATTCAACATAGTACTAGAAGTCCTAGCCTCAGCAATCAGACAACAAAAAGAAATTAAAGGCATCCAAATCGGCAAAGAAGAAGTCAAACTATCACTCTTCGCAGATGATATGATACTATATGTGGAAAACCCAAAAGACTCCACTCCAAAACTGCTAGAACTTGTACAGGAATTCAGTAATGTGTCAGGATATAAAATCAATGCACAGAAATCAGTCGCATTTCTCTACACCAACAATAAGACAGAAGAAAGAGAAATTAAGGAGTCCATCCCATTTACAATTGCACCCAAAACTATAAGATACCTAGGAATAAACCTAACCAAAGAGACTAAGAATCTATACACAGAAAACTATAAAGTACTCATGAAAGAAATTGAGGAAGACACAAAGAAATGGAAAAATGTTCCATGCTCCTGGATTGGAAGAATAAATATTGTGAAAATGTCTATGCTACCTAAAGCAATCTACACATTTAATGCAATTCCTATCAAAGTACCATCCATTTTTTTCAAAGAAATGGAACAAATAATCCTAAAATTTATATGGAACCAGAAAAGACCGCGAATAGCCAAAGGAATATTGAAAAAGAAAGCCAGAGTTGGTGGTATCACAATTCCGGACTTCAAGCTCTATTACAAAGCTGTCATCATCAAGACAGCATGGTACTGGCACAAAAACAGACACATAGATCAATGGAACAGAATAGAGAGCCCAGAAATAGACCCTCAACTCTATGGTCAACTAATCTTCGACAAAGCAGGAAAGAATGTCCAATGGAAAAAAGACAGCCTCTTCAATAAATGGTGTTGGGAAAATTGGACAGCCACATGCAGAAAAATGAAATTGGATCATTTCCTTACACCACACACGAAAATAGACTCAAAATGGATGAAGGACCTCAATGTGAGAAAGGAATCCATCAACATCCTTGAGGAGAACACAGGCAGCAACCTCTTCGACCTCAGCCGCAGCAACATCTTCCTAGGAACATCGCCAAAGGCAAGGGAAGCAAGGGCAAAAATGAACTATTGGGATTTTATCAAGATCAAAAGCTTTTGCACAGCAAAGGAAACAGTTAACAAAACCAAAAGACAACTGACAGAATGGGAGAAGATATTTGCAAACGACATATCAGATAAAGGGCTAGTGTCCAGAATCTATAAAGAACTTAGCAAACTCAACACCCAAAAAACAAATAATCCCATCAAGAAATGGGCAGAAGACATGAACAGACATTTCTGCAAAGAAGACATCCAGATGGCCAACAGACACATGAAAAAGTGCTCCATATCACTCGGCATCAGGGAAATACAAATCAAAACCACAATGAGATACCACCTCACACCAGTCAGAATGGCTAAAATTAACAAGTCCGGAAATGACAGATGCTGGCGAGGATGCGGAGAGAGGGGAACCCTCCTACACTGTTGGTGGGAATGCAAGCTGGTGCAACCACTCTGGAAAACAGCATGGAGGTTCCTCAAAATGTTGAAAATAGAACTACCCTATGACCCAGCAATTGCACTGCTGGGTATTTACCCTAAAGATACAAACGTAGTGATCCGAAGGGGCACGTGCACCCGAATGTTCATAGCAGCAATGTCTACAATAGCCAAACTATGGAAAGAACCTAGATGTCCATCAACAGACGAATGGATAAAGAAGATGTGGTATATATATACAATGGAATACTATGCAGCCATCAAAAGAAATGAAATCTTGCCATTTGCGACAACATGGATGGAACTAGAGGGTATCATGCTTAGCGAAATAAGTCAATCGGAGAAAGACAACTATCATATGATCTCCCTGATATGAGGGAGAGGAGATGCAACATGGGGGGTTAATGTGGTAGGAGAAGAGTAAATGAAACAAGTTGGGATTGGGAGGGAGACAAACCATAAGTGACTCTTAATCTCACAAAACAAACTGAGGGTTGCTGGGCAGAGGGGGTTGTGGGGGGTTATGGACATTGGGTAGGGTATGTGCTATGGTGAGTGCTGTGAAGTTTGTAAACGTGGAGATTCACAGACCTGTACCCCTGGGGGGAAAAAAAAAATATATATATATATATGTTTATAAAAAATAAAATTATTAATAAAAAAATAAATAAATAAATAAATAAATAAATAAAATCTTTAAAAATAAAATAAAATATTAAAAAAAAAAAAAAAGAATGCTTGGATCAACCAGGAGATCAAAGAAGAACTTAAACAATTCATGGAAACCAATGAGAATGAAGACACTTCGGTCCAAAACTTATGCGATACAGCAAAGGTGGTCCTAAGGGGGAAATAAATGGCCATCCAAGCCTCCCTCAAAAAAAAAAATGAAAAATCCAGAATACACCAGCTGTCTCTACACCTTAAAGAACTGGAGAATCAACAACAAATCAAACCAACTCCACACATAAGAAGGGAAATAATCAAGATTAGAGCAGAGATCAATGAGGTAGAAATTAGAGATACAGTAGAACATATCAATAAAACTAGAAGCTGGTTTTTTGAAAGAATCAATAAGATCGATAAACCATGGGCCACACTAATCCAAAAGAAAAGAGAGAAAGCCCAAATTAATAAAATTATGAATGAAAAGGAAGAGATCACAACTAACACCAATGAAGGAGAAACAATCATCAGAAATTATTATCAACAGTTATATGCCAATAAGCTAAGCAACCTAGATGAAATGGATACATTTCTGGAAAACTATAAACTCCCAAAATTGAACCAGGAAGAAATTGACAACCTGAATAGACCGATATCTTGTAACGAGATTGAGGCAGTGATCAAAAACCTCACAAAAAACAAGAGCCCAGGACCTGATGGATTCCCTGGGGAATTCTACCAAACTTTCAAAGAAGAAATAGCACCTATTCTCCTGAAGCTGTTTCAAAAAAAACTGAAGCAGAAGGAAAACTTCCAGACTCTTTTTATGAAGCCAGCATTACCCTGATCCCCAAACCAGTCAAAGACCCTACCAAAAAGGAGAATTTCAGACCAATATCACTGATGAATATGGATGCTAATTTTCTCAACAAGATCCTAGCAAACAGGATCCAACAGCACATTAAAAAGATTATCCACCGTGACCAGGTGGGATTCATCCCTGGGCTACAAGGATGGTTCAACATTTGCAAATCAATCAGTGTGATAGAAAAAATTAATAAGAGAAGAGAGAAGAACCACAAGGTCCTCTCAATTGATGCAGAAAAAGCATTTGACAAAATCCAGCATCTGTTCCTGATTAAAACGTTTCAAAGTATAGGGATAGAGGGAACATTCCTGAACTTCATAAAATCTATCTATGAAAGACCCACAGCAAATATCATCCTCAATGGGAAAAAGCTTGCAGCCTTCCTGTTGAGATCAGGAACATGACAAGGATGCCCACTTTCACCACTCTTGTTCAACATAGTATTAGAAGTCTTAGCAACAGCAATCAGAAAACAAAGAGAAATAAAAGGTATCCACATTGGCAATGAAGAAGTCAATCTCTCTCTCTTCACAGATGACATGATTCTTTATATGGAAAACCCAAAAGACTCCACTCCCAAACTACTAGAACTCATACAGCAATTCAGCAACGTGGCAGGATACAAAGTCAATGTACAGAAATCAGTGGCTTTCTTCTACACTAAGAATGAAAATACAGAAAGGGAAATTAGAGAATTGATTCCATGTACTATGGCACCAAAAACCATAAGATACCTGGGAATAAACCTAACCAAAGAGGTAAAGGATCTATACTCGAGGAACTACAGAACACTCATGAAAGAAATTGAAGAAGAAACAAAAAGATGGAAGACCATTCCATGCTCTTGGATCGGAAGGATAAACATTGTTAAAATGTCTATACTGCCTAGAGCAATCTATACTTTTAATGCCATTCCGATCAAAGTTCCACCAGTAGTTTTCAAAGAGCGGGAGCAAATAATCCAGAAATTTTTATGGAATCAGAAGAGACCCCGAATCGCTAAGGAAATGTTGAAAAACAAAAATAAAACTGGGGGCATCACGTTACCTGATTTCAAGCTTTACTACAAAGCTGTGATCACCAAGACAGCATGGTACTGGCATAAAAACAGACACATAGACCAGGGGAACAGAGTAGAGAGCCCAGATAGGGACCCTCAACTCTGTGGGAAAATAATCTTTGACAAAACAGGAAAAAATATACAGTGGAAAAAAGACAGTCTTTTCAATAAATGGTGCTGGGAAAACTGGATAGCTATATGTAGAAGAATGAAACTCGACCATTCTCTTACACCGTACACAAAGATAAACTCAAAATGGATAAAAGACCTTAACGTGAGACAGGAATCCATCAGAATCCTAGAGGAGAACATAGGCAGTAACCTCTTCGATATCAGCCACAGCAACTTCTTTCAAGATATGTCTCCAAAGGCAAAGGAAACAAAAGCGAAAATGAACTTTTGGGACTTCATCAAGATCAAAAGCTTCTGCACAGCAAAGGAAACAGTTAACAAAACAAAGAGGCAACCCATGGAATGGGAGAAGATACTCACAAATGACAGTACAGACAAAAGGTTGATATCTGGCATCTATTAAGAACTCCTCAAACTCAACACACACAAAACAGACAATCATATTTAAAAAATGGGCAGAAGATATGAACAGACACTTCTTCAATGAAGACATACAAATGGCTCTCAGACACATGAAAAAATGTTCATCATCACTAGCCATCAGGGAGATTCAAATTAAAACCACATTGAGATACGATCTTACACCAGTTAGAATGACCAAAATTAGCAAGACAGGAAACAACATGTTTTGGAGAGGATGTGGGGAAAGGGGAACCCTTTTACACTGTGGTGGGAATGCAAGTTGGTGCAGCCACTTTGGAAAACAGTGTGGAGATTCCTCAAGAAATTAAAAATAGAGCTTCCCTATGACCCTGCCATTGCACTACTGGGTATTTACCCCAAAGATACAGATGTACTCAAAAGAAGGGCCATCTGTACCCCAATGTTCATAGCAGCAATGGCCACGGTTGCCAAACTGTGGAAAGAACCAAGATGCCCTTCAACGGACGGAAGGATAAGGAAGATGTGGTCCATATACGCTATGGAGTATTACGCCTCCATCAGAATGGATGAATACCCAACTTTTGTAGCAACATGGGCGGGACTGGAAGAGAGTATGCTGAGTGAAATAAGTCAAGCAGAGAGAGTCAATTATCATATGGTTTCACTTATTTGTGGAGCATAACAAATAGCATGGAGGACAAGGGGAGATGGAGAGGAGAAGGGAGTGGAGGGAAATTGGAAGGGGAGGTGATCCATGAGAGACTATGGACTCTGAAAAACAATCTGAGGGTTTTGAAGGGGTCGGGGGTGGGAGGTTGGGGGAACCAGGTGGTGGGTATTAGAGAGCACACGGATTGCATGGAGCACTGGGTGTGGTGCAAAAACAATGAATACTGTTACACTGAAAAGAAATAAAAAATTAAAAAAAGAAAGGAAGGCAAAAATATCTGATGAACATGGATACAAAAATTCTTAATAAAATACTACCAAACTGAATCTAACAATACATTGAAAGAATGATTCATCCCAATGAACCAAGATTAATTTCTGGGCTGTAAGAATGGTTCAATATTTGCAAATGAATCAACATTATATACGACATTAACAAAAGAAATTATAAGAACCATGTGATAATTTTAATAGATGCAGAAAAAGCACTTGATAAAATACAACATCCATTCATAACAAAAGCCCTCAACAAAGTAGGGATAGAGGGAACATACCTTAACATCATGAAGGCCATATATGAAAGTCCCACAGCTAATATCATTCTCAATGGGGAAAACCCAAGAGATTTTCCTCTGGTCAGGAAAAAGACAGGGATGTGCACTCTCACCACTGTCCTTTATCATTGTACTGGAAGTTCTAGCCTCAGCAATCAGACAACAAAAAGAAAAGGCATCCAAATCAGCAAGGAAGAAGCCAAACTTTGAATATTTGCAGATAACACAATGCTGTAACTAGAAAACCCAAAAGACTCCGATAAAAATTGTTAGACCTGATACCCAAACTCAGCGAAGTCGCAGGATACAAAATCAACATACATAAATCTGTTACATTTCTATACACCAATAATTAGGAGAAAGGGAGAGAGAAAGAGAAAGAGAAATCAAGGAATTGATCCCATTTCCAATTGTAACAAAATATATGAGATAACTAAGAATAAACCTAACCAAAGAAATAAAAGATCTGCACTCAGAAAACTATAAAACACAGATGGAATAAATTGATGATAACACAAAGAAATGGAAAAACATTCCATGCTCATTGATTGGAAGAACAAATATCATTAAAATGTCTATACTACCCAGAGCAATCTACACATTTGATGGAATCGCTATCAAAATCCCACCAGCATTTTTCACAGAGCTAGAACAAACAATCCAAAAAATTTGTATGGAATGACAAAGGCCTTGAATAGCCAAAGCAATCTTGAAAAAAAAAAAAAAAAAAGCAAAGCTGGAGACATCACAATTTCAGAGTTCAAACTATTTCGCAAAGCTGTAGGCAACAAGATAATATGGTATTGGCACAAAAATAGACACATACATCAACAGAACAGAGTAGAAAACCAAAAAATGAACCCACAGTATATGGTCAACTGATCTTCAACAAAAGAAGAAAGAATATCCAGTAATAAAAGGACAGTCTCTTCAACAAATGGTATTGGGAAAGCTGAACTGAAATGTGCAGAAGAATCAATCTAGACCACTTTCTTACATCATACACAAAAATAAATTCAAAATGGATTTATGACCTAAGTGTGGGACAGGGAACTATTAAAATCCAAGATGAGAATATAGGCAGTATCCATTTTGACATCAGCCATAGCAACTTGTTACTAGATATGTCTCCTGAGGCAAGGGAAACAAAAGTAAAAATAAACTACTGGGACATCATCAAAATTAAAAGTTCCTGAACAGTGAAAGAACTGTCACTGTTGGTAACAGTGACAACAGTCAATAAAATTAAAAGCAACCTTCACAGTGGGAGAAGATATTTACAAATGACACATCTGATAAAGGGTTAGTATCCAAAATCTACAAAGAACTTATCAAACTCAACACCCCAAAACAAATGATCCTGTTAAGAATGGGCAGCAGACATGAATAGACATTTTTCCAAAGAAGACATACAGATAACTAACAGACATGTGAAAAGATGCTTGACACTACTCAGCATCAGGGAAATACAAATCAAAACTAGTATAAGATATCACCTCACACCTGTCAGAATGGTTAAAATTAACAACACAGAAAACAAAAGATGTTAGCAAGGATGTGGAGAAAAGGGAACCCTCTTAGACTGTTGGTGGGAATGCAAACTGGTCCAGCTCTTTTGGGAAACAGTATGGAGATTTAGTTAATAATGATGCAGCAATTATTTTAATTTTTTCTTCCAAGCTTTTATGTTTGTTAACAAGTTAACATACAGTGTAATAGTAGTTTCAGTTTCAGGTACAGAATTTAGTAGTTCAACACTCAAACATACAACACCCAGTGTTCATCACAAGTGTACTCCTTAATATCCATCACCTGTTTAACCCATCTTCCCACCCACCACACTCTGGTAACCCTCAGTTTGTTCTCTATAGTTAAGAGTCTGGTCCTTGGTTTTCCTCTCTCATTTTTCTCCCTGTATTCATTTGTTTTGTTTCTTAACTTCCACATATGAGTGAAACCATGTGGTATTTGTCTGTCTTTGACTGACTTATTACTCTTAGCATAACAGTTTCTAGCTCAATACACATCATTGTAAATGGCAATATTTCATTCTTTTTGATGGATGAGTAATAATCCAATGTATATATCACATCTTTCTTTTTTGCTGTATTCCTGATTAATTTTATTTCTTGTTATTATGTTATGTTAGTTACCATACCGTATATCATTAGTTTTTGATGTAGTGTTCCATGATTCATTGTTTGGGTATAACACCCAGTGCTCCATCCAATCCTGCCCTCCCTAAGACCCATCACTGGGCTAACCCTTCTCTCCATCCCTCTCCCCTCTAAAACACTCAGTTTGTTCCTCAGAGCCCATAGTCTTTCATAGTTGCTCTCCCACTCTGATTTCCCACCCTTCATTTTTCCCTTCCTTCTCCTAATATCCTCCATGCTATTCCTTAAATTCCACAAATAAGTGAAACCATATGATAACTGACTTTTCTTCTTGACTTATCTCACTTAGCATAATCTCCTCCAGTCCCACGCATGCTGATGCAAAAATTGGGTATTCATCCTTTCTGATGGCTGAGTAATAGTCTATTGTATATATGGACCACATCTTCTTTATCCATTCATCTGTTGAAGAGCATCTCAGCTCTTTCCACAGACTGGCTATTGTGGACATTGCTGCTATGAACACTGGAGAGGATATGACCCATCTTTTCACACTTCTGCATCACTGGGGTAAATACCTAATCACGAAATTGCTGGATCATAGAGTAGCTCTACTTTTAATTTTCTGAGAACCTCCACACTGTTTTCTAAAGTGGCTGCACCAACTTGCATTCCCACCAACAGTGTAAGAGGGCTCCCCATTTTCCACAACCTCTCCAACATTTGTTATTTCTTACCTTGTCAATTTTTGCCATTCTAACTGGTGTAAGGTGGTATCTCAATGTGGTTTTGATTTGAATTTCTATGATGACTAATGACAATAAACATTTTTTTCATGTGTCTGTTAGCGCCTCCTATGTCTTCTTTGGAGAAGTATCTGTTCATTTCTTCTGCCCAATTTTTGACGTGATTATCTGGTTTGGGGGAGTTGAGATTTTTATGAATCCCGGATATCAGCCCTTTGTCTGTGGTGTCATTTGCAAATATCTTCTCCCATTCTGTGGGTTACCTCTTTGTTTTGTTGACTGTTTCCTTTGCTGTGCAGAAGCTTTTTATTTTGATGAAATCCCAAAAGTTGGTTTTTGCTTTTGTTTCCCTTGCCATTGGAGACATGTCCTGAAAGAAGTTGCTGTGGCCAATGTGTTCTCCTCTAGGATTTTGATGGATTCCTGTCCCACATTGAAGTCTTTCACCCATTTAGAGCTTATCTTTGTGTATGGTGTAAGAGAATGGTCACGTTTCCTTCTTCTGTATATAGCTGTCCAATTTTCCCAACACCATTTACTGAAGAGACTGTCTTTTTTGTATTGGGCATTTTTTTTCAGCTTTGTCAAAGATTTGACCATAGAGTTGAGAGTCCATATCTGGGACCTCTATTCTGTTCCATTGGTCTAGGTGTATGTTTTTGTGCCAGTACCATATAGTCTTGGTGATCACAGCTTTGTAATATAGCTTGAAATCAAGCAACATGATGGCCCCAGCTTTGTTGTTCTTTTTTAACATTTCCCTAGGTATTCAGGGTCTTTTGTGGTCCCATTCAAATTTTAGGATTGTTTGTTTCAGCACTTTGAAAAATGCCATTGGTATTTTGATTGGGATGTCATTGAAAGTGTAGATTGCTCTGAGGAGCATAGACATTTTAATAATGTTTATTTTTCTGATCCCATGCGTGTAATGTTTTTCTATCTTTTTGTGTCTTCTTCAATCTTTCATGAGTGTTTTGTAGTTCCTAGAGTATAGATCCTTTACCTCTTTGGTTAGGTTTATTCCAAGGTATCTTATGGTTTTTGGTGCTATTGTAAATGGAATTGATTCTCAAATTTCTCTTTCTACAGTTACATTGTTAATATATAAGAAAGCAACTGATTTCTGTGCATTGATCTTTTTATCTTGCTACATTACTGAATTGCTGTATGAGTTCTAGTTATATGGGGGTAGAGTCTTTTGGATTTTCCACATAAAGTATCATGTCATCTGAGAAGAGAGAGTTTGACTACTTCTTTGCCAATGTCAATGCCTTTGTTTGTTTGTTTGTTTGTTTGTTTTGTTTTCTGATTGCTGTTGCTAGGACTTTTAGTACTATGTTGAACAATAGTGGTGAGAGTGGGCACCCTTGTGTTTCTGATCTTAAGGGAAAGGCTCTCAGCTTTTCCTCATTGAGAATGATATTCACTGTGTTTTTCATAGATGGATTTGATGAAACATCAGGCTCTCTGCTCCGCGGGGAGCCTGCTTCCTCCTCTCTCTCTGCCTGCCTCTCTGCCTACTTGTGATCTCCGTCTGTCAGATAAATAAATAACATCTTTAAAAAAATAAAAATAAAAATAAAATAATAAAATAGTACGTTTTGTCTTCTAACCCTAACTTTTGAAAACAAATCAGCCACTCAACTGAAAACTGTTCACCAAATAATGACCATGAAGAAACCATAATTCCTGCTTTAGTAATAATAAACAGTTTATAGAAGGCTTTCATATGTTCTTTTATATAACCATGTGATCTCCCCCAAAATCTCAGGAGGAAGACACAGACTAGAAATCATAATTTTAAAACACAAAACTAAGATTCATGGAAGTTAATGGTTTGTTTTTAGTGATCTTGAAAATTAGAACTATACATAGAACACATGTGGTCTGAATATGTTCAATCAGATTAAGTGAGTTCAGGCTATGTACCAATATCCCATGGGCCTAGGACATCAAAAGTTTCTCACTCACACAACATCCACTTTGAATCTGGGAGAGTCTCCAGGGCATCTAACCTGTATTTGGTCATTCAATATTCCAGGATGCTTTGGCCTTTCTTCCTCACCCCCAATATGATAAATGCATGCTTCCACAATTACTATGGCAAGAAAAGAGAACATGGAGAATCTCACATATGACTTTAAATTCTTCTACCCACAAATGTTACAGGTCCCTTCTCTTCTTATTTCACCAGATAAAGCAAGTCATATGACTGTATCTATCTTCGATGAGTTATGTGCCCAAAGAAGGTAATCAGAGATCTTGGTGAGCATTTGTATGTCCCCCACAGATTATTTGTTTGGTTTTCTTCCATAAGATCATACTACCATATCTGAGAATGTTCATGAATAGTATCAGTAATTACACACCAGCTAATGAAGTGCCCTTCCAGACCTATAGCTTAACAATTTTATGATTCTAAGACACTTTTTCAATACATATTAGCTAAGGATTCTCAAAGGGACACAGTTACCTAGTAGTCAAAAACTTGAGCTTTGAAGTCAAAACAACTTTCATTCAAACCCCAAAACAACTTACATCTTTAAGAGCTGGGGCAGGATATTTAACATCTCCAAGTAAAAAGATAAAAACAGTGTCTACCTCACAAAATTCTTTTGAGTATTAAGAAAGATAATGTAACAGTTCTTGGCATATAGTAAACCTACAATCAATGTTGCAACTTTCATTATACTGTTGTCCATTATAATTATAATGAACATAGGTCCTAGATGTTCAAGGATAGTCCCAGTGTTGTCTCATCTTCCCTTCCCCTTATTGTCTTTGGTGCAAAAGCACTGCTACAAGGAAAATCTATAATAATATAATTTTGAAATCTTAAAGAAAAAGATTATATCTAAAAATGTTTACTTACAAATTTTGATACCCTAGACTGATATTTTGGGAAGAGTGACAAGAATACAACAACTGCTTTACTTCCATTCTATTTAAATAAGGTCACTTATCAGTATGCAAAAAATTGAAATGTTCCAATATGAATGACTCTTCATAATTCTATTATTTACCATATTATTCTGAAGTTTTATAGATATATGATAATTGATGGTTTAGTGTTTAGAGCCATGAACAACTAGTATGGAACAGTCTTACAAATTAGAAATTTAAGGGCGCCTGGGTGGCTCAGTGGGTTAAGCCTCTACCTTTGGCTCAGTTCATGATCTCAGGGTCCTGGCATTGAGTCCCTCATCAGCTCTCTGCTGGGCAGGGAGCCTGCTTCCTCCTCTTTCTCTCTCTGCCTGCTTGTGATCTCTCTTTGTCAAATAAATAAATAAAATCTTTGAAAAAAATTATAAATGTAGGAACACAATTAAAACATAAGACCCTTTTCAACCAGGTACAGTTTATGGTATCACTAAAGATACAGAAATACATTTTATTCACCATAAGCACTAGCATAATAAGAAGCAGTTTTTAGTTTTTATTTTTGAAGTGCCTAATGCTACATAACACTTAATACTATCAATTAATGTGCTTGAAAACACTAGTTTTCCCCCAACATCAGAATTCCATGAAACTAGACATTTCACGTTTTCATTCACCTTATGTAAATAACATTCTAAGTTTATGACAGTACCAGATAAACCATTTAGATAAACTCCTAATCAATATCAGGTTCATCTAACTGCTGATCTGTAGGGAGTTTCTGAACTTTTGAAATTTAGCCATCCACAATATTAATGATTTTATGTTTTGTGTGTATACTTGAGTGAAGCATGAATTTATCCTTAAAATTACATTGAGCTAATATGCTATCTTCTGTATGAATCAACAAATATATACAAACAGAAGTGAACTACTGACCTAATGTAAAGACAAAAAATCAAGACTTTATCCCCAATTCTGTGCTAGTTGATAAGCACTGACCAAAATAATATTCTTCACACAAATAAATAATAACTTTTCTATTACTTTCCTCAACCCACTATCATTTTTTATAAAGTGATATATTTATCATGACTCTCATTGATTAAAATTTGGCCCATCTTCCCACTTTCCAAAGTGTAAGTGAACCTTTGAAATTTGATTGAAATGAATTACAAATTACAAACTTTGCCTTTTTTTTCTTCAGAAAGAAGCCAGACTTCCTTTAAAACCCATTTTCCTATAGTCATCCACACAGGTGTCCGTTCTGAGAAATGAATTTCTCAGATTGTCTTAGTAGCATCATATTTCCTTGCTACATTACTTGAATGTTATACCATAAGCAATGTGGAAAACATCCAACTAAATTGCTAAAGTGCTACCAGAAGTACATCTAACTTTATAGTTTTTTAACAGATATTTTAGACCCTCTCATTTTTCAAGGTCAATATTAAAATGCTTTATATTAAGATTTATGTAAAAATACTTGGCATATTAGAAAATTGAGATTTATTTTAATTATTCCAGAAAATTCAGAAAATAAAAATATTACCACGGAGTAAGTAACTACTATCTTATAGGACCATTATTCCTCTGAACATGTAGTGGGAAATATTGATCTAGACAGTATGCTGTTCATGGGCAGTAACAATGTTTTATTTTTTTACACAATCTCCCTAGTACTAGGCTTAGAGCTAGTGTCTGATAAATGTTGAATGGATGAAAGGACAAATGGATGGATGGGTGGATGGGTGGCTGGATGGATGGATGAAAGAGTGAAAGAATAGTGAATAAATGACTTCTGATCAACAGCTGAAATAGGTCACAGACTTCACTTTATGAGGTCAAAATTTCTTTGCCCCAAGAAAAATTTTTTGGTACTCTATTAAATGTTCTTTAAAATTTGAACTTGACATTATTATCAAATCAGTAGATACATTTCAAGAAATAATACATGATTTTGACCTTTTTTAGTTAGCCACCACATCATCAGTCTGCTTGATTAACTTGTCAGCTTTCTTCTCTCCAGATGGTGAGCCAAGCCCTTTGCACTGAAAGCTTTTAAAATGGCTAAAGAATCTATGATAAGGTCATGATATATCAATAGAGAAAGCAGAGCAAGATTTTTTATTTTAGTTTGGTTTGGTTTAGTTTTATAAGATGAAAATGACTGAAAATTGATTAGTGACTGTCTCATGACATTTCATTTATTCATGTTTTTATGCAAGTAGGACACAGGTTTTCTCAGAGTAGACTTTGAAATCAATTTAAAGTATATTTCTATTTTAAGACCCCATAAACTGAAATTTATTTATAGAATTGCAGCCTGGGCTGCATTTTCAGGAAGTATCTTAGTTATTATATAAATAGAATAATAAAATGCCCTGAACCAAACAGAGAGAAACAACATTACATTCCCCAAGACTAGTTGTTATCAATGTCAATCAACATTTTTGATGGTCTTATTTGACACAAAGCACTCTACTATATATTATGAAGGGGCTAGAAAAATAAGTTTTCCCAGTGCCTAAAATTGATGTAATTCATATGGGAAAAAAAAAGCCATATGTGATTTAGCCTAAAACCATTTAAAAACATTGTTATAAAAATATATAAACTTAAATACTCAGAGGAATAATATGCAGATGACATCATAGTGAAGGAAAGATTAAGATGGTGGATCTAATGGATCAGCTAAGTCAGTGGTATGGTCAACTTAGTCAGCTAAGTCGGGGGTTCTCAAATGGGAGAGATTTTGTCCCCCAGAAATCATTCAACAATATCTTGATGTATTTGGGGACAGTATATTACTGATACACTCTTAGCATTAGTGGGTAAATTCAATGAACACTGTTAAACATTCTACAATGCACAAGATAGTCCCCCACAAGAAGGAATCTGCCCCAAAATATTAGTAGTGCTGAAGTTGAGAAAACTTGAGCTAAGTTCTTGTAAAACAAATTCATGGTACTCTTGCTGTTGAAATTTCATCATTTTCTGACAATATTAGGTTACTAAATTTTCCCTAAAGTAATCAGTATTTGAATGCACACACTGCTCTAAAAATTATGTGATCTAAGTCCATTTTCCTACTTTAATGTAATGACACTTGACCCTTAACACCAAAATTATTTTAGTGGTGGACCTAAACAATATTATTGTTTATTAGAGTATAAGATAAGATTATTTGATTTTTTCCAATGGTTATTTTAAATTTTCAAAAAGAAAAAATAGCGAATCAGCAAAGAGTTAATAACAACTATTGTAACATCTTAAGTTGAAGGTAAAAAAAAATAAAAAATAGAACCATGCATATATAAGACATATAAATAGCATTTATGATTCTGTTTTTAAATGAAACCCTTTCTTCAAAGGGCTTTTGCCTGTCAGAGAGGGCAGTATACTAACATCAGACTTCAGTTTATTTCCTCATTTCTCTCATCAGAGGTTTTTTTATTTTAAACCACTCAATGAGAAATATCATAATTAAGAAAAGTTTAAATGTTAGCATAACTTTTTATAAGGTAAATATTTACTGTCAAATGTCTCTCTCACCTTCATAAATGAAAAGTACATGATCTGTGAATAAAAGTATCTAAAACATTATGGTTTCAGTTCTCACTGTCTTCAGCTAAGATTTAATACACTCTTTAACTTCTGTTCTAAAAGAAAGACAGCAATCTCAGGAGTAGCTTAAAAATTTCAGAACTCCATTTTACATTTGGTAATCTGAGCAGATGAGACATCATTTTCAAATGACCACCAATAAGAGGTATTAAACAATGTCCTGAGCTTTTGTTTTAGACTTCTGAATTCAGATTGGAGAACAGTTTTAGCAAACCTTTGAGTGCAGCTCATATAGTAATACCACATTTACCTCTGGGACATTGGTGCATTTGTAATGCCCCTCAATTCCCAACATCCTTTCCTACAGTGTTTTCATTCTTCCCTCCTTCTCATGGGTAGAGCTTCATAGCCAGAACTTATAAGGTTTTGTTTCCCTCAGCAGATGTTACATTTGATCATTGACAGGTAATCAAAATGAACAATCCATAGTCATCATCATCAAAGTATAACTTCTCCAGGACACACCTGCATTTTAATATGGGCCTTTTAGAAATAAAATGCTTTGGGGTGCCTGGGTGGCTCAGAGGGTTAAGCCTCTGCCTTCAGCTGAGGTCATGATCTCAGGGTCCTGGGATCAAGCCCCACATTGGGCTCTCTGCTTGGCAGGGAACCTGCTTCCCCTCTCTCTCTCTTCCTGCCTCCCTGCCTACTTGTGATCTCTCTGTCAAATAAATAAATAAAATATTTTAAAAATAAAAGAAAGAAATAAAATGCTTTACATGAAAACAGTGACTCCAAAGCAACATTAGTTGATTACCATATTGATTGCATTTTCAAACTAATAGATTTATTAATATGTGAAAGATGCAGCTTAACTGAATGATAATTGAAACAATGAATTCATAGACCCAAGAAAACAAAATACAAAGTAATTGAGAGATGGGTGTCTCCTGATAGAAAGTGACCCTGATCATGATAAATTATACACATGCATATTCAGTTATTATTGAAAAGGAATCAATCCCTTTTAGTATTAATATACTTTGGTAGTAGAATCTGAAGTTTGTCCATTTTTGATAGTTATTAATCTAAAAGATTATTTTAAAACTAGTGTATTTCTTTGTTACAGTTGTCATTTTTAGGTTATTTTGATTTAGACAATTGAAAGAATACAGAGCTAAAAAACTGTATAAGTATTCATCACAAGATAAATAGTAAAATCACATCTCCCCATTTATTTTAATAATTCCAGAAAAAATCAAGTATTACATTTTACAGATGAACAGAATATCATAGGGGATATAGAAAGACAGAGATTTTATTAGAATAGAACTATACAAAAACAACAATGTCCACAAGAGCCAAACTGTGGAAAGAGCTTAGATGAACTTCGAAAAAGGAATGACTAGAGAAGATGTGGTTCATATATACAGTGGAATATTACTGTATGGATGAATAGGGAGGAGGGGCAAGATGGTGGAGAAATAGGAGACCCTGTTTCAACCAGTCCCCTAAAGAGAGCTAATTATCTAACAGAACACTCTGAACACCCATGAAATCAGCCTCAGATATAGAATTATGCACTTCTAGAGCTCTATGGGGGCAGAAGACTCCAGTGAAGAAAAGTATACAAGGAATGATTGGACTGATATCGGAATGCTAATGGAAGGGGGAGGGAGTCACCAAAAGTGACCCATTGGAAAGTAATACCCCAATACAAGAGTGCCCTATGATTGGGGATCAGCATTAACTTGGAGTCTGGTTAAAAGCACTAAAAAAGAGTAAAAGATCTTAAGGGGCAACTGGTGGAATTGGGCGGGCACGGGCCTAAGCCCATGTACCCAGGTGACCACCCATGCCAGAGAGAGTGCAGCAAAGCCTCCAGGCCATGGTCCCTGAGCCCATGGCTTTCCGCTGCTAGCACCAGTGCTGGGCTGGGCCCACTCCCCCCAGTGCATGTGAGGGAGTCTGGTGTATACACCAGCCAGTGCTCTCTAGAACCACAGCCTTTTGCACTCTGCACACACACTGCACACTCCACCAGTGCCAGGAAGAGCTCCATATGGGCACTAGTCGGTGGCCTTTAGGACCAGCCAAGAGTCTGAAAACTCCCAGCACTAGCTTGAAAATCTCAGCATGCTATCTCTGGTTGGGATCTCTCAAGCGGTCTGGTATCCAGGCAAAAGCAACCACTGGAAGCGGGCTCCCTGGACCAATATTGCTTGCAGTGTTAGTGGCACAGGGGTGCGTGCAGAGAGAAGTGGGCACTTTGGGCTACCCCTGAGATGGTGCCTGGGGACGTGCACTGCCTGTGGGAGGTTGCACGGTTCAGTGGAGTTTACAGAAGGGTAGTCTCTGTGTTCTGGATCACCCAGAAGGAAGAAGACTGAAGCTTCTCTCTGAGATGGAGGTCTGGGTGCAGTTTGTTTTCCACTAAATCTACCAAAAAGCCACCAAAGAATAAAAACCTCCAGAGAACAAAAGCATAAAAAACCAGTTTCCACAGAGCCCAGCCCCTTGACAGGAAGCAGGAGGACTCAACCCAAGCAAGACTAACAGAAAAACAATGTGGCAGGCCCCTCCCCCAGAAATCCAGCCAAAAGAATGAGAGGACAACAACCACAGGGTCCCCATAAAACTGTAAAACCCCAACATCAGGGGAAAACTAGATATTAATCTCTCATATTGCCCTAAAACCTGTATACTTCATCGATACAACTTTTTTTAATCTGTTCTCACCATTCTTGTTCTTTTTAATTTTTAACCTACTTACCATTACAACAACATGTTTAATACAACAAATTTCATAATAACCTTTTAACTTGAACTTTTTTCATACATATACCTGTGTTTTCCTTTTGCTTTTCTATTTTTTTAATATACATATAGATATAAGCATCAAGGTAATCCTCTTTCTCTGTATATAAACCAATCTTAATCTCCCTTTATCTCTGGAAAGTTGAGTCTTTTAACAAAGATATCAAAATACACCAAGGAAGAATCAAAATAACCTTCCACGCCCACATCTAGGATTTATAATCACCCTCCCATCTTTTTCTTCTGTCAGTGTTTCTGTGTATTTGTTTCTGTTCCGGTAGTATATAAATCTTATACATGGGGTTCATTTTGGCTGGATTCTTTTTTTTTTTTTTTGTCATTAATTTTGTCAGTCTTTTTGTTTGTATACTTTATAAATCTTACCTTTGGGGACTATTCTGGCTGGGTCGTCTCTCTCTCTCTCTCTCTCTCTCTTTCTGTCTCTCTCTTTCTCTCTCTCTCTTTTTCCTTTTCTTTTTTTCTTTTTTGTGGTGACTTCTGATTGCACAGAAGCATTTCAGGGTGCACCTTGCCTGGATTGTGGTTGACATATTAAGCTACACATCCCCTCAATCACCTCTCACCAAAAGGACTAGGAGGAGGAACTTGCAACAGAGGAAAAATTCTGAGACTGTGCCCTCTCCACTAGAACTATTGGATATGGACATAAACAGTGTGTCCTAATCGGAATTCGGGGTAATAATTATCCAGGCAATGGCTAGGTTGGAGAAAACTATTAATGACAAAAAAGAATCAATTAAAGCGGAAGTGAAAGCCACCCGTGAAGAAGCTAAAAATGCTATCAATGAAATGCAATCTAATCTAAATTCTCTAACAGCTAGGGAAACCAAGGCAGAAGATAGAATTAATAATCTAGAGGACAAACTGATGGAGAAAAAGGATCAGGAGAAGGCCTGAAACAAACAGCTTAGAAGCCATGAAAACAGAATTAGGGAAATAAATGATGCCATGAAATGTTCTAACATCAGAATTATTGGGATCCCTGAGGGTGAGGAGAAAGAAAGAGGACTATCTGATATAGTTGAAAAAATTCTCAATGAAAAGTTTCCCAATCTGGGGAATAGAACCAGCGTTTGTGTCCTAGAGGCAGACATATCACCCCCAAATTTCAATGAATCTAGAAAGACCTCAAGACACTTGATTTTGAAACTGATGAATCATAATTTTAGACAAGAGCTTTTGAGAGCATCTAGGGGGAAGAGATTCCTTACATGAAGAGGAAGGTCCATTAGAATAATGTTAGACCTCTCCACAGAAACCTGGCAAGCCAGAAAGGGCTGGCAAGACATATTTGGGGTGCTGAATGGGAAGAACATGCAGCCAAGAATACTTTATCCAGCAAGACTGACATTCAAAATGGATGGAAAGATAAACAGCTTCCAAGACTGGCAAGGTTTAACAGAGTATGTGACCACCAAGTTGGCGCTACTAGAAATATTGAGGGGGGTTCTATAACAGAAGAAAGAACCCAAGAGTGACATAGAATGGAAATTTGCAGAAACAATTTATAGAAACAAGGACTTCACAGGCGACATGATGTCAATAAAAACGTATCTTTCAATAGTCACTCTCAATGTGAATGTCCTAAATGCTTCCATAAAATGACACAGGGTTTCAGATTGGATAAAATGACAGGACCCACCCATATGCTGTCTAAAAGAGACCGATTTGGAACCTATAGATACATCAAGACTGAAAGAAAAGGGATGGAGAAGCATCTTTCAAAAGATGGACCTCAAAAACAGGGTAGCAATTCTCATATAAGATAAATTCAATTTTAAACTAAAGACTGTAGTCAGAGATAATGAAGGACACTACATCATTCTTAAGGGGTCTATCTACCAAGAAGATCTAACAGTTGTAGATATTTATGCTCCCAATACAGGAGCAACCAACTATATAAGACAACTGATAATCAAGATAAAAAGTCATATTGATATGAATACATTAATAGTAGGGGATCTTAACATGCCACTCTCAGTAATGGGTCATCCAAGCAGAAAATCAAAAGAAACAAAAGCATTGAATGACATTGGACCAGATGGACTTCATAGATATATACAGAACATTCCACCCTAAAAAAAAAAACAGAAAAATTCATTCTTCTCGAGCACACATGGAACTTTCTCCAGAGTAGACTGCATACTAGGTCAAAAATCAGGGCTCAACTGATACCAAAAGATTGATTTTATTCCCTGCATATTCTTAGACCACAATATTTTGAAATGGGAACTCAACCACAAGAGAATATTTGGAAGGAATTAAAAAACTGGGAAGAAAAAGACCATCCTGCTAAGTATGTTTGAATCAACCAGGAAATCAAAGTAGAACTTAGACAATTCATGGAAACCAATGAGAATGAAGACAGTTCAGTACAAAACCTGTGGGATGCAGCAAAGGGAGTCCTAAGGGAGAAATACATAGCCATCCAAGCTTCCCTTAAAAAAATTGAAAAATCCATAATACACCAGCTCTCTTTATACCTTAAAGAAATGGAGAATCCACAGCAAATTAAGCCAACCCCACACACAAGAAGGGAAATAATCAAGATTAGAACAGAGATTAATGAGACAGAAAATAGAGATATAGTACAACACATCAAAGAAACTAGAAGCTGCTTTTTTGAAAGAATCAGTAAGATCGATAAACCATTGGCCAAACTAATCCAAAAGAAAAGAGAGGACACAAATTCATAAAATTATGAATGGAAAGGGAGAGATCATGACTAATACCAAGGAAATAGAAACAATCATCAGAAATTATTATCAACAGTTATATGCCAATACATTAGGCATCCTAGATGAAATGGATGCATTCCTGGAAAACTATAAACTTCCAAAACTGAATCAGGAAGAAATTGACAACCTGAATAGACCAATATCTAGTAACAAGATTGAAGCCAATGTAAAAAACCTCCCAAAAAAAGAAGACCCCAGGATCTGAAGGATTCCCTGGAGAATTCTACCAAACATTCAAAGAAGAAATAATACCTATTCTCCTGAAGATGTTTCAAAAAATGGAAAAAGAAGGAAAACTTTCAGACTCTATTTATGAAGCCAGCATTACCCTAATCCCCAAACCAGGCAAAGACCCCAACAAAAAGGAGAATTTCAGACCAATATCCCTGATGAATATGGATGCTAAGATCTCAACAATATCCTAGCTAATGGGATCCAACAGTACATTGAAAAGATTATCCACCATGACCAGGTGGGATTTATCTATGGGATACAAAGGTGTTTCAACATTTGCAAATCAATCAATGTGATAGAACAAATTAGGGGCACCTGGGTGGCTAAGTAGGTTAAGCCTCTGCCTTTGGTTCAGGTCATGATCTCGGGATCCTGGGATCGAGTCCCACATCGGTCTCTCTGCTCAACAGGGAGTCTGCTTCTCTCTCTCCCTCCCTCTGACTGTCTCTCTGCCTACTTGTGTTCTCTCTCTCTCTCTCTCTGTGTCAAGTAAATAAATAATAAATAAATAAATAAAAATCTTTTTAAAAAAGAAACAAATCAATAAGAGAAGAGAGAAGAACCACATGGTTGTCTCAACTGATGCAAAAAAGCATTTGACAAGATACAGCATCCTTTCCTGACTAAAACGCCTCACAGTATAGGGAGAAAAGGAACATTCCTCAACTTCATCAAATCTATCTATGAAAAACCCACAGCAAATATCATCCTCAATGGGAAAAAGTGGACAGTCTTCCATTTGAGATCAGGAACACGACAAAGATGCCCACTCTCACCACTCTTGTTCAACATAGTATTAGAAGTCCTAGCAAGAGCAATCAGACAACAAAGAGAAATAAAAGGTATTCAAATTGGCAAAGAGGTAGTCAAACTCTCTCTCTTCTCAGATGACATGATACTTTATATGGAAAACGCAAAAGACTCCACCCCCAAACTACTAGAACTCATACAGCAATTCAGTCATGTGGCAGGATACAAAATCAATGTACAAAAATCGGTTGCTTTCTTATACACTAACAATGAAAATATAGAAAGGGAAATGAGAGAATTGATCCCATTTACCATAGCACCAAGAACCACAAGACACCTGGGAATAAACCTAACCAAAGAAGTCAAGGATATTTACTCAAAGAACTACAGAATACTCATGAAAGAAATTGAAGAAGACCCAAAATGATGGAATACCATTCCATGCTCATGGATAGGAAGAATAAACATGGTTAAAATGTCTATACTGCCTAGAGAAATCTATACTTTCAATGCCATCCTGATCAAAATTCCACCAGCATTTTTCAAAAAGTTGGAACAAACAATCCTAAAATTTGTATGGAATCAGAAGAGACACCGAATCACTAAGGAAATGTTGAAAAAGAAAAACAAAACTGGAGGCAATACGTTGCCTGATTTCAAGCTTTACTACAATGCTGTGATCACCAAGAAAGAATGATACTGGGACAAAAACAGACACATAGTCCAGTGGAACAGAGTAGAGAGCCCAGATAGGGACCCTCAACTCTACAGTGAAATAATGTTCGACAAAGAAGGAAAAAATATGCAGTGGAAAAAAGACAGTCTCTTCAATAAATGGTGCTGGGAAAATTGTACAGCTATATGTAGAAGAATGAAACTCGACCATTCTCTTACACTGTACACAAAGATAAACTCGAAATGGATAAAAGACCTCAACATGAGGCAGGAATCTATCAAAATCATAGAGGAGAACATAGGCAGTAACCTCTTTGACATCGGTCACAGCAACTTCTTTCAAGATATGTCTCCAAAGGCAAAGGAAACAAAAGCTAAAATGAACTTTTGGGACTTCATCAGATCAAAAGCTTCTGCACAGCAAAGGAAACAGTCAACAAAACAAAGAGGCAATCCACGGAATGGAAGAAGATATTCTCAAATGACACTACAAAGGGCTGATATCCAAAATCTATAAAGAACTCCTCAAATTCAACACACACAAAACAGATAATCACACCAAAAAATGAGCAGAAGATATGAACAGACACTTCCCCAAAGAAGACATACAAGTGGCTAACAGACACATGAAAAAATGTTCATCATCATTAGCAATCAGGGAGACTCAAATCAAAACCACATTGAGATACCACCTTACATCAGTTAGAATGGCCAAAATTATCAGGACAGGAAACAACAAGTGTTGGAGAGGATGTGGAGAACGGGTAACTCTTTTACATTGTTGGTGGGAATGCAAGTTGGTGAAGCCACTTTGGAAAACAGTGTGGATATTCCTTTAGAAATTAAAAATAGAACTTCCCTATGACCCTGCAATTGCACTACTGGGTATTTACCCCAAAGATACAGATGTACTGAAAAGAAGGGCCATATGTACCCCTAAGTTCATAGCAACAATGGCCACAGTCGCCAAACTTTGGAAAGAACCAAGATGCCCTTCAATGGACGAATGGCTAAAGAAGATATGGTCCCTATATACAATGGAGTATTATGCCTCCATCAGAAAGGATGAATGCCCAAATTTTGTACCAACATGGATGGAACTGGAAGAGATTATGCCGAGTGAAATAAGTCAAGCAGAGAGAGTCAATTATCATATGGTTTCACTTACTTGTGGAGCACAAGCAATAACACAGAGGACATTGGGAGATGGAGAGAAGTGTGTTGGGATAAATTGGAGGGGGAGAAAAAGCATGAGAGACTTTGGACTCTGAGAACAAACTGAGGGGTTTTGAGGGGAGGGGTTGCGGGTGTGAATGAGCCTGGTGGTGGGTATTAAGGAGGGCACGTATTGCTTGGAGGACTGGGTGTGGTTTATAAACAATGAGTTCTGGAACACTGAAAAGAAATAAAATGAAAAGAAAGAAATGTAAAGTATCTGTGTAAATGTAAAAAAGGAAAAAAAAAAGGGCACCTGGGTGGCTCAGTGGGTTAAAGCCTCTGCCTTCGGCTAGGATCATGATCCCAGGGTCCTGGGATTGAGCCCCGCGTTGGGCTTTCTGCTCCGCAGGGAACCTGCTTCCTCCCCTCTCTCTCTCTGCTTCTCTGCTTACTTGTGATATCTCTCTCTGTGTCAAATAAGTAAAAATCTTTAAAAAAAAGAATTAAAAAAGAAAAAAAAGAATGATGCTATATAAATAGAGTTTATTAAAATAGTCTGTCCTAAGAAAAGAAAGAAAGAAAGAAAGAGAAAGAAAGAAAGAAAGAAGAAAAAAGAAAAAAGAAAAAGGGATGAATACCCAACTTTTGCATCAACATGGATGGGACTGGAGGAGATTATGTTGAGTGAAATAAGTCAAAGACAGAAAAGTCCATTATCATATGGTTTCACTTACTTGTGGAACATAAGCAATAATGTGGAGGACATTAAGAGAAGGAAAGGAAAAGTGAATTGGGGGAAATCAGAAGGGGAGACAGACCATGAGAGACTGTGGACTCTGAGAAACAAACTGAGCATTTTAGAGCAGAGGGAAGTGGGGAATGGGTGACCGTGGTGGTGGGTATTAAGGAGGGCACATATTGCATGGAGCGCTGGGTGCTGTACATAAACAATGAATCGTGGAACACTGCATCAAAAACGAATGATGTATTTTATGGCGACTAACAACACAATAAAAAAAAGAATAGAACTCTATAGAATTTGACTTGAAATCTATTTTCTGCAACACTTAAAAGTGAATGTGATATTGCTCTGGATTATCAACCAAAATCCAAGAAAAGATAATTAAATGGCTAAACTCCTACAACATGAGAGGGAGGTTAAAATGCATGCTACCATGACAAATTCTAAAATCTGGGAAGGAGTAAGTCTGGATGTTACAGTTGAGGATATTAGGTGAAATGATAGATTGAAAATGATGGTTACATCCAGGGAGGAGAAAGATTTCCCAGTAGGAGGAAAATATAGAACATGATAAAATAGAAGATATTGTCATAATATAATGAATTGTTAAGAGGGGAAAATATGAGAAAAAAAATTTAAATGTTATAATCACTTATCACTAAAATATATTTTTAAAAGAATTATAGAAATATAGCATACTAGTTTTAGAATGAAGCAAAGAAAGTGTCTAACCCGTCTCCATCATTTTGAAAATTAAGAGACTGGGGAAAAGAGAAATAAAAGTTGTTTAGAGTTACAAAATAAATCAGTGGCATAAGAGTAACATTTTATAGTATAATGAAAGTGTCACTTAAATGCTACAGATATTTTGTTTATTTGAATTGAAGCCCAAACTCTCCCACATTAATTCTCCAAAGAAGCACAAAGAAATTTTACCCCACGGGTATTTTTCTCCTTCTTACCTCTTAGCAAAAGATTGTTGTTCATTTTAGTCTGTTTTTATCCATATTGGAAAATACTGATCAGCAGGTATTCATTACTTACTGTATCAGATACTGTAAATATTTTTCTTTTCTCTTATTTAACTCTAATGGCAATCATATGAGGAAGGCACATTTAGTGTCCCCATTTTCAGATGAAAAAAAAGTGGAGACTTAACAGTGTAGCAACTTGCTACACTGTAAACGTAAAATGATCGGAATTTTTAACCCAAGAGCCTAACTTTGGACCCGTTTAGGCTCTACTTGCCTCCAAAAGATGGAAATTGCCCCGATACCTATTTTGTCAAGGTCTGTAGGGTAACAAAATGAAAAAGGCTAAACACCCTGACTAGTCAATGAAGCAACAACATCCAAATTATGTTACATGTAAATAAAGTAACAAATAAAAGAACAGAAGTTGCTTGGGATTTAAGTAAATCTCACAGCAACAAAAAAAACCTTCACAGATAATACTATTTGATGGAAAGTTTTATTTGTCTGTGAGGTCCATTAATGAGCATAGAAGCTTGGAATGAGTCAACAGAAACAGAGAGGTTAGCAATACAAAAGAGAAATAACCCATAGAGCAAGATTCCTACAAAGATAAGAAAGGATGGGAGGACTGGACTCAGATTACAAGTAAAATCGTTTGCCTTGAAAAGCAGGAAGGATACCCCTCCCTTCTGAAAGGGAAAGAGGAAAACAAGGGAGTGGATGCAGATGTAATTTCTGATCTGGTAGCAGTGATGGGGGTAAAGGTAATTTAATGGTACTCATTTTCCTGTGAAATAAGCAAAAGGTAATCAACTGTAGAAAGTTGGAGACTTAAAGAGATTGAAAATTTTTTGAAATAGCTGTTGTACATAGTAAAAGAAAGTTGACTGGGGAAATGTAGAAATATTGTCAGGTAGCATTGAGGGGCCCTCAGAAAAAGTGACTGATGTAAATATTTTATTGTGTAATATATCATCTGGGATGGTTAAATCTGTGTCAACTTGGCTGGACTACTGTGTCTAGATGCTTGGTCAAATATCATTGTGGATATTTCTGAGAGAATATTTTTGAATGATATTTACATTTTAATCAGTGAACTTCTTTAAAATTTGTGTTAACATGTAATGTATTATTTGTTTCAGAGGCACAGGTCTGTGCATCATCAGTCTTACACAATTCACAGCACTCATCATAGCACATACCTTCCCCAGTGTCCATCACCCAGCCACCCTATCCCTCCCCCATCGCAGCAGCCCTCACTCTGTTTCCTGAGATTAAGAGTCTCTTATAGTTTTTCTCCCTCCCTGGTCCCATCTTGTTTCATTTTTCCCTCCCTTTGCCCCATGAACCTCCACCCTCTCAAATTCCTCATATCAGAGAGATCATATGACAATTGTCTTTCTCTGATTGACATATTTTGCTTAGCATAATACCCTCTAATTCCACCCACATCATTGCAAATGGCAAGATTTCAGGTTTTTTGATGGCTGCATAGTATGCCATTGTGTGTGTGTGTGTGTGTGTGTGTGTGTGTGTGTGTGTGTGTGTATCACATCTTCCTTATCCATTCTTCGGTTGATAAACATCAAGGTTCTTTCCATAGTTTGGCTATTGTGGACATTGCTGCTATAAAACCTTCAGGTGCACATGCCCCAATCAGTGGAATTTCAGTAAAGTAAATTGCCCTCCATAAATTTGGATGGGCCTCATCCAATCAGCTGAAGGCCTATATAGAATAAAAGGCTGATTTTCTTCTAAACAAGGGGGAATTCTTCAACAGATTCTTCAAGCTTCATCAGCAACATTACCCCTTTTCTGGGTCTCCAGCCTTCCAGCTTCCCCTGTTAGATTTTGGACTCACTAAGCCTCTCCAATTGTGTGAGCCACTTAAAATAAATCCCTTTCTATATATTTACACATTTTATTGGTCCTGTTTCTCTGGAAAACCTTGATTACTACATCACCTATACAGAAAACTGAATTAAGCATAAATATATAGTGAAAATATTAAAATTATCGACATACCTGTTTACAGATCAAGAAAAAGAGCATTCCCAATGCTTTAAATATACTATGCAGCCCATCCTTATCCCACTTCTTCCCAAAACCATATTCTAAAATAGTAATATTTTATTATTTATTATATTCTAAATATATAATATAAACACATTTATAAATATTATAAATATAATATTTAATTATTATAGTAATATTCTAAAATAGTAATATTCTAAAATGACAATAGTTTGTATAATTTTTTTTTCTTAGTATCATGCAGCATTCCCCTATAGACTACAAAAAGGTAGATAGGTGGATTCAGCCAAAAGTATATTTAACATGATGGTACAATATAAGGAAAACTGGATTAGAAAAATTAGAATGTTAACAGAGTGTCAGAGATGGAATGGGCCATATAGGAAAATAGGTAAAGTGATATGCTAGATTGGGAAAAGACTGGAAACTTATTAAATATGGGCTTAAAAGACAAGGACTACTACTAGCTAATGATTATAAGAATGGCTTCCAGTATTCCAAAACTAGTCTTAATTTGTAGTAAATATCCCCTAACATTTAACTGACTTATAACTAATAAAACTATCTAATGAATTAACTTATTTTGATCTCCTGCTATATGGTTTGCAACCAGTTTATACTGGTTCCAGTTTATACTGGAAAGTTATGTTGCTTGATTTAGATGTATTATGGTTGATTTACTGAGCTTTCTTTCTTCAAGATGAGAATTATTACATGTGGCTTCGAGTTTTGGGATTTTGATTGTATGTTATTCTGCGTGCCAAAGCTGAACTCAGAGAAGTACATATTGACCTTGCCAACTCTCCACCCACCTCTGCAGAAGTGAACAGGTCTTTTCAAACTCTCATTAGGCTTCTTTTAATTAGGTTTTCTTCTAATCTGCAAAGCTCTTTATCCCAGAAAATAAGTTACTCCGTTTCTGCATCTGTAAATTAAAACCTTATTTTTAATTAGGTTAAAAAACCTTATTTTTAATTAGGTTAAAAATGTGTAGCTGGACTACACATTCTTATGTTTCCTTCTGGACAAAAATCTATATGATTTTATAGCTTTTCTGGGTTATGTAAGTCAAAAAACTATTCACAGTATGTTTCTATGTTTTATGTTTTTATGTTGTCATAAAATAATAATTACTATTAACTTTATTTAAGATGTATTTATAAAACTACTCTAAATTCAATGCTCCCTTTATACTTGTGTGCCATGTATTATAGCATCCTGCTCAATATCAAGGTCCAATCCATAATGTTACCATAAAAGATGCTAGTGAAACAGAAAACCACTGGTAAAACTGAGGAAATGTCATATTCAGCACCCATCAAAGGAGCCAAACACAGAATGGATAAAACATTTCCTGGAAAATAGACAAGAGACTGCTTTGATTGTGGCTATGAGCATCCAGGAAAAAAAAAATTTAAATTCTATTTGGAAGCACTGTTAATCAAGTATAAAATAAAATTAAGATATTAAATAGATTACAGGAACAATCTATAGGTACCTACTACCATAGCTGCCATTTAAGCCACAGAGAAATTAAATCTCCTGTTCAGGTGGTTTTCTTAGTGACTATGAGGAATAAGTAAAAGGGACAAGTGACCAATAATGTGAGGGTTTTAAGATATGTCCACAAAATCTTTGATCCTCTTCATTTCAAGAAGCAGTGTCTAATTTCCCTCTACTTCAGTGTGACTTAGTGATGAGATTCTAACAAAAAAATGCTGTATGACTTTGGAGATCATTCATGAAAAGCACTAAAATTCTCTTTCTCTCTCTCTCTCTCTCTCTACTTCTCTCTTTCCCTCTTTCTCTCTCTCCTGGGTCATTTATTCTCGAGAACACCAGATGCTGTGTCATGAAGATACTCACTTAGCCAGAGGCAGTGTGGAACTGAAGCTTTCTGCCAGTGAGGAACTTGAGGACTTTTAACAATAGCCATGTAAATGAGCTTGCAAGTAAATCCTCCAACCTCTTATTCAATCCTTAAAATGACTATAATCCTGGCTAACATCATGAAAGACCCTGAACCAGACTCACCCAGGTAAGTTTTCCCAAATACTTGACTCAGAGAAAATCAGGTAAATGAATTCATGGGAAAGAGGAAGGAAGAATTGAATTAGTTGGTGAATAATGGAGAACACTGGACAAAGTAATATGCCTTCATATTTCAATGGATATGGGGTTATCTATGCAAGTAAGTTATTCAAGTGTGAGAGGTTTATTAAATATACCTTCAGTTTTCAAAATTCAATCTGTTAATATGGTTTTACTAGTGACTCTGAAAAATTCCTCCTTTTGAAAGAAGCATTGTTCATATCAAATAATGCACTTCCCCCTATTCTTCCTACATTTTTAGGCACTGTGATTATTTCTAATCCCCTCTAGACTAGTAATCAATTTGAAAGCATTTGGTGCATCTTATCATTGCGAGAATCATAACCATTGACAGGAGTTTTGAAACCAAACTAAAAAAAAAAAAAAAAAAAGCTTTCAAGTGTTACAGAGGCATAACATTAACCATCTGTAAACAAACATGAAAAAATGCAGATAATCAATCTCCCAAACATATGCTACTTAAAATGTACTCCCCCATCCATTTTGATTGCCCTCATCATTTTTCAAGTTTACAAATCAGAAAGTTGGAATTTTTCCTTTCCCTTCATCTATTGTATTTATTCAAAGTGAACCATAAACCGGCTTTAAAAAAGGTAAACTGACAATGTGACAGTTGGTTAATGATATAAAAAACTACACCAGCCTTTACCCACCTCACTTTTAAATATCCTTGATGTTCTCATGTACACTTTTACTCCTTGATCCTAGACATGCAAGAATGTAGATAAAAATAACATTGAAAATTTTACATTTCATTCTCATTGATTAATACACTATTCATCAGCAAAACAAGATTTTCTACATAGAAATCTTTCCTATTTCCATTCAAATACACATTGAAGTACCAAAGCTTTCATTATTAGGCAGTTTGGTCTTTGATGAACTCAAGGAAGATAGCAAGGCTATAGTAAAATGTCATCATGTTTATTTAATTCCATCAAAACAATGCCAGGATGAGTACTAATAATGTTAGTTGAAAATAATAGGATATCAATATGAGTTTCCAAGTTTGATTTTTCTATTAAAAGCATATTTACTTTGAATAATACTGCAAATCATTTAAGTCAACCTACATTTGTAAGGCTTTAAAAATGAAATGCAGTATGTGAAGTTGTCATAATAATCCATGGAACATGGTGTGGGTCAATAGGTGATACTTACCACTAACACTAATACTGCTGTTGGTCTCATTTTTATTAGAAGTAGCATTAGTAGTGGCAGTAATAGTCCAGTAGCTTGGTAATAGCTCCCTATACTCCCATTTTTTATGTGTGCATTTTTTTTCTCAGAAGGAAACTTTATATTATAGAAGGACCAGTCACTGAAACACATTACCAAGGTGATCATTGAGTCCCTTTATTATATATAATCAAGAGAAAAAGACCATATTTTATGCAAGACAATGAGAGACCCAAGTGAGAATAGAAAGGAAAGAAAGTTGGAGAATTCTCCCCAATTTTTGCAAAGGAAGAAAATATTTTAGCTACTAACACATGTAATAATGCTAACCAATTATGGAATCCACTGCTATGAGTTGCCAAAGATATTACCACTATGAAATCCACAGAAAGAAGAGAAGAGAAAATAGAATAAAAATTAAAATCATTATCATCATCATCATCATCATCCAATATGGAGAAGAGCACAGAAAAGAATGCATGGACAACTAAGACACTTTTGGTAGCAATAAAATCATATTGACAGGAAAGATGGAGACAAAATGTAGACCTGTCCCCCAAAACTTAGTATTTTGCAGTCCCAGGCATTTGCCCAGTCTAATTTTTGTAAGGAGGTGGCTATGATCCTTAACTCCTCCATAGAAGTTGAATTTATAGAGAGCATACAGATTTCCAAGAAAGGTAACTTAAGAGAACTTGTAGGTAAAGGGATTGTAAGTCCTGGAGGATCTCCAGTTTAGACAATGAATTATTCTGGATCTTCTCTTAAATTGATCAGCCTCTCTGCCCTACTGTTTTACCTAGTTAAGAGATCTCTTTTCTAAAGCCTATACAATGTACATTTCTTAAATCAGTCATGATAAAGACTCCTTAGAAATACAAAATAAATTTCAGCTGTTATAATTTAAAATTAAAATCTCTGGTTTTATCTAAGATCAAAATGAAAGTGAGACTGAGATGGAAGTGCCAGAGGAATTAAAATTTCGAGATTTTTCTCTATCCTCAGCACTTCTGAAGAGTTCACAGAAATACTAATATCTGCTTATTGAAAGTAAGAGAGTGAAAGAGTTGGGGGGTGGATAATAAAAAAGAACTCGACTTCCTATTTCCTTTAGATGTTAAAACTCTTTCAAAACACTCTTCATGGTAATCAGTTAAATGTCAGCATCACTGAGCATAGGTAAATTGAGATAATTTTTGTACTTGGCAATAAATTACATCAGAACTTGGAGGAAAAAACTTTACTTAATATTTGGGCATCTGATAAGATGCAAAGTACTGCTGTTGCTCTTCTTCCTATTGAACAAACATTTGTATGGCACTTAGTATTTTAACTAGTGCTTACAACCATTTTTATTAGTTATTGTTTACAGGAACCTAAAGAGGTAAGCCAATATTAATCATCCCATTTTCCAGATGAGAATACCAGGGTACTTAATTTTTTCAAGTGTTACCTGAATCATTCATTGATAAACAGTTTTTTTAAGAGGTTCACCCAAATAGGTACAAGCTCCAAACAGGAACTATTCTTACAATCACCAGGACTTTAACTAAAATGGCATTTGAGTTCATCCAATCTGAATGTCCTCTTAAAACAAAAAATGATACTTCAAACTCAGACCTTCATAAAAACCACAAAAATAGGAGGAGACAAGATGGCCAGGAAGTAGAAATGGAGGCACCATTTCAACCAGTACCCTAAAGTGTGCTGATTATCTAGCAAAGAAC
Source organism: Lontra canadensis (assembly GCF_010015895.1). Classification (NCBI taxonomy): domain Eukaryota; kingdom Metazoa; phylum Chordata; class Mammalia; order Carnivora; family Mustelidae; genus Lontra; species Lontra canadensis. The sequence goes on along the minus strand of NW_022631075.1, from coordinate 4,953,631 downwards.
TCTGATCACCCATGATACCAGCCTGAGATTAGAATTACACACTTCTGGATCTCTATGGGGACAGAAGATGCCAGTGGGCAGGTAAAGTGGAGTGGGAACATGGACTGATATCAGAAGATAAACAAAAGAGGGAGGGAGCCACCAAAAGTGACCCATTGGAAAGTAATACCCCAATACAAGAGTGCCCTGCGATTGGGGATGAGCATTAACTTGGAGTCTGGTTGAAAGCACTCAAAAAAAGCAAAGGATCATGGGGGAAAATTGTGGGAATTGGGGTGGTTAGGGACAGGGGCTTAAGTCCCCAGATCCAGGACAGCCACCTCTGGCGCTGAGCCAGAGAGAGTGTGGCAAAGAAATCAGGTTTTGGTCCCTGAGCCGCCAGCAGCCTGAGAGCATCTGGGTGGTGGCTCCCATGAAAGGCAGGGAGCCTCACCAGCTGGCAGAACCACAGCCTTTTGCACTCTCCACAAACACGCTTCGCTACCAGTCTGAATCGTGCACCTCACCCCTCCCTGAGAGAGGTGCTGCAGGTGCTAGCCAGTGCTCTCAGACCAGGAGAGTTTGAGCATTCCTAGCCCAGGCCAGTGGGAAAATCTCAGTGTACACTATTGCTGCTTGGAACCTCTCTGGCGGTCTGGAGCTGCCCAGACAGCCATGGCTATCTTGGTTTGGGTACAAGCAGGAATTCCTGTGACCCCAGAGACCATGACTGGGAACGTGCTCTGCCAGTGGCCAAGGGGGAATTTATATGCTCTGGAACACCCAGAGGGGAACAGACTGAGGCTTCTCTCTGAGGGGGAGGTCTGGGGGCAGTTTGCTTTCCTCTAAACCTCAAAAAACCATCAAAAGCTGCCAAGGTGAGAGAAAACAAATGAACAAACAAACAAACAAACAAACCTCCAAAGAACAAAAGCCTGAAAAACCTGTTTCCTCAGAGCCCACCCACTTGATGGGGGCAGGAGGACTTAACTCAGGGAACACTGCCTGAAAAACCACACAGCAGGCCCTTCCCCCAGAAAGCCAACCAGGAAAAAAAAAAAAAGACAGGAGCAAAACCACCACTTCATAGATACAACTTTTATTTTTAATTCATTCCCACTATTCTGTTTTTTTATAGATAATTTTTAACCTATTACCATCACAGTGAGATTTCCAGTACATCAAATTCCATAATAACCTTTTAACCTGAACTTTTTGATACATATACTTGTGTTTTTCTTTTGCTTTTCTTTTTCTTTTTTTTTATTTTAGATTAGTTTAATTTATTAATTTTTATGTTTTTATTTTTTAAATTCATATAGAGTTAAACTTCAAGGTAATCCCCTTTCCCCAATGAATGCTACCCCTATAAGTAAAACAGTTTTTAATCCCCCTTTATCTTAGGAAGTTGAGTCCTTTAACAAAGACATCAAGATACATCCAGGAAGAATCAAAATAACCTTCCTCGCTCACACTGAGAATTTATAACCACTCTCCCATCGTTTTCTTCCACCATTGTTTCTGTGTATTTGTTTTTGTCCTGGTAGTATATAAATCTTATACTTAGGGTTCCTTTTGATGAGGTTCTTTGTTTTGTTTTGTTTTGTTTTGTTTTTATATATTTATTTTTTTCTCTTGTCATCTACTTTTATCAGTCTTTTTGTTTGTCTGTTTTTGTTTGTATACTTCATAAATCTCAATTTGGGGCCCATTTGACTGGGCCTTCTCTTTTATTTTATCTTTCTTTCTCTCTCTCTCTCTCTTTTTCCTTCTGTTTTATTTCATTTGGGTGGGGATTCTTGATTGTTCAGAAGCGTTCCAGGGTGCACCTTGCCAGCACCATAGTCGATACATTCAGCTACATCCATTTAGCCTTCTCTCACCAAAATGACTAGGAAGAGGAATGCCCAACAGAAGAAAAATTCAGAGGCGGGGCCTTCTGCAAAAGAGTTAATGGCTATGGACATAGACAATATGTCAGAAAAGGAATTCGGGTGAACAAATTATCCAGGCAATAGCTAGGTTGGAGAAAGCCCCGGATGACAAAAAGGAATTGATTAGGCAGAAGTGAAAGCCACCAGGGATGATGTTCACAATGTTCTCAATGAGTTCCAATCTAATCTAAATTCTCTAAAAGCTAGAGTAACTGAGACAGAAGATAGAATTTGTGATCTGGAGGACAAACAGATAAAGAGAAAGGATCAGGAGAAAGCCTGGAACAAACAGCTTAGAAGCCATGAAAACAGAATTAGGGAAATAAATGACACCATGAAATGTTCCGACGTCAGAATTATTAGAATCCCTGAGGGGGAGGAGAAAGAAAAAAGACTAGAAGATATAGTTGAACAAATTCTATATGAAAATTTTCCCAATCACACGAATGGAACCAGCATCCATGTACTAGAGACAGAACGGTCTCCCCCCAAGATTATAGAATCCAGAAAGACCTCAAGAGTGATCGCTTCGGCAGCACATATACTAGAAAGACCTCAAGACACCTGATAGTGAGAATGATGAATCATAATTGTAGACAGGACCTCTTGAAAGCAGCTAGAACAAAGAAGTTCCTTATGTACAAAGGAAAGCCCATCAGAAAAATGTCAGACCTGTCCACAGAGACCTGGCAAGCCAGAAAGGGCTGGCAAGATGTATTCAGGATACTAAATGAGAAGAACATACAGCCAAGAATAATTTATCCAGCAAGACTGACATTCAAAATGGATGGAAAGATAGAGCTTCCAAGACTGCAAGGTTTAAAAGAGTATGTGACCACCGAGCTGACAGGAAATATTAAGGGGGGTTCTATAAAAAAGGAAAAATCCTAAGAATATCATTGAACAGAAATATATGGAGACAATGTACAGAAAGAAAGACTTCAAAGGTAACATGATATCAATAAAAACGTATCTCTCAATAATCACTTTCAATGTGAATGGCCTAAATGCACCTATAAAATGACACAGGATTGCAGATTGGATAAAACGGCAGGACCCATCCATATGTTGTCTACAAGAGACCCATTTCAAACCCAAGGATACACCCAGACTGAAAGTGAAGGGATGGAGAAGCATCTTTCATACCAATGGACCTCAAAAGAAGGCCGGGGTAGCGATTCTCATATCAGATAAATTAGATTTTAAACTAAAGACTGTAGTCAGAGATACAGAAGGACACTACATAATTCTTAAAGAGACTATCCACCAAAAAGATCTAACAATTGTAAATATTTATGCCCCCAATTGGGAGCAACCAATTACAGGAAAAAATTGTTAATCAAGATAAAGAGTCATATTGATATGAATACATTAACAGTAGGAGATCTTAACACACTACTCTCAGTATTAGACAGATCATCCAAGCAGAAAATCAATAAAGAAACAAGAGCATCGAATGATACATTGGACCAGATGGACCTCATAGATATATACAGAACATTCCACCCTAATACAACAGAATACTCTTTCTTCTCAAGTGCACATAGAGCTTTCTCCAGAACATACTGGGTCACAAATCAGGGATCAACAGATACCAAAATATTGAGATTATTCCCTGCATTTTCTCAGATCACTATGTTTTGAAACTGGAGCTCAATCACAAGGAAAAGTTTTGATGGAACTCAAACTCCTGGAAGCTAAAGACTACCTTGCTTAAGAATGCTAGGATCAACCAGATCAAAGAAAAACTTAAACAATTCATGGAAACCAATGAGAATGAAGACACTTCAGCCCAAAACCTATGGGATACAGCAAAGGCAGTCCTAAGGGGGGAATACATAGCCACCCAAGCCTCCCTCAAAAAAAATTGAAAAATCCAGAATACACCAGCTCTCTCTACACCTTAAAGAACTGGAGAATCAAAAACAAATTAAGCCAACTCCACACACAAAAGGGAAATATTGAAGATTAGAGCAGAGATCAATGAGATAAAAACTAGAGATACAGTAGGACGTGCCAATGAAACTAGAAGTTGGTTTTTTGAAAGAATCAAGAAGATCAATAAACCATGGGCCACACTAATCCAAAAGAAAAGATAGAAAGTCCAAATTAATAAAATTATGAATGAAAAGGGAGAGATCATGACTAACACCAAGGAAATAGAAACAATAATCAGAAATTATTATCAACAGTTATATGCCAATAAGTTAAGCAACCTAGATGAAATGGATGCATTCCTAGAAAATTATAAACTTCCAAAATTGAACCAGGAAGAAATTGACAACCTCAATAGACAGATATCTAGTAATGAGATTGAAGCAGTGATCAAAAACCTCCCAAAAAACAAGAGCCCAGGACCTGATGGATTCCCTGGGGAATTCTACCGAACTTACAAAGAAGAAATAACAACTATTGTCCTGAAGCTGTTTAAAAAAATTGAAGCAGAAGGAAAACTTCCAGACTCTTTTTACGAAGCCAGCATTACCCTGATCATCAAACCAGGCAAAGACCCCACCAAAAAGGAGAATTTCAATATCACTGATGAATACGGATGCTAAGATTCTCAACAAGATCCTGGCAAATAGGATCCAAGAGCACATTAAAAAGATTATCCACCATGACCAGGTAGGATTCATCCCTGGGTTGCAAGGATGGTTCAACATTTGCAAATCAATCAATGTGATAGAACAAATCAATAAAAGAAGAGAGAAGAATGACATGGCCTCTCAATTGACGCAGAAAAAGCATTTGACAAAATCCAGCATCCGTTCCTGATTAAAACACTTCAAAGTATAGGGATAGAGGGAACATTCCTGAACCTCATAAAATCTATCTAAGAAAAACCCACAGCAAATATCATCCTCAATGGGAAAAAGCTTGCAGCCTTCCTGTTGAGATCAGGAACACGACAAGGATGCCCACTCTCACCACTCTTGTTCAACATAGTATTAGAAGTCCTAGCAAGAGCAATCCGACAACAAAGAGAAATAAAAGGTATCCAAATTGGCAATGAAGAAGTCAAACTCTCTCTCTTCTCAGATGACATGATACTTTATAGGGTAAACCCTAAAGACTCCACCCCCAAACTACTAGAACTCATACAGCAATTCATTCATGTGGTAGGATACAAAGTCAATGTATAGAAATCAGTGGCTTACTTATACACTAACAATGAAAATACAGAAAAGGGAATTAGGGAATCAATTCCATTTACTATAGCACCAAGAACCATAAGATACCTGGGAATAAACTTAACCAAAGAGGTAAAAGAACTGTACTCGAGGAACTACAGAACACTCATGAAAGAAATTGAAGAAGACACAAAAAGATGGAAGACCATTCCATGCTCTTGGATGGGAAGAATAAACATTGTTAAAATGTCTATACTGCCTAGAGCAATCTACACTTTTAATACCATTTGGATCAAAATTCCACTGGTGTTTTTCAAAGAGCTGGAGGAAATAATCCTAAAATTTGTATGGAATCAGAAGAGACCCCAAATTGCTAAGGAAATGTTGAAAAAGAAAAACAAAACTGGCAGCATCACGTTACCTGATTTCAAGCTTTAATACAAAGCTGTGATCACCAAGACAGCATGGTACTGGCATAAAAACAGACACATAGACCAGTGGAACAGAGTAGAGAGCCCAGATAGGGACCTTCAACTCTACGGTCAAATAATGTTCGACAAAGAAGGAAAAAATATACAGTGGAAAAAGACAGTCTCTTCAATAAATGGTGCTGGGAAAATTGTACAGCTATATGTAGAAGAATGATACTTGACCATTCTCTTACACCGTACACAAAGATAAACTCGAAATGGGTAAAAGACCTCAACGTGAGACAGGAATCCATCAGAATCCTAGAGGAGAACATAGGGAGTAACCTCTTTGATATCAGCCACAGCAACTTCTTTCAAGATATGTCTCCAAAGGCAAAGGAAACAAAAGCGAAAATGAACTTTTGGGACTTCATTAAGAACAAAACGTTCTACACAGCAAAGGAAACAGTCAGCAAAACAAAGTCAACAAAACAGTCAACAAAACAAAGTCAACAAAACAGTCAACAAAACAAAAGAAAGAGGCAACACACGGAACAGGAGAAGATATTTGCAATGGACAGTACAGACAAAAGGCTGATATCCAGGATCTATAAAGAACTTCTCAAACTCAACACACACAAAACAAGATAATCATGTCAAAAAAATGGGCAGAAGACATGAATAGAAACTTCTCCAATGAAGACATACAAATGGCACATGAAAAAATGTTCATCATCACTAGCCATCAGGGAGATTCAAATCAAAACCACATTGAGATATCACCTTACACCAGTTAGAATAGCCAAAATTAGCAAGACAGGAAACAACGTGTGTTGGAGATGATGGGAAAGAACAAGAAAAGAGGAAAGAAAAGAAAGCGAAACCCTCTTATATTGTTGGTGGGAATGCAAGTTGGTGCAGCTACTTTGGAGAACAGTGTGGAGATTCCTCAAGAAATTAAAAATAGAGCTTCCCTATGACCTTGCAATTGCACTCCTGGGTATTTACCCCAAAGATACAGATGTACTCAAAAGAAGGGCCATCTGTACCCCAATGTTCATAGCAGCAATGGCCACGGTCGCCAACCTATGGAAAGAACCAAGATGCCCTTCAACGGATGAATGCATAAGAAAGATGTGGTCCATATACACTATGGAGTATTATGCCTCCATCAGAGAGGATGAATAACCAATTTTTGTATCAACATGGACGGGACTGGAAGAGATTATGCTGAGTGAAATAAGTCAAGCAGAGAGAGTCAATTATCATATGGTTTCACTTACTTGTGGAGCATAAGAAATAACCAGGAGGACATGGGGAGATGGAGAGGAGAAGGGAGTTGAGGGAAATTGGAAGAGGAGATGAATCATGAGAGACTATGGACTCTGAAAAGCAATCTGAGCGTTTTGAAGGGGCAAGGGGTGGGAGGTCAGGGGAGCCAGGTGGTGGGTATTACAGAGGGCTCCTATTGCATGGAGCATTGGGTGTGGTGCATAAACAATGAATTCTGATACACTGAAAAGAAATTAAATAAAGAAAAAAACCCACAAAAATACAAAAAGAACAAAATCAATGAACATGAGTACTAATTTAAGCACACATGCTATATATTAAAAAGCAAATAGCAGACAATTCCTTTGCACTGGTCTATGGAGTATAGGTACTTCACATCTGTCATTATTTTGTACTTTCATGAGACAAAAGACAACTAATTTCTGATATAATAAATACAGAATTTTCATTCCCTTTCAGAAACTATTCACTGTTCAGACTTTATATTACTCAAAGATTTTAGCCAACTTCTTTAAACTGTATACTTTTGAAGCTAGAATTAAAAGCTGATTCCTTGAAAGAAGTTGCTGTGGCTGATATCGAAGAGGTTACTGCCTATGTTCTCCTCTAGGATTCTGATGGATTCCTGTCTCACATTGAGGTCTTTTACCCATTTCGAGTTTATCTTTGTGTAAGGTGTAAGAGAATGGTCGAGTTTCATTCTTCTGCATATAGCTGTCCAGTTTTCCCAGCACCATTTATTGAAAAGACTGTCTTTTTTTCCACTGTATATTTTTTTCCTGTTTTGTCAAAGATTATTTGACCGTAGAGTTGAGGGCCCATATCTGGGCTCTCTACTCTGTTCCCCTGGTCTATGTGTCTGTTTTTATGCCAGTACCATGCTGTCTTGGTGATCACAGCTTTGTAATAAAGCTCGAAATCAGGTAACGTGATGCCCCCAGTTTTATTTTTGTTTTTCAACATTTCCTTAATGATTCAGGGTCTCTTCTGGTTCCATACAAATTTCTGGATTATTTGCTCCAGCTCTTTGAAAAATACCGGTGGAATTTTGATCGGAATAGCATTAAAAGTATAGATTGCTCTAGGCAGTATAGACATTTTAACAATGTTTATTCTTCCAATCCAAGAGCATGGAATGATCTTCCATATTTTTGTATCTTCTTCAATTTCTTTCATGAGTGTTCTGTAGTTCCTCGAGTACAGATCCTTTACCTCTTTAGTTAGGTTTATTCCCAGCTATCTTATGGTTCTTGGTGCTATAGTAAATGGAATCAATTCTCTAATTTCCCTTTCTGTATTTTCATTGTTAGTGTATAAGAAAGTCACTGATTTCTGTACATTGACTTTGTATCCTGCCACATGACTGAATTGCTGTATGAGTTCTAGTAGTTTGGGGGTGGAGTCTTTAGGGTTTACCCTATAAAGTATCATGTCATCTGAGAAGAGAGAGAGTTTGACTTCTTCATTGCCAATTTGGATACCTTTTATTTCTATTTGTTGTCTGATTGCTGTTGCTAGGACTTCTAATACTATGTTGAACAAGAGTGGTGAGAGTCTCCAAAGGCAAAGGAAACAAAAGCGAAAATAAACTTTTGGGACTTTATCAAAATCAAAAGCTTCTGCACAGCAAAGGAAACAGTCACGAAAACAAAGAGGCAACCCACGGAATGGGAGAAGATATTTGCAAATGACAGCACAGATAAAAGGTTGATATCCAGGATCTCTAAAGAACTCCTCAAACTCAACACACACAAAACAGATAATCATATCAAAAAATGAGCAGAAGATATGAACAGACACTTCTCCAATGAAGACATACAAATGGCTATCAGACACATGAAAAAATGTTCATCATCACTAGCCATCAGGGAGATTCAAATTAAAACCACATTGAGATATCACCTTACACCAGTTAGAATGGCCAAAATTAGCAAGACAGGAAACAACATGTGTTGAAGGTGATGTGGAGGTGGGAATGCAAGTTGGTGCAGCCACTTTGGAGAACAGTGTGGAGATTCCTCAAGAAATTAAAAATAGAGCTTCCCTATGACCCTGCCATTGCACTACTGGGTATTTACCCCAAAGATACAGATGTAGTGAAAAGAAGGGCCATCTGTACCCCAATGTGTATAGCAGCAATGGCCACGGTAGCCAAACTGTGGAAAGAACCAAGATGCCCTCCAACAGACGAATGGATAAGGAAGATGTGGTCCATATACACTATGGAGTATTATGCGTCCATCAGAAAGGATGAATACCCAACTTTTGTAGCAACATGGACGGGACTGGAAGAGATTATGCTGAGTGAAATAAGTCAAGCAGAGAGAGCCACTTATCATATGATTTCACTTATTTGTGGAGCATAACAAATAACATGGAGGACAAGGGGAGTTAGAGAGGAGAAGGGAGTTGGGGGAAATTGGAAGGGGAGGTGAACCATGAGAGACTATGGACTCTGAATAACAATCTGAGGGGTTTGATGCATCGGGGGGTGGGAGGTTGGGGGAAACAGGTGGTGGGTATTAGAGAGGGCACGGATTGCATGGAGCACTGGGTGTGGTGCAAAAACAAGGAATACTGTTATACTGAAAATAAATTTTAAAAAAGTAAATTAATTTTAATAAAATATTTCATTAAAATTAAAAAAAAGCTGATTCCTTGCAACAATTTTTAAAAAGGCTATGTTCCTGAGATTTTCCCAGTAAACTATTTGTGCCCTTGACCTGTGGGTAACAAATATAATTCTCTCTTCCTCTCTATTTGGTTGCTTAATTACTTGAAAAAATATTTTATTGTCTTCAATACCTGAATAATCATTATTTGACAAAGATATGAATACTGGGGGAAAATACACCTGTGTGAGAAAGGAAACAGATAGTTGGTCTTATTGTAGTAATGCAGTCTACCAGTATTGTCCTTGTGAATATTTTTTAACAGGACAGGTGAGTGCATGAGAAACATTATATATTTCTGTTCACAAAATATAATTTTCCCCTGGCATATATATATATATTTTTAATTATAGGAATGTTCCAATAAGTTGATTTGACAGGGAAAGGAGAAAAAAATCCTAGACCAAAGACCAGCTTTTTAAAAGGAATTTTAAAATTGTACAAGCTATTTAAAACCCCACTTTTGAGGAATTATTCAACTCTTTATTTCATTAATGAAAGTACTCAAAATAATAAATAATTATTGCCAGATCCTTTTAAATAATTGATGATCAAGAAGTGTTTATTGAATGACAAAATATCACCATATAAGCTCACAAAATCTCACTGGAAAATATATCCTTTAGGGCCCTGGATTTATATGAAATGATATACGCCATTTGGAAGTTCAAAGATCTGTAGAAAACAGATAGAAAAAAACAAACCTGCCTCGTTTCCTTTCATTTGAAATACCCTTGTGATTGAGGCAGCACTGTCCTCCTTAGCACATGTACTTCCATGTATTAGAAGAATTAACAATATTCTTTATTATTTTCATAAAATGATTACTTCAGCTTCTTTGGATTTCCTTTAGTGCATAATATCTCACATGTACCACCCCCCCCCCAAAAAAGAAGGTTTGCGTTTGGTTTAACACCTCTATCTCACACAGCAGTTTCTGTTAATGCTGTTCATAGATTCACCTTGACCAAAACAACTGTAGGCTTCATTCATTTTACATCATTGTCTTGTCAGTAAAGCAATAATTTTTCTATGCAGAAGTCACAACATGTAAGTGGAGTTATTGCCCTACCCCAATGTAGTTTAAAGTTTTTCAACAGTGTTGAATTATAAATGCAACACAGAGACAAAAGGTATCATAATCTTCAACACTAGATCAAAAAAATAATCTGAATAACCCCACTTTAAATCACTGTGACACAGAAACACTAGTTTGCAAAAGAAACAAACACTGAGAACTACTCATCAGAAGGAAAGCACCAAGATTTAACTATAGGAGTCTAGATAACATAACTAGAGACCATTTTCTTGAAAGTGGAAAGTGATTTGAGTTTGAATTTACTTACTTCTCCCTACCTACCCAGAAGTAGAAGTACTGATTAAATAGCTATAGACCAGAAAGAAACAAGGAAACAGAAGAACATCTGGATCATCAATCCTTAAGCATTTGAGAGAAAATAATATCGAAAAAAAGTTCCTTCCATCTTATATTAGTGATCATGCTTCACCTTGTACTTATGTTTTCTCTCTCTAGTCACTAAACTCCTAAGAAACATTTGTCTTTTAGAATTATAAAGTATTTTAAATTACTGGTTGTTAAGTCACTGATACTAGAATGGGGCATGAAATGAGTGAGAATTTTCCTACACTAGCTGTCAAATTAAATCAATCCTCACTTGAAACTTTGACTTGGTTAACGTTGAGGAACAGATTTTCATCAGGGGAATTTTAACATAATTACATAGTTAGAAGTAAAAGCATTTGAAAAATTATCACATAATCCATTAGTAGTTAGTACTCTATAAGGCAGGAAAGCCATTCTTTGTCCTCAGGATATGTACCTGTAATTGAGGCTGTGCACCATCAGTAATACAGCTCTTGACACTTCAGATGTTCACAGAGCATCTGCACAATTCAGTCACAATGATCAGTTTTACTAAAAAAAAAGATGAAAGAGAGGAGGACAAGATGAACAGGAATAGCAGAAGGAGGAAGGGGAAGGTAAGGCAAGGAGAGAGAGAAAGAAAGAAATTTTAATGGGACACAATTTGCACCCTCATATTTCTTACATGGTGAACAAACCTTTAGGCAGACTCCATGATACTTGCCTCCTGGTGTTCATGTCTTTGTACAACCCCCTCACTCTGAATGGAAGTGGGACTGGTGACATTCTTCTAACCAAAAAATTATGTCAAAGGTAATAGGATGTCATTCCCATCACTGTGTTAGGTTATATAAAATGCTATTTGCTAGCAGAATTGCTCTAGGGTCTTTTTCTCCATTTTGGCTTCTAAGAGGCAAGCTGCTGTTGAGTCCTACAGCCATGAGGAAATAAATTCTGCCAACAATCTAAGAGAGCTTGGAAGCACTTTCTCAGTCCAATCCCAGATGAAAATCCAGCTCAGGCTGACACCTTGATTACAGCTTTGCCAAGGACTCAGATAAGCTGTGCCTGGATTCCTGACCCACAAAAGTTATGAAATAATTAATGTTTGGCTTTTTAAGTGATTAATTTTGTGCAATTTGTTTTTGCAGTTTTGATAACATGAACATGTATCCCATATTAACTTATTCTACTTATTTTTTCTTAACACATTAAAAGGTTCGGCAAAATATTTTGAAATTTTTGTATCCCTTCCCTAATTAAGGTGTGAATACCAACGATCAATAACTAAAATATTTATTTTCCTCAAAATAATAGTATAAAATACTTGGAAAATAGTTTTTACTACTGTCTATAAGTATCAATTCACAATAACTAGAAATGCTGTGTATAAATCATTAAATGATAAATTTTCAGATACTCAGTTATTGTCAATATTAAGATGATTTGAATAAAATCACAAATGTAAGAGAAGTGAAAGGGACTTTAGAGATGTTTAAATCCAAGTCGTTCTTTTCAGTGATGAAGTTGAAACTCAGAGAGGTAAAGTAACTAAGGTAAGTTAGCTAGTTAGTGACAGAGCTAGAAATAAGAACATTAGATGCCTAATAATTTTTACCATTCTATCCTTATTTTAATAATTATACTGTTTATTAAAGGAAATGCATAATACATTCAAATGAATGTTATCCATTCAGAATACAGTAAATGTTTAATTATGCAGTTAAAGATTATAGATCCCTACTGTATTTCTGCGCTTTCTTTTTTTATTACAAGAAATGATACGCTATTACATTCACAAAGTCATGACATCTCTTCTTCCATCACATTGTCTTTCTACATTAGTGCCAAAGTGGTAGAGGTGAATCCATTTTTGCTTTTACTGATTTAAGGCACAGTTACATATGATTCTTGTTGAAAGACATAATATTGGAATTGTATAGTGGAATATTTCACTATATTGATTAAACACTGCAGTTTCTGTAAGTGGCTCCTAAGCTGTTGAGTCAATACGGAAACTCAATAATTCTCATACTTGCAGTTGGCTCAAAATGTTTTTGTATCAGTCTGCCACATATTAAAGACCATCTGGTACTACATCCTATATTATAACATTTTTATTTGGGTTTTGTTAAAACAAATTTTAATTTTTTTTTCCAAAACATGAGTTTGCTATTCATTTTATTTTCACTCTAGAGCATCATGAAATAACTAAGTCAGCAAATACTACTTAGTCACAGTTTTCATAAATGAGACAAACTAACCAAGTAATCTTTCAAACCATAATATTTGGATCACAAATAATCCCCTTTAATATATTCTGATGAAAAGATTTGATGGGAAAATATTATACTATTCACATTTAAAACTCAAACTGAAGCCTTAAAGTTATAATTCCTTTATAAATCCTTAATACCCAATGGATGTTTCTGTATTCTCTAGCCTTGAAAGCCTCCCAGGGATGAAAATCAAAGGAAAAGGAAAGGAGGAAAGTGACAGAGGGAGAAATAACAATGCTTTAAGAAAAGAGTGGTAAAATATCACTAAAACTGCATCAGATAGTCCAAAATTCCATACCTAACTCATGGTCATAATATATTTTTAAACTTCCAATACACATACACACTTTGATTTGACTCCTTTGAACAACAGAAATAAACTAAGGGAGTTTACAGGGAAAATAGCATGTCTTGGCATTAATCCTTTTGTAAATACATTCCCCCACCCCTAAACGGGTCAGATTGTCCATTATTGTCTTTTTGTAGTTTGTGACAGCAGGGCACTACAATGTATGGATGTGCCAGGCAATAAGCAGTTTAAGGCTTGGGAGTCAATTCAAAGGAATCAGATCACCCCCATGTACTAGGACTGCTCAGAAATGGAGACCATCTACTTTGTTAAAGATTTTTGTTGTTGTTTTAGAGAGAGAGAGTGTGTGAGTACATGAGGGGTTGGGGGACAGAGGAAGAGGGAGAGGCTCTCAAGCAGATTCCCCATTGAGCCCAGAGCCTGACGTAGGGCTGGATCTCAGGACCCTGAGATCACGACCTGAGCCAAAATCAAGAGTCGGATGCTTAACCAACTGAATCACACAGGCACCCCTGGAGACCCTTTATTAATGCCTTATCATTACTTTGGAAATATATGACTGAGTTTAACAACTTCTTTTCATTTTCATCTTAGTTTCTCCAAATATACTGTAGATAATAAATACATTATGGTGGTCCAGTATTATAAAAGTCATTAAACTAGTGCTTTTAAACAATATTTAAAATGACATTTTTTATTAAGTTGGCATGAACCATGTTGCTAAATTGGTTTTAATATAATGTTTGCAGTTTACTATGCCATAAGTGCAGTTTGGCAATAGAGTATACATGAATATTTCATCCAGCAAAGGCCATGATTCTGTAATTATAAATAGACCTGCTCCAACAGAAGTAGACAGATGCTTATATTTCAAAGCAACTGTTCTAAAACACAAGTAGCTGATTAAGGGCTTGGGCAAAGCAGAGGTATGTGTTATGTATGTGTGTTCACACATGGATATGCACACAAGTGAGCATACCCAGATGTGTGTGTTATCTGTAGAAAGTTACTATTTTAAGCACTGGGAAATTTGAGAATGCAGCACTAATGTCAGCCATAGCTTTTGTTTTGCTTTGTTTTGTTTTGTTTTTTCAAGATTTTTTTTTCACCTACTTGACAGAGAGAGACAGCGAGAGAAGGAACACAAGCAGGGGGAGTGGGAGAAGGAGAAGTAGGCCCCCCCACCAAGCAGGAAACCTGATGCGGGGCTCCATCCCAGGACCCCAGGACCACGACCTGAGTCGAAGGCAGATGACCAATGACTGAGCCACCCAGGTGCCCCCATAGTTTTGACTATGTTACCTCTGTTGTATTTTTGCTTTTCTTATGCCACTTCTTTTTTTTAAAGATTTTATTTATTTGTTTGACAGAGAGAGAGAGTTCACAAGTAGGCAGAGAGGCAGGCAGAGAGAGAGGGGTAAGCAGGCTCCCTGATGAGCAGAGAGCCCAATGTAGGGCTCGATCCCAGGACACCGGGATCATGACCTGAGCCAAAGGCAGAGGTTTAACCCACTGAGCCACCCAGGCACCCCCTTATGCCACATCTATTTCAGAAAATAGCTTCTGTCATTTGCTCCAAGTACAAGTCTAAACCCTAATGAAATAGTACAGAGATCACCGAAGGGCTTAAGAGGTCTATCTGTTCTATGTTTCTCCACAACTAAGTTAATTAGCTAATGCTATTTTTCTTTTTTATTTCTTTAACATTATCACATGATGTATATTGGGTACCATGTCACCAAGATGAAATGACTTATATTGAAAGGAAGAAAGAGTAAATATTTTCCTTTTCCTTGTGTGCACTTTTAATAAACTCAGTAGTCTGAAATCTTCACCGCCCAACTCACTTGATAGTAACTGTTAAAGATTCATGCATTGCCTGACACATTTTTGTGTTAATTTTGTATTTCTTTCCCCATGTTTGATTTGATGAAAACAATGTGATTAGAACACAATGGACCAGACAATAATAATATAGCACAGCAATAACAAGATTTTTATGATGATCTTCCCAAAAACTAAATCAATACATCTAAAAGGGACTGTTTCAGAAGATCTGAGTCTAAAAGGAGTCTCAGAAATACTAATACAACCTCCATTTTACAGATAGAGAAAATGAGGCCCTGAGTAGAAGTGTAAATGGTCTATAGCCTTAGAAAAAGAAACTCTTTGAACCTGTTAGTTAATCTATTCTAAATGAGTTTGTATTTAAGTTACAAATTTTCTTAGGGTGCCTGGATGGCTCAGTTTGTTAGGCATCCGATCTTCATTTCAGCTCAGGTCATGATCTCAGGGTCATGAGAAATAGCCCCACATTGGGCTTTGGGCTCAGTGGGGAATCTACTTGAGATTCTCTCCCACTCTCCCCCTTTCCACTCCCCCAGGCTTGTTCTCTCTCTCTCTCAAATAAATAAATAAATTTAAATATATATATATCTCTCTCTGTCTCTCAAATAAATAAATTTTAAAATAAATAAATGTCTTCATGAAGAGTATAAATTACAACAGTTATAAATTACTCAACATTCCTTACTTTCCAATAATGGAATCATTGGCAATAAGAAAATTTAACATCATGTCATATTAATTTCTTTTTAAAATTTTTTATCATTATTTTATTAACAAATGTAAACTATACTTTTTTTCTTTGTGAAATAACTCATGCACTTTAACTGTATATGAGATGAGTTTATAATAGTAAATATGTTACTCATTTATCATAGAAGCAAAAAAGTTTATTTGAAAATTAAAAATACTTTCTTGAAGGATATTTTTCCTTTAATGTTTATTTTTTTTGTTCCAAGTTTTTATTTAAATTCCAGTTAATTAACATACAATACAATATTAGTTCCAAGAGTGGAACCTAGTGATTCATTACCTACATACAACACTTGGTGCTCATCACAGTGTCTTCTTTAATTCCCATGACCCACTTAAACCACCCCCACACCCCTTCCAGCAACCATTAGTCTGGTCTCTACAGCCAAGAGTCTGCCCTTTGGTTTTCCTCTCTTTTTTTCCCTCCTCATTTTTGTTTTGTTACTTAAATTCCACATATGAATGAAATCATATGGTATTTGTCTTTCTCTGACTGACTTATTTCACTTAACATAATAATCTCTAGCTCCATCCATGTTGTTACAAATGGTAGGATTTCATTCTTATATGGCTGAGTAATATTCCATTGTATATATATACCACATCTTTCTTATACATTCATTAGTTGGTGGACATTTGGGCTCTTTCCATAATTTGGCTATTGTTGATAATGTTGTTATACATCAGGGTGCATGTATCCTTTTGAATTTGTATTTTTTATCCTTTGGGTAAATTATGCTGGTTTGTTTTGAAGTTTTGGTTTGTTTTGTTTTTACTTTGAAAAATTTATTATTTATTATTTATTATGCATTTGCTTTGTACCTTTTTCATTTTTCTCCAGTCACAGAGTTTCTTTGCTTCATTACAAGTTTGTTTTCTGTATAATCAAAAAGAAATCTGGCATAGAATTTATCATGTT
Organism: Lontra canadensis; assembly: GCF_010015895.1. Classification (NCBI taxonomy): domain Eukaryota; kingdom Metazoa; phylum Chordata; class Mammalia; order Carnivora; family Mustelidae; genus Lontra; species Lontra canadensis. The sequence continues at coordinate 4,936,722 of NW_022631075.1, read as the reverse complement.
TTCTAGTTTGCCTAAACTAATCTTATCCTTTGAAAATATCCCTGAATATCTACTTTTCTTTGAAAGTGAAAGTCAGGGACACCTCTGTGGCATAGCTAAGTGTCCAACTTTTGAATTCAGCTTGGGTCATGATCTCAGGGTAATGGGATAGAGCCCAATGGTGAGCATGGAGTCTGCTTGAGATTCTCTCCTTCCCCCTCTGCCTCTCCTCTCTCTCTCTCTCTCTCTCTCTCAAATAAATAAATCTTTAAAAAAGTGAAATGCAATTTGAAGTAGACTTGGAAAGTGTCTTAGCAAAACCAAACTGTCATTTTCTCTAGGTTTGTATAGGCAGAGAAAAACATTTTTTCCAGCTAATTTGGGTAGCTCAGGACATTACTTCGGTTAAATTATATATTTTTTTTTCTTTCACACAATATACTTAAATAGAATATGAATATCTGACATTAGAAATTGTTTCAGAATAAATTGCTAACCCAACAAAACTAATGTATCGTAATATTGCTAATAACCATTTACAGTTATATCCATACATATCTCCACCTCTTTTAAAGTGTCACTCAAGGCCACCTTTTCTATTTCTTTTCCTTGTTTTGCTTCATCTTTCTTCTACTCTTTTATTTAATGAAAGTTTTATTGCCCATCTTTGCAAAATGTTTTATGCTGCAATTTGTTTGAAGGATACCATAATAAAAAGTTTTGTGGAGTATTACATTTAAATACCACTTTTCATCTCAAAGAATCTTAAATCACTTCAAAAAAGTATATAATGAACCAAAATCTGCAATCAGTCCATGTACATATCTCCTATTAACTTCATTGAAAATTCTGTATAAAAAAATGATTATAAGATCATATCTCCCGAATATACACTTTAATCATGTCATCCTCCACTGAAATGTAGTCACCTCTGAGTATGGACCCAGAAGCTATTTGAAAGCACAGTACAACATTCCACAACTTTTGAATAGAAAATGAGATCGCAGATATTCAAAACAGCAGAAAGGTAGTGTTTACTTATTCTTTGATTCATAAATGCACACAATGTTATAAATAGTCTCTGGGCACATATACAACATTCATAGAAAATTTCAAACACTATTTCAAACACTATTCCACAAAAGAGAGGAAAGCAGTCAATTAAAAATAAGTGATCTACTTTATAGCTATGCTCATGCATAAATAAATTCCTTTTGGGGTGATTTCATCCTTACCTTCCTGGTTAATCCAGGTCAAAATAAAGAATATTGAGAAAATTTATTAAAATGCTAATTGAGGGGCCCCTGTGTGGCTCAGTGGGTTAAGCCTCTGCCTTCGGCTCAGGTCATGATCTCAGGGTCCTGGGATTGAGCCCCACATCGGGCTCTCTGCTCAGTGCAGAATCTGCTTCCCACTCTCTCTCTGCCTGCCTCTCTGCCTACTTGTGATCTCTCTGTCAAATAAATAAATAAAATATTTAAAAAAATAAAATAAAATTCTAATTGGAATGACAAAGGAGAAAAGGTCTTCTAACATTTAACTCTCAAAAGAGAATTTGGGCTGAGAATGAAGATTCAGGAGAAGTAATCTCTGAGGGAATCCTCAAGAAGGCCCCAAAATATTTTCTTAGATGATATAAATGCTCAGTGCATTTCTTTGCATCAACATTTCCAAACTTCAGTATTCTTTCAGCTTGATGTTCCCTAATCCCATTTGAGGCTAATAGCAATCACACGAAGTCCCCATACAAAGAAACACAGGTTCAGATACATTCTTTTGCCTCTCTTCCTCCTCCACTGTGCTTGAAAGGGCTACTTTCTGTATTTCCTACATCTTGAATTGATTTTCTGGACTATCCTCTGAAGCACTTCACATTACTCATCCTTTCAAGTGGTAACCACAATTCCCCTTTACCTACGTACATAAAATCACTCACACAAGGGAAGATGACTTGCTCCCTACAATTCTTTCAGGCTAACAGGTAAAACCACAAAGGCAGAAAGAAGATAAATGACTTTTCTTAGCTTACACAGCTCAATAGTGACTGAGGAATCCAGGACTCAAGTTTTCTAAACTTAATCAACCAGCTCTATCAGAAAAGCATTACTTCACTTGCATCTAATCAGTATAGGTTATTGAATTTCACCTAAAATATGAATCCAAATTATGCTTCTACCTGATTTAAGAAGTCTCACAAATTCTTCCCATGTTTGTATTGAGATACAATTTACATAATATAAAATTGACCATTCACCATTTTTTAACTTATTTATCTGAGAGAGAGAGAAAGAGTACAAGCAGCATGAGGGGCTGAAGAAAAAGCAGACTCTCCATTAAGCAGGGTCTTGATCTGGAGACTCCAGAATCATGACCTGAGCTGAAGGCAGATGCCCATCCAACTGATCTATGCAGGTGCCCCTGACATTAACCATTTTTTAAGTGTGCAATTCAGTCACATTTAGTACATTCTCAATGCTGTTCAACCATGATCTCTATTTCAAAAGCGTTTTCATGACCTCAAAAAGAAACCCTGTACCCATTCAGTTAATCACTCTCCATTCCTCCTTACTCCCAGCCTTCATCAATCACCAATCTACTTTCTGTTTCTATTATAGATATTTCATATATAATAAAGGGTATGTGACCCTTTGTGTTGTTTCCTTTACTTATCATAATGTTTCCAAGGTTCATCCACGTTATAATGTGAGTACTGAATTTCATCCTTTTTTATAACTGAATAGACCACATATTCTTTATCCATCCATCAGTTGATGGATATTTGCATTGCTTTCATTTTCTGGAATTTATGAATAATAGTCGTAATAACATTCATGTACAAATTTTGTGTTTTCTATTCACAAGTATATACCTAAAAGGTAATTCTGTATAATTTTCCACAATGGCTGAACAACTTTACATTCCCAACAATATTGTACAAGGCTTCTAATTTCTTCATATCTTTGCCAAGACATACTATTTCTGGTTGTTGTTATTTTAATTACAGCCATCCTATAGGGTATGAAGAGATAGTAACTGGTTTAATTTGCATTTCCCTAATGACTAATAATAATGAACATCTTTACATATGCTTACTGACCATTTGTATATCTTCTCTGAAGAAACATCTAATCAAATTCCTTGTCCATTTTTAATTGGGTTATTTGTCTTTTTGTTGTTGGATTATAAGTGTTTTTTATATAGCCTGGATATTAAACTTTTACATATATGATTGGTAAATATTTCATCTCATTCTGGTGGCTGTCTTTTCACTTTCTTGATAGTGTCTTTTGGTGAACAAAACTGGTTTTTTAAACTATGAGCTTTATTCTATAAATCTGTATAGCATTTTAGATATCCCATGTACTGATATAAATTTTACATTTGTAGCAATACATATTGGTTTCTTTCATAAGCATACTTGTAATTGTAAACCACTATTGTCTACATTCACCTAACAAATGGGTTTTGTTCTGTTATGCAATTCCTAAAGGCATAAGTCACAATAAAAATGAGCAAAATGGAATTACTTGAGTTCTTTATTCTTGTTTCAATTAAATAGCTTACAGTTGCTCCCCATAAAACTTATAAAATTAGATAAAAATCAGAATAATATTGCACTTCCTTAAAAATCTATTCTTTTTCAAGTCATGGTGACTTTTCACCCAACTTTATAAGAATTTAATTTTTACAAGTCTGTTTAAAAAATAAATTATCATGGGGCACCTGGGTGGCTCAGTCGTTAAGCATCTGTCTTCTGCTCAGGTCATGATCCTAGGCTCCTGGGATCGAACCCCACATCAGGCTCCCTGCTCAGCAGGAAGCCTGCTTCTCCCTCTTCCACTCCCCCAGCTTGTGTTCCCTCTCTCACTGTGTTTTTCTGTCAAATAAATAAATTTTTTTAAGATTTTATTTATTTATCTGACAGACAGAGATCACAAGAAGGCAGAGAGGCAGGCAGAAAGAGAGGGGAAAGCAGGCTCCCTGTCAAGCAGAGAGCCTGATGCAGGGCTCGGTCCCAGGACCCCGGGATCATGACCTGAGCTGAAGGCGGAGGCTTTAATCCACTGAGCCACTCAAGCGCCCCTCAAATAAATACATTTAAAAAAAATTAATTACTACAATTTTTATTTCAGTTTTGCAGAAGGTCTCTATTTTGTTGTATTGTAGCCAATATTTTCTTCTTAAAAAAGATTTTCTTTAATTAATAATTAATTTATTATTTTATTATTATTAAATAATAATTTCTTTAATTAATTAATTTTCTTTAATTAATGTGCTTTCTAAAGCTTAAAGAAGTTTTCACATGCTTTCTATTATGTATTAGTTCCAGATAATCATTAACAGTCTTTAAATTTAGCTTAGATTTTCATGAAATCATAAATTATTTGTTTTCATCTTTTAACATATGCAAAATATGTTTTGATACAATTACCTAAATTATTAACATTAATACAGAAGTTAGTAAAAACCTTCCTACAAAAAGACAATGAGTGCTATTCTGAAATAGTTGTAAATCATCAGAAATAGAATAATATTTCATCATTGTACAGTATTTTTGATCAGCAAGAAAAATGGAACTTTTTTATTTGGATCAAAAGTCTAAAGCCACTACAGGTGGTACAGAGGAAGGACTTGAGAAGATGATAGAGTAGGACACTGAGCTCAACCTATCCCATGTTTAAAACTATGTATCCAAATCTCTAAAGCAGAGCAATCTGAAGACTGGCAGAACAAACTCCAAAAATAAATACAGAGAGGAGCAGCATCTGAAAGTTTAGAAAAGTCAGAAAGGAAGAAGGATGCTGCCCATTGGAGGGAGGCAGCTGCACACACAAAGAAGGTAGAGAAATGGGCCCTTTCACCAAGGAATTCACATGAGGAAGTCTAATCCCTAAAACTTTTGGTTTTTCAAAACCATAGGAGCTGAATTCCATGAGTTTGTAAAACCAGTGGGACTTGGAGCTTGCAGTTTTAAAAGTCCGCTGACTCAGTACTAGGCAAGCTGAAGCACAAGTGATAGCTGGGTGCTACCCTTAAAGACATGGCAGCCTGCACAGAGAGGCAACATAAAAATGAGTTTACATAATGCCACAGGCAAATGGGATACAGATCTGTTCATATTTATTTCAAGCTGAAGAATGTCTTTGAAAACAAGGGAGCTGGCAGGTGTCATTTTCTTCCCCTGCCCCCCAGAAAAAAATACAAGGCCATCTGTGGGAGGTGGGGCTGCACAGACACTTGCTGCCTAGGCTGATAATATGCACCATGCCCACAACTGCTCCTGAGGACTTGCCCACTCCAAGGCTGCTAGCTTAGGTCCAGGGCTCAGGGTATATTTTGTTAAAGCTACAAGAAATTCCTATACACTTGCCTGATGCACAGCTATTGCAGGATTAACCCTCACGTCACAGAGTGAACAGCCACTAAGCAGGGGCCAGCTTCACTGCCATGACCAGGTGCATACCCCAACCACCTTCACACACCAGGCTCAGGTATACCCAAACATTACCACTTGCTACACCCAGCCTCACATCACTGGCCAATCCAGTGCACAGTTCCCAGCCACAACAGCCTCTCAGGGGATCTGGCATAGGACTAGTGGCCCAACACAAATTATGCTAACACCACCAACCTACTCCCAGTTTCCCCAGCAGGCATGAACCCTCAGAGCTGGCCTGCCTGATTCCTACTAACACAACAGAGAGTAAACATAGCCCACAACAGGCAGATGACTGCACTGAAAAGAAAAGTGACTGACAAAAGAGCAAGCTGTAAGCAATGCACATAGGATACTCTCCTAAAGTGCCACGTTCTCATGAACAGGGGACACTGCACTGCAGGGCACTCCAGGACCACCTCTTCATAAAGTCACTACTTTCAAGAGCAGAAAACATAGCTGACTTTCTTAACACAGAGAAACAGACACAGAGAGGCAGACAAAATGAAAGAACAGGACAAGGCCATGGCCAGATATCTAGTGAAACAGATAAAAGTAACATGCCTGAAGAAGACAAAGCTGATGTTCTTAACATACAGAATCAGAACAGAGAGGCAGACAAAATGAGGACACAGAAAAATTTATCCTAAATAAAAAAAAACAGGACAAGGCCAACCCCAGATATCTAACCAAAACAAAAAGGTGACATACCTCTTAGAGAATTCAAAGCAATGATGATAAGGATACTCACTGGATAGAATGAACAACAGGAAGTAAGAAGCAGATAAATGAATTAGTGAAGTAGAATAAATAGTAATGGAAAATAATCAAGCTGAATAAAAGAAAAAAAGTATGAAAAACCCAGAATAAATTTAGGGAACTCAGTGACTCCATCAAATGTAACAATATATACATATTATAGGAGTCCCAGAAGAAGAAGAAAGAGAAAAGTAGCTATGTTCCCTATATTCACACAACTAATTAGTGTCTTAGCAAGAATCTGAAAGAGAGCCAATCTGACCTACAGAGTGGCTTTTGACATAAAAACAAAAAACAAATAATCTATTCTAACCTTTCATAATCATCAAAATATAAATCATCTGTAGGCAATACATATACATGGATGTCACATATAAGGGTTTTAACTAGCCCTATATTGTTCTGGGTTTGTGGTCTATGTGTTTTAGAGGGACTCCAGATTTGATTTTTTTTTTATTTCTTTTCAGTGTAACAGTATTCATTGTTTTTGCACCACACCCAGTGCTCCATGCAATCCATGCGATTTTTTTTTATTTCTTGAAAAGAAAGCAATCATCTCGATTTTCCCTAATATTTTTAAAGTTTCCATTTACTTTGATCTTCTTAAAAATATATTTTGCATATAACATTCCATAAATTTAAGGTATACAAGATGTTGATTTCATACATTTACATATTATAATATGATTACCATTGCAGTGATACTCTAGGCTCACACACAGAGGAATGCACAAGGAAAATATTTTCCCAAAGCCATTGGCTTGGAAAATGAGAAGTGAACTGCATGAGTTTCTACAACCAGTAGAACTTAAAGCCTAGAGTTTTAAAGGTCAGAAGGTTTGGGTGGGATAGAGCCTGAAGGGCACTGCACTGCTCCTGGGGAGTAGGCAGGCAGACAACCTTGGGGCAGATAGCTTGGAAACAGTGAACTAAGAAAAGTACCTGAGGCACACAGGGGGTTTGATTATTTGCTCTTCTCAGAGGCAGTATTCACCTGAGAAGCCTCTCTGGGAACAAAGGAACTGGCTCTGTTACCACAATTCCTTCCTCTCCCTATCAGCATAAACCCAGAGCCACCTGTGGGAAGTAGCATAGCACTGATGTGGGCTGCATAACTTGCTTACACCAGGCCTCACACCCTGCCTTCTAGCAGGACTGCCCCTCTCAGTCTAGCTTGCCTAATCGAAGCACAGTGGGCCTCTCCCCCTAGAAGACCAGCACAAACCCCTGCCCACACCACATTGCCTGACCAGAGAGTTCTGCAGGGCCTCAATTCTGATGAATCTGGTGTCTGTCTCATTTCAAGAGCTGACCAGAGGACACTTAGTTAAAACTCACCATGTTTGTACCAGGAAACAAACACTGCCCACAGCAGGCAAGGAAAGCCTATGTGGACAACTGGCCTAAAAGAAAGAGCAGACAAAACACATGCAGAAGACATGCAGCACACACTGGAGACACTCCTTGAAGCACCAGGCCCTGGGTACTACATGACTTCTTCTTAAGGTCATTACTTTCAGGAACAGTAGACATGTTGGCTTTCCTAGCACACAGAAGAAGACAGAGACTTAGACGGAGGAATTTATCACAAATGAAATAAGAAAAGGTCACAGCCAGAGGTCTAAGCAAAACAGATATAAGTAACATGCCACATAGAGAATTTAAAGCAACAAAATCCTAATGATACTCACTGGGCTTGAGAGAAGAATAGAAGACATTAGTGAGACCTTTATCACAGAGATAAAGGAGTTAAAAAAGAATCAATCAGAGATGAGGAATAGAATAAACAAGTTTCAAAACAGGTTTGGTGGAATAAACTGCAGGATAGAAGAAGCAGAGGAACGAATTAGTTACCTAGAGAACAAAATAAAGGAAAACAATGAAGCTGAATGAAAGAGGCACAGAAGGATTATGCAATATGAGAATAGACTTAGGGAATTCCATGACTCCATCAGACATAATAACATTTGTGTTATAGGACCCCCAGAAGAAGATGAAAGATTAAGGGGAAGGCAAATTTATTTAAAGTAATAATAGCTGAAAACTTCCCTAATCTGGGGAGGGAAATGGACATCCAGAGCCAGAAGACAGAGAATTCCCATCAAAATCAATAGAAGCAGGTCAACACCAAGATGTATAGTAGTTAAATTTGCAAAGTATAGAGACAAAGAAAAAGAACTTAAAAGCAGAAAGCAAAAGAAGCCCTTAACTTACAAGGGAAGACCCATAAGGCTAGCTGCAGATTTCTCAACAGAAATTTAGCAAGCCAGAGACAAAGGGCTTGAATATTCAATAACCCTGAATGGGAAAAAATCTGCAGCCAAGAATACTCTACCCAGCAAAGCAATCATTCAGTATAGAAAGAGAGATAAACAGTTTGCCAAACAGGAGTTCATGACTACTACACCAGCCCTGTAGGAAATATTAAAGGGTACTATTTGATTACAAAGGAAAGAGCAAAAGACATGAATAGACATATTTCCAAAGATAACATACAGATAGATGGCTAACAGACACATGAAAAGATTCTCTACATCACTGGTTATTAGGGAAATTCAAATCAAAACTGCAATATCACCAGAATGGTTAAAATCAACAACACAAGAAATGACAGGTGTTGACAAGGATGTGGAGAAGGGGAGTCTCTCTTGCACTTTGGTGGGGATACAAACTCATGCAATCACTGGAAAACAGTATGGAGTTTCCTCAATAATTTAAAAATAGAGCTATCCTATGATCCAGCAATCACCCCACTGGGTATTTACCCAAAAACTATTAAAAACAGTAAGTCAAAGGAATACATGCACCCCTATGTTTATAGCAGCATTATTTGCAATAGATAAACTATAGAAGCAGCCCAAGTGTCCCTCAATAGATGAATGGGTAAAGAAGATATGGTACACAATGGAGTATTATTCAGCCATAAAATGAATGAAATCTTGCCATTTGCAAAGATATGAGTAGAGCTAGAGAGTATGATAATAAGCAAAATAAGTCAATCAGAGAAACACAAATCAGATATTTTAATCATATGTGGAATTTAAAAAACCAAACAAATGAACAAAAGTTAAAAAAAAAGAAGACAAATACAAATCAAGAAACTCTTAATTATGGACAACAAATTGGTGGTTACCAGAGGGGATGGGATCAGGGGATGGGTTAATTAGGTGTGGGAGAATAAGAAGTGCATTTGTTGTGATGTATGGAATTGTTGAATCACTATATTATACACCCAAAGCTAATATAACACTGTATATTACCTAACTAGAATTAAAAGAAAAATTAAAAAACAGAAAGTGTGGTATTGAGGATTTTAGTTATCTCTTATGAAGTTATAAAAAGTTCAGGTATATTTATAAAACTTCAATAAAATCAAAATTGTTGGGGGAAAAAATGTATATAGCCAGCACAAAATGGGTAATTTGGGCATACACAGTAAAAGATGCTGGTATTTCCTTTTTGAAATATCTGATATTTGTACATAATAAAACAAAGAATATTCATTATTTTATAATTCAAAACAATACATGCACCCCGATGTTTATAGCAACATTATCAACAATAGCCAAAATATGGAAAAGCCCAAAAGTCTATTGACTGATGAATGGATAAAGAACAGGTGGTATATATATGCAATGGAATATTACTCAGCCATAAAAAAGAATTATACATCTGAAACTAATATTGCACTGTATGTTAACTAACTAGAATTTAAATAAAACATGAAAAAAAAATAACGTTCATCATTTTAAAGGTGAAAATCTCACAGAAAATGCAGTATTCCCAGGACAGGTGCTAACAAATCAATTAAAAATATGGCCAGTGTGGTTATTTTATCAGTTTTTGTCACTAAATGACAAAAATTATTGGAAAAAAAGAACTGATCAAGATGTGAGTTTTGCAAATCTTCCGTAAGTCTAAGACCAAGTCCAATAATATGCATTTAAGTTTCCCCCATGTCATTTTTTTAGTTTTTTTCATTTACATATTTGACAGAGAGAGAGAGATCACAAGTAGGAAGAGAGGCAGGCAGAGAGAGAGGGGGAAGAAGGCTCCCCACCGAGCAGAGAGCCTGATATGGGGCTCAATACCAGGACCCTGGGATCATGACCTGAGCTGAAGGCAGAGGCTTTAGCCCACTGAGCCATCCACGCACCCCTCCTCCATGTCTTTTAATGGCTCACAGCTCATTTCCTTTCAACACTAAACAATATTCTGGATGTACTAAAGTTTATCCATTCACCTAATAAAGGACTTCTTCATTGCTTCTAAGTTTTAGACATTATGAATAAAGTTGATGTAAGCATTTGGGTGCAGGTTTTTGAGAGGATAAAAATTTGCAACACATTTGGGTAAATAACAAAGAATGTGATTGCTGGATCATTTAAGCGTTTGTTTAGTTTGTAAGAAACAGCCAAATTATCTTTCAATGTGACTAAATCATTTTGCATTTCCACTAGCAATTAATGAGAGGTAGTATTATTCCACATACTCAGTAGCATTTGGTTGTCTGTATTCTGGATTTTTCCTATTCCTTTTTTTTTTTAATTTCTTTTCAGTGTACCAGAATTCATTGTTTATGTACCACACCCAGTGTTCCATGCAATACGTGCCCTCCATAATACCCACGAACAAGGCTTACCAAACTTGCACTCCCCACCCCTTCAAAACCCTCAGATTGTTTTTCGGAGTCCACAGCCTATCATGGTTTGTCTCCCCTTCCAATTTCCCCCAACTCCCATCTCTCCATCTCCCCATGTTCTCCATGTTATTTCTTATGCTCCACAAATGAGTGAAACCATATGATAATTGACTCTCTCTGCTTGATTTATTTCACTCAGAATAATCTCTTCCAGTCCTGTCCATGTTGATACCAAAGTTGGGTATTCATCCTTTCTGATGGAGGCATAATACTCCATAGTATATATGGACCACATCTTCCTTATCCATTTATCCACTGAAGTGCATCTTCCACAGTTTGGCAACCGTGTCCATTGCTGCTATGAACATTGGGGTACGGATGGCCCTTCTTTTGAGTACATCTGTATCTTTGGGGTAAATACCCAGGAGTGCAAATGCAAGGTCATAGGGAAGCTCTATTTTTAATTTCTTAAGGAATCTCCGCACTGTTTTCCATAGTGGCTGTACCAACTTGCATTCCCACCAACAATTTTAGACGGTTTCCCTTTCCTCACATCCTTTCCAACACACATTTTTTACCGTCTTATTAATTTTGGCTATTCTAACTGGTGTAAGGTCGTATCTCAATGTGGTTTTGATTTGAATCTTCCTGATGGCTAGTGATGATAAACATTTTTTCATGTGTCTGATAGCCATTTGTTTGTCTTCATTGGAGAAGTGTCTGTTCATGTCTTCTGCCCATTTTTTGACATGATTATCTGTTTTCTGTGTGTTGAATTTGAGGAGTTCTTTATAGATCCTGGATATCAGCCTTTTGTCTGTATTGCCATTTGCAAATATCTTCTCCCATTCCATGGGTTGCCTTTTTGTTTTGTTGACTGTTTCCTTTGCTGTGCAGAAGCTTTTGATCTTGATGAAGTCCCAAAAATTCATTTTTGCTTTTGCTTCCTTTGCCTTTGGAGACATATCTTGAAAGAAGTTGCTGTGGTTGATATCAAAGAGGTTACTTCCTATGTTCATCTCTATGATTCTGATGGATTCCTGCCTCACATTGAGGTCTTTTATCCATTTCATGTTTATCTTTGTGTATGGTCTAAAAGAATGATCAAATTTCATTCTTCTACATATAGCCGTCCAATTTTCCCAGCTCCATTTACTGAAGAGACTGTTTTTTTTTTCCATTGTATATTATTTCCTGCTTTGTTGAAGATTATTTAACCATAGAGTTGAGGGTCCTTATCTGGGCTCTCTACTATGTCTACTTGTCTACCACTGGTCTATTTGTCTGTTTTTATGCCAGTATCGTGCTGTCTTGGTGATCAAGCTTTGTAGTAAAGCTTGAAACCAGGCAATGTGATGCCCCCCAGTTTTGTTTTTCTTTTTCAACATTTCCTTAGCAATTTTGGGTCTCTTCTGATTCCATACAAATTTTAGGATTGTTTGCTCCAGCTCTTTGAAAAATGCCAATGGATCACATCTTGGCCTTTTGGCTAAGATCAAGTGAAAAATGCCGGTGGAATTTTGATCAGAATGGCATTGAAAGTAGAGATTGCTCTAGGCAGTATAGACATTTTAACAATGTTTGTTCTTCCAATCCATGAGCATGGAGTGGTCTTCCATCCTTTTGTGTCTTCCTCAATTTTTTTCATGAGTGTTCTGTAGTTCCTGGAGTACAGATCCTTTACCTCTTCGATTAGGCTTATTCCCCAGTATCTTATGGTTCTTGGTGCTATAGTAAATGGAATCAATTTTCTAATATCCCTCTCTGTATTTTCATTGTTAGTGTATAAGAAAGCAACTGCTTTTTGTACATTGACTTTGTATCCTGCCACATGACTGAATTGCTGTATGAGTTCTAGTAGTTTGGGGGTGGAGTCTTTAGGGTTTACCCTATAAAGTATCATGTCATCTGAGAAGAGAGAGAGTTTGACTTCTTCATTGCCAATTTGGATACCTTTTATTTCTCTTTGTTGTCGGATTGCTCTTGCTAGGACTTCTAATACTATGTTGAACAAGAGTGGTGAGAGTGGGCATCCTTGTCGTGTTCCTGATCTCAACGGGAAGGCTGCAAGCTTTTTCCCATTGAGGATGATATTTGCTGTGGGTTTTTCTTAGATAGATTTTATGAAGTTCAGGAATGTTCCCTCTATCCCTATACTTTGAAGTGTTTTAATCAGCAACGGATGCTGGATTTTGTCAAATGCTTTTTCTGCATCAATTGAGAGGACCATGTCATTCTTCTCTCTTCTCTTATTGATTTGTTCTATCACATTGATTGATTTGCAAATGTTGAACCATCCTTGCAACCCAGGGATGAATCTTACCTGGTCATGGTGGATAATCTTTTTAATGTGCTCTTGGATCCTATTTGCCAGGATCTTGTTGAGAATCTTAGCATCCGTATTCATCAGTGATATTGAAATTCTCCTTTTTGGTGGGGTCTTTGCCTGGTTTGATGATCATGGTAATGCTGGCTTCATAAAAAGAGTCTGGAAGTTTTCCTTCTGCTTCAATTTTTTTAAACAGCTTCAGGAGAATAGTTGTTATTTCTTCTTTGTAAGTTTGGTAGAATTCCCCAGGGAATCCATCAGGTCCTGGGCTCTTGTTTTTTGGGAGATTTTTGATCACTGCTTCAATCTCATTACTAGATATCTGTCTATTGAGGTTGTCAATTTCTTCCTGGTTCAATTTTGGAAGTTTATAATTTTCTAGGAATGCATCCATTTCATCTAGGATGCCTAACTTATTGGCATATAACTGTTGATAATAATTTCTGATTATTGTTTCTATTTCCTTGGTGTTAGTCATGATCTCTCCCTTTTCATTAATAATTTTATTAATTTGGGCCTTCTCTCTTTTCTTTTGGATTAGTGTGGCCAATGGTTTATTGATCTTCCTGATTCTTCCAAAAAACCAGCTTCTAATTTCATTGATGTGTTCTACTGTATCTCTAGTTTCTATCTCATTAATCCCTCCCCTAATCTTGATTCTTCTTGTGTGTGGAGTCAGCTTAATTTGTTTTTGATTCTCCAGTTCTTTAAGATGTAGAGACAACTGGTGTATTCTGGATTTTTCAATTATTTTGAGGCAGGCTTGGATGGCTATTTCCCCCTTAGGACCGTGTTTGTTGTATCCCATATGTTTTGGGCTGAAGTGTCTTCATTCTCATTGGTTTCCATGAATTGTTTAAGTTCTTCTTTGATTTCCCAGTTGATCCAAGCATTCTTAAGCAAGGTGATCTTTAGCTTCCAGGTGTTTGAGTTCCTTCCAAACTTTTCCTTGTGATTGAGCTCCAGTGTCAAAAACATAGTGATCTGAGAATATGCAGGGAATAGTCTCGATCTTTCAGTATCAGTTGAGCCCTGATTTGTGACCCAGTATGTAGTCTATTCTGGTGAAGGTTCCATGTGAACTCAAGAAGAATGACTATTCTGTTGTTTTAGGGTAGAATGTTCTGTATATATCTATGAGGTCCATCTGGTCCAATGTGTCATTCAATGCTCTTGTTTCTTTATTGATTTTCTGCTTGGATGATCTATTACTGAGAGTGGCATGTTAAGATCTCCTACTATTAATGTATTCATATCAATATGACTCTTCATCTCGATTAACAGTTGTCTTATGTAGTTGGCTGCTCCCATATTGGGGGCATAAATATTTACAATTGTTAGATCTTCTTGGTGGATAGTCCCTTTAAGAATTATGTAGTGTCCTGTATCTCTGACTACAGTCTTCAGTTTAAAATCTAATTTATCTGATATGAGAATTGCTACCCCAGCCTTCTTTTGAAGCCCATTAGCATGAAAGATGCTTCTCCATTCCTTCACTTTCAGTCTGGATGTAACCTTAGGTTCAAAATGGGTCTCTTGTAGACAACATATGGATGGGTCCTGTCGTTTTATCCAATCTGCAACCCTGTGCCATTTTATGGGCGCATTTAGGCCATTCACGTTGAGAGTGATTATTGAGAGATACATTTTTTATTGCCATCGTGTTACCTGTGAAGTCTTTGTTTATATAGATTGTCTCCATATATTTCTGTTCAATGATATTCTTGGATTTTTTCTTCTTTTATAGAATCCCTCTTAATATTTCTTACAGTGCTGGCTTGGTGGTCACATACGCTTTTAAACCTTGCCAGTCTTGGAAGCTCTTTATTTCTCCATCCATTTTGAATGTCAGTCTTGCTGGGTAAAGTATACTTGGCTGAATGTTTTTCTCATTTAGTGCCCTGAATAAATCTTTTCCAGCCCTACCTGGCTTGCCAGGTTCCTGTGGACAAGTCTGATGTAATTCTGATGGGCTTTCCTCTGTACCTAAGGAATCTCTTGCCCCTAACTGCTTTCAAGAACTCCTGTCTAAAATTATACTTCATTATTTTCACAATCATGTGTCTCGAGGCCTTTCTAGATTCTATAATCTTGGGGGTAGCCCTTTCTGCCTCTAGTACATGAACGTGCCTTCCATTCGCCAGACTGGGAAAATTTTCATGGAGAATTTGTTCAACTATATCTTCTAGTCTTTTTTCTTTCTCCTCCCCATCAGGGATTCCAATAATTCTGACATTGGAACATTTCATGGCATCATTTATTTCCCTAATTCTGTTTTCATGGCTTCTAAGCTGTTTGTTCCAGGCTTCGTCCTGATCCTTTTTCTCTATCAGTTTGTCCTCCAGATCACTAATTCTATCTTCTGCCTCTGTTACCGTAGCTGTTAGATAATTTAGACTAGATTGGAACTCATTGAGAGCGTTGTTATCATCATCCCTGGTGGCTTTCACTTCTGCCCTAATCAATTCCATTTTGTCTTCAAAGGCTTTCTCCAGGGGCACCTGGGTTGCTCAGTGGGTTAAGCTTCTGCCTTTGGCTCAGGTCATGATCTCAGGGTCCTGGGATTGAGCCCCACATTGGGCTCTCTGCTCAGAGGGGAGCCTGCTTCCCCCTCTCTCTCAGTCTTCCTCTCTGCCTCCTTGTGTTCTCTATCTCTCTGTCAAATAATAAATAAAATATTTTAATTAAAAAGGCTTTCTCCAACCTAGCTATTGCCTGGATAATTGCTAGCCTGAATTCTCTTTCTAACATACTGTTTATGACCATATCCAAAAGCTCTGATGGAGAGGGCCCAGTCTCTGAATTTTTCTTCTGTTGGGCATTCCTCCTCCTAGTCATTTTGGTGAGACATGGCTGAATGGATGTGTAGCTGAATGTATCAACCATGGTGCAGGCAAGGTGCCCTCTGGAACGCTTCTGTCCAGTGGTGTCTTCTGCTCCTGTAGAGATCCAGAAGTGTATAATTCTAATCTCAGGCTGATTTCATGGGTGATTAGAGTTCTTTTGTAATCAGCTTACTTTAGGGGACAGGTTGAAACAGCATCTCCTACGTCTCTGCCATCTTGTCTCCTCCTCTGATTTTTGCACTTCTAATAGATGTTGAGTGGTTGATAAATTATTAATAGATTATTTCTATATAAAATAATTTTAACTTACTTTCTTAATTTCCATAACATATACAATATAGTACAGCATATATATGTTCTCAATAACAATGGAAAGTCCTCAGATTTTCCCCTTGTGACTGTTCCCTTTTTAAAGATGCTCAGCCTGAGGGTAAGTAATCAGGAACCTGTATTCTAGGAGGCCATTGTCAAAAGTGCAAGAAGATAAGTATAGCTCGCAAACAGAGCAGTATTTTCTATTTTGCCTACTTGGATTTTCTTTCTAAATCAGTTTGATTTTAATATAATTTATGCAAAATAAAAAGGACTCATTTCAATTGCATAATTCAATGAATTCTGACATGTATGTACTTATTTAACAACCACCACATCAAGAATATTTACATCATTGTCCCCACAAAAAAAAGAGAGAGAAAAAAACACTTATCCTTCCCCCTCAACCAAATCACTAGCCCTAAGCAACCACAGATGAGATTTCCCTCTTTAAAGGTTTGTTTGGCTATTCCAGAGCTTCCCATAAATGAAATAATAGTTTTATTTTCTGTCTGGCTTCTTTCATTCAGCATGTTTCTGAGATTTATCTATTTTTGTGTGTATCAGGAGTTTGTTCCTTTTTATTAATAAGTAGCAGTCCATTGTACAGATATACGACAATATATCTATCCTTTTGCCTATTGAAACTTATTTTGGTGATTTCAAGTTGTGGGTCATTATGAATAAAGTTGCTATTAAAATTTGAATACAAGTCATTTTATAGGTGTGTGATTTCATTTTTGTTGGGTAAATAAATAACTAGGAGTAGATTGGCTGGTTCATATGGTAGGCAGATATTTAACTTTATAAGAAATGATCAGATTGTTATCCAAAGTGGTTATACCATTTTATACCCCTACCAACAATACATAAGTTTCCTGATTGTTCCCCATCCTCATTAACATTTTTCAGTCTTAATTGTAACCATTCTAGTGCATGTGAAGTGGTGTGACATTTTAGTTACCATCTATAGTCCCATAATGATTAATGTTGAGAATCTTTTCATGTGCTTAGTTACCACTCATATATCTTCTTTGGTGAAGTTTCTGTTCAAATATTTCTCCCAAATTGTATTGAGCTGTTTTTTTTTTCCTTAATATTTAGTTATGAGAGAGCTTTTTGGTGGTGGTGGTGTTTTATATATTATGGATATTAGTTCTTTGTCAATTATATATAGAGAATCTTTTCTACTAGTCTAGAGCTTGTCTTTTTATTTTCATAATTGTATTTCAAAGCAAATAGCTTTTATTTTCATGATATTCAGTTCATCTTTTTTTTTTTAATTTTATGGTTAGCACTTTTATTTCCCCTAAGAAATTTCTGCCTATCTCAAAGTCACAAAGATTTTTTTTCCTTGTGGTATCATTTAGATGATAGGTACTCAGTTTTTTCACTAAAGCCTATGATCCATTTTGAATTTAGTTGTATATGATGTGAGATAAAGGCCAATGTTCATTTTTTTCCAAACTGATATTTAGTTAATTGAGAGCCATTAACTTACTGAAAAGACTATCCATTTCCTTGCTGAATTATCTTTATACTTTGTTAAAAATCAATTCACCATATATGTCTGGTTTATATCTGAAATCTTGTGTTTCCTGGATCAATAAGATCTGCACATAATCATCTTTACAAAGATAGCTTTAGAGTTAGTTTTGAAACCAGGCAATGTCATTCCACCAAATTCATTACTCATTTTCAAAATTGGTTTGGTTAATGTAATACCTTTGCATTTACATATTAATTTTAGAATCAATTATCAATTTCTCTATAATACTTGATGGGAATTTATTTGGGATTGTATGGAGTCCATAGATCAGTCTGAGAAGAGTTGACACTTTTATTTTTTTTAAGATTTTATTTATCCATTTACTTTAGAGACAGAGAGAGAAAGCACATGAACATGAGCATGGGATGGGTGGGCAGGGGAAGAGGGGAGGGAGAGGGACAAGCAGACTCTGGGCTGAACACAAAGTCTGGCACAGGGCCCTGAAACCATGACCCTGAGACCATGACCTAAGCCAATACCAAGAATTGAGGCCCAACCAACTGAACCACCCAGGCATTTAACCACCCAGCAATTAACATGTTTAAACTTGCAGTCCATATACTTGGTATATGGCTCAACTTATTTAGGTTTTCTTTAATTTCTCTTGGAGGTATTCTTGTTGTTTTGCTTTATTTTATCAAGTAGCGGAAGTTTCTTCCTATTCCTAACTTGCTGGAGTTTATCAGGAACAGGTGTTGAATTTTGTCAAATTCACTTTCCTATATTCATAAGGAGTATTTTTTTCATTATTGTTATTACAGTGAAATATAATTGATTTTAAAATGTCAAAGGAAGCTTATATTTGCGGGGTAAACCCAATTAGTCATGATGTATTATCCCTGTAAATACTGCTTCAGCTATGTTCTGAAAAGTTTGATATGCTGGGTTTTCATTTTCACTCAGCTCAAAACTTAATCTAGTTCTCCTGTGATTTCTTCTCTAAATAATGGGTTAAAGATTTGGGGTTTTTAATATCTAAATAATTAGGGATTTTCTTAATATATTTGTGTTATTAATTTCTAATTTAATTTCTTTGGGATCAAGAAACAGACTCTGTTTCATTGCATTCCTTTGCAATTTAGTTAGACTTTTTATAGTCAAACATATTATATATCTAGGTGACTATTCCAAACGTACTTGAATATAATATACATTTTGCTGTTGGGGATGCAGTGTTTTATAAATGCCACTTAAGTGGTTATTAGTGTTTTTCAAGTCTTTTACCTTATTTAGAATTGTTGTGTCTGCCTCATGAATTGATCCCTTTATCATTATGAGCTATATCTTTTTATCTTTGAAAATATTCTTTACCTAAAATCTTTGATATTAATATAACACTCCAGATTTCATAAGATTTCTTTTTTGGTGGTAGTTTCAAGTTTTTATTTAAATTCCATTTAGTTAAGATATACTGCAATGTTAAATCAAAGAATAGATTTTAGTGATACATAACTTACATATAACACCCAGTGCTCAACAGAATTGCCCTCCTTAATACCCAACACATTTAGTCTATTTTCTGCCCACAACCCTTCTATCAACCTTTAGTTTCCTCTCTATAGTTAAGAGTCTCTTATGATTTGCTTCCCTCTCTTTTTTTCTCCCTTCCAATTTGCCCATCTGTTTTGCTTATTATATTCCACATTTTGGTGAAATCATATGGTATTTGTCTTTCTCGGTCTGACTTATTTCACATAGCAACCTCCACTGACATAATTACAAATGGCAAGATTTCATTCTTTTTAATGACAAAGTAATAGATAGATATAGATATAGATATATAGATACACATTTTCTTTATTCACTCATCAGTCAATGGACACATGGGATCTTTACATAATTTGGCTATTGTTGAAAATGCTACTATAAACATCTGGGTGCATATGTCCCTTCAAATCAGTATTTTTTTATCCTTTTGGTAAATACCTAGTGTGTAATTGCTGGTTGGAGAGTAGTTCTATAATTAAATTTTTGAGAAACCTCCATACTGTTTTCCACAGTGACTATATCAGTTTCAATTCCCACCAACTGTGCAAGAG
Source organism: Lontra canadensis (assembly GCF_010015895.1). Taxonomy (NCBI): domain Eukaryota; kingdom Metazoa; phylum Chordata; class Mammalia; order Carnivora; family Mustelidae; genus Lontra; species Lontra canadensis. Next base: position 4,916,830 of record NW_022631075.1, on the reverse strand, counting down.
GGTTCCCCTTTCTCCACATCCTTGCCAACACCTGTTGTTTCCTATTTTGTTAATCTTAGCCATTCTAACAAGTGTGAGCTGACATCTCATTGTAGTTTTTGATTTGTATTTCCCTGATGATCATTGATGTTAAGCATCTTTTAATGAGCCTATTATCTATTTGTATGTCTTCTTTGGAAATAATTCTATTCATGTCTTAAGCCCATTTCTTAACTGGATCATTTGTATTTTGGGTATTGAGTTTGTTAAGTTCTTTGTAGATTTTGGATTCTAACCCTTTATCAGATATGTCATTTGCAAATATCCTCTCCTATTCTGTAGGTTGCCCTTTTAGTTTTGTTGATTGTTTCCTTTGCTGTGCAGAAGCTTTTTATCTTAATGAAGTCCCAAGCATTCATTTTTGCTTTTGCTTCCCTTGCCTCTGGAAACATATCTAGTAAGAAGTTGCTATGGCAGAGGTCCAGGAGGTTACTGCCTGTATTCTCTAGGATTTTGATGGTTTCTTTTCTCACATTTAGGTCTTTCATCTACTTTGAACTTATTTTTGTGTATGGTGTAAGAAAGTGGTCCAATTTCATTCTTTTGCATATTGCTGTCCAGTTTTCCCAAAACCATTTGTTGAAGAAACTTTTTTCCGTTGGATATTCCTTCTTGCTTTGTTGAGAATTAGCTGACCATATAGTTGTGGGTCATTTCTGGTTTTCTATTCTGTTCCATTGATCTATGTGTCTGTTTTTGTACCAATACCATATTATCTCTTAATGACTATGGCTTTGTATTATAGCTTGAAGTCCAGAATTGTGATGCCTCCAGCTTTGCTTTTCCTTTTTCAAGATTGCTTTGGTTATTTGAGGTTTTTTGTGGTTCCATACAAATTTAAGGATAGTTTGTTCTAGCTCTGTGAAAAATGTTGGTGGTATTTTGATAAGGATTGCATCAAATGTGTAGATTTTAGCAATACTTGTTCTTCCAGTCCATGAGTATGGAATGTTTTTCCATTTCTTTGTGTGCTCTTCAATTTCTTTCAGAAGTGTTCTGTGGTTTTCAGAGTACAGATCTTTTATCTCTTTGGTTAGGTTTATTCCTAGGTATTTTATGGTTTTGATTGCATTGTAAATGGGACAAATTCTTTGATTTCTTTTTCTGCTGCTTCATTATTAGTGTATACAAATGCAACAGATTTCTGTGCATTGAACTGTATCCTGCAAATCTGCTGAACTTATATGAGTTCTACCAATTTCTTGGTGGTTTTTTGAGCTTTTACGTGGAGTATCATGTAGTCTTCAAAGAGCGAAAATTTCTTCCTTGCCAAATTAGATGCCTTTTATTTCTTTTTGTTGTCTGATTGCTGAGGCTAAGACTTCCAGTACTATGTTAAATAATAATGGTGAAAGTGGACACCAGTGTCTTGTTCTTGACCATAAAGGAAAACCTCCCAGTTTTTCCCCACTCAGGGTGATATTAGCTGTGATTCTTTCATATATGGCCTTTATAATGTTTGAGGTATATTCCCTTCATCCCTACTTTATTGGGGGGTTTTATCAAGAATGGATGCTGTACTTTGTCAGATTTTTTTTTCTGCATCTATTGAGAACATATGGTTCTTATACTTTCTTTTATTAGTGTGGTATATCACATTGAATGATTTGTGATTATTGAACCACCCTTGTAGCCCAGGAGTAAATCTCACTTGATTGTGGTGAATCAGTTTTTTAATGTATGCTGGATTTGATCTGCTACTGTCATGTTGAGAATTTTTGCACCCATGTTGATCAGGGGTATTAGTCTGTAATTCTCCTTTTTAGTGAGGTCTTGGCTTTTGGAGTCAAGGTAATGCAGGCCTTATAAAATGAATTTGGAAGTTTTCCTTCCATTTTTATTTTCTGGAACAGTTTGAGATGAATAGGTATTAACATTTCTTCAAATTTTGGTAGAGTTCCTCTGGAAGTCACCTGGCCCCGGACTCTTGTTTGTTGGGAGAGTTTTGATTACTGATTCAATTTCTTTGCTTGTTGTGGATCTCTTCAAATTTTCTACTTCTTCTGTTTCAGTGTTGATAGTTTATATGTTCTAGGAACTTATCAATTTCTTCCAGATTGCCCAATTTGTTGGCATGTAATTTTTCATAATATTCTCTCATAATTGTTTGTATTTCTACGGTGTTGTTTGTGATCTCTCTTTCATTTGTGATTTTATTTATTTGAGTCTTTTTTCTTTTTGATAAATCTGGCTAGCAGCTTATCAATTTCATTAATTCTTTCAATAAACCACCTCCTACTTTCATCAATCTATTCTACTCGGGAAGTTGTTTCTATATTATTTATTTCCACTCTAATATTTATTATTTCCCTTCTGCTGACATTAGACTTTATTTGCTGTTCCTTTTGTAGCTCCTTTAGGTATAAGGGTAGGTTGTGTATTTGAGACTTCTCTTGCTTCTTGAGGTAGGCCTGTATTGCTATATACTTCCTTCTTGTGACCACTTTTCCTGCGACCCAAAGGTTTTGGACCATGATTTCATTTTTCATTTGCTTCCACCTATTTCTTTATTCTTGAATTTTCTGGTTAACACACTCATTCTTTAGTAGGATGTTCTTTAACTTCCATGTATTTGTGGTCTTTCTAAATTTTTTCTTGTGGTTGACTTCAACTTTCATAGTGTTCTGGTAGGAAAATATGCATTGGATGATCTCAATCTTTTTGTACTTATTGAGGCCTGATTTGTGACACAGTATGTGATCTATTCTGGAGAATGTTCCATGTGTACTCAAAAAGAATGTGTATTCTGCTGCTTTAGGATGAAATGTTCTGAATATATCTGTGAAGTCCATCTGACCCAGTGTGTCATTCCTTATTGATTTTCTGCTTAGATGATCTATTCATTCCTGTGGCTGGGGTTTTAAATTCCCTTACTATTATTCTATTTTTATCAATGAGTTTCTTTACATTTGTTATTAATTGATTTATATATTTGGGTGCTCCCAAGTTGAGGGCATAAAGATTTAGAATTGTCAGATCTTCCTGTTGGGTAGACCCCTTTATCATGATATAGTGCCTTTCTTCATCTGTTGTTATAGGCTTTGGTTTAAAATATAATTTGTCAGATACATGGAAGGTATTCTGGGTTTCTTTTGATGTCCATTAGCATGATAAATTGTTCTCCATCCCCTCACTTTCAATCTTCAGGTGTCTTTAGGTCTAAAATGAATCTCCTATAGACAGCATACTAATGTTCTAATTTTTATTATCCATTCTGATACCTTATGACTTTTGATTGTAGCATTTAGTGCATTTACATTCAGAGTGATGATTACTGATAAACACGAATTTAGTGCCCTTGAATTATCTGTAAAGTCAGTGTTTCTGGAGATTTTCTCTGTTCCCTTCTAGTCTTTGTTGCTTGGTCTTTCTTTCTCACTCAAGGTGTTCCCTTTAATATTTCTTGCAGGGCTGGTTTAGTGGTCTCAAACTCCTTTAATTTTTGGGAATTCTCTCTTCTATTCTGAATGACAGCCTTGCTGGGTAAGATATTCTTGGCTACATAAATTTCACATTCAACACATTGGATATGTTATGCCACTCACTTCTGGCCTGTTAAATTTCTGTGAATAAATCTGCTGCTAACCTTATTTGTCTTGCCTTGTAAGTTAGGGATTTGTTTTCTCTTGCTGCTTTTAGTTGTTTTTTTCTCCCCCCTATCTCTGTATTTTGCAAATTTTGTTACAATATGTCTTGATGTGAGCCTGTTTTCGTTGATTTTGACGGGAGTTTTCTGTGCCCCCTGGATGTAGATGTCTGTTTCCTTCCCCAGTTTTGGTACACTTTCAGCTATAATTTGCTCAAATAAACCCTCTGTCCCTTCTTCTCTCCCTTCTACATAGGACTCAGGAGTCCTATGATACAAATATTATTATGGTTTATGAAGTCACTGAATTCCCCAAGACTACATTCATGATCCAACATTTTCCTTTTCCTCTTTTCAGAAAGCTTCATTATTTTCCATTTTTTTATCTCCTATATCACTTATTTGTTCCTTTGCTTCTTCCATCTTTGTTTTTATTGCATACAGTTGTTTTTGCATCTTGGTTATAGCTCTTTTTTATTTTGTCCAGACTAGTTTTTAGTCTTTTATATCTGTGGTAAGGGACTCCCTGGTGTCTTCTATGCCTTTCTCAAGTCCAGCTAGTATCCTTATGATTGTTGTTTAGAATTCTTGTTCAGGCATATTACTTATATCTGTTTTGCTTAGATCCTTGGCCATTACTTCTTTTTATTCTTTCTTTGGGATGAATTCCTTCATCGTGGCATTTTTTCTAGGTCTCTGTCTTCATTGTGTTTTAAAAAAGTCTGATATGTTGCCCCCTCCTGAGAATAATGACTCTATTAAGAAGAGGCCATATACTGTCCATGGCCTGATACTTTAGAAAGGGTTCCTCATGTATTCTGTATGTATTCTGCTGCTGTGTTTTGGCTACACTTTTCCACCAGTCAGTCCTCTGCAGAGTTTCTCCTTGCCTATTGTGGTGAGTGTTTGGATTATGTCCACTGCGTGGTGAGTTTTAAGTAGATGTGTTTTGGCCTGCTTGCTAGAAGAGGATGAATCCTATTTCTGCTAGAGCTGAAGCTTTGCGGCACTTTATGTTCAGTAGACTAGGTGGGTGCAGGGGTTTGTGCTGGTCTTCTAGGAGGGATCCACTGTTGCTGTGACTCTCAGGCATACTTTCTCTTGTAAAAAAGCACCTGTAGAGTGTAAAGGGGGTAGGCCTTGCTTAATCAACTCAAGCCTCCACTCTGGATGCTGTGCTGCTCACTGAATTGTAGTTGTGTTGATTGGCAGGGGTAAAAATGTCATCAGTGGGCTCTCTTGCCCCCTCTTGCCCCCAGAGGGGGAAGTTTACACCTGCTGCTGTACAGGAAGATCTCACAGAAGAGCAAATAATCTCCTATTATTTGTCCCATGCTCCCTCAGATCCCTACCTTCACCCTGTGTCCAGTCTGTCCACCCACCTGGTGGCAGAGTATGCCCGTGTTTTATCTCAAGCATGCTTTCTGGGTTTCAAAACTCCAAATTTAAGGGACCCAATGTGATATGGGCTTTCACTGATCCTCTGTCGGGGGGTCTTGTTGGCTGTGGTGATGCCGGTTTGTCCCAGAAGGGCAGTTGCAGGAATGCACAGAGGCTTGGAGTTTATGGTGAAACACAGCAAAAAGCCATAGTCCAGATTAGCTGCCCTCAGCATCTGCCTATGCTCCTGTGCAAATGAATGGGATAGCTTACTGTCACCTGCCAGCTATTTTGTCCCCATAGAAGCAGTGCCACCTCTCCCAAAACCACTCCAAAAAAGGGAACTGTCTCTCCCAATGCAACCCAGGGGATCTTCAGACCACATTGTCCACTCCCAGGCCTCTGCCCTCCTTCTCCTCAGGAGTCCCTCTATGCCCACCACGCTACACCCTGGTGATGGTGCAGACTTCTAAAATGCCAGACTTTGAGCTCTACTTCTCTTAAAATTTGCAAAAATCATACCCTCCTATTTTCCCAATCAGTGATTTTGGAGATGTGTTTTTCTTGTGCAGTGCCCTGAGACTTGCTTAATCTCTCTCTCTCTCTCTCACTCTCTGGTCTTCCTGTTCAGGGCTCCCTCCCTCCATAGTACCTGTGATTCTTTTTTCCCCCAAGTCACATCTCTACACCTCCTACCTTCCATGATGCGGCCTCTTTTGTCCCTCTAATAGTTCAGTTTATTCTCCCAGTCCTCAGATTGATTTCCGGGGTGTTCAGAATGATGTGATATTAATCTAGCTGTGGTTGAGAGATGAGGTAAGCCTAAGGTCCTACTACTCTACCACCTTAGCCTTTTCCAGGATTCCTGTGATAGTGTTTGCATGGTATGTTTTTTTTTCCATCCTTTTAGTGTCAGCCTGAATATTTGTATTTGAATGTTTCTTGTAAATAGCATAAAACTGAGTTTTCTTTTTTTATCTAATCTGACAGTATCTGTTTATTGAAGCATTTATAACATTTACATTTCATTTAATTATTTGGCTCTGTAGATTTTTAATCAACAGGAAATTTTTGGCTATTATTTTTTTTTCTCCTTCTGTAACCCCAAGTACTTAATATTGCCCTATAAAACCCTGAGGCTTTGTAAATATTTTCAGCTTTTTTTCTGTGTTCTTCATTTTAAATAATTTTTATTTCTGAGTCTTCAACTTCACTGATCCTTTCTTCTGCAGTGTATAATTTGCTATTAATCCAGTTCAATGAATTCTGCTTTTCAGTTCTTGTATTCAATCTGTAGAGGTTTCATTTTATTCTTTTTTATGTCTTTCATGACTTACTTCATGTTAATGTTTTATTTTAAATCCTTGGGTATATTCATAATAGATGTTTTAAAGTCTTTATTTGCTAATTCCATCGTGTTAGTCCTTTCTGGATTGATGATTGATTGATTGATTTATATTTATATTGACTGATTTTTCTCAAAATTTTCAATTTCTGAGAATTTCTAGCAACTTTTGAGATGTTATACTTTATGAATGTTATATTTTCGAGTGTCTGAATGTTTCTTAAGAGGCACCTAAGTTACTTATGGATCACCTTTATTTATTTATTTATTTGAGTTCAAGATTTGTTGGGCAGGTCTAGGGTAGTCTCTACTCTATGGCCAGCTCAGCTCTACCAAGGTTTGACCCTTCTTATGTCCCTGTTAAATTTCTCATGTATTCAATGAGTTCTCTCAAATCTAGCTGACCATAAAGTTAAAATCTAACAGCTACAGGTGATCTCTGGAAATTGCTCATCTTGAAGTTCCCCATGATTGCTATTTGTCCAACCCCTTAGATGTTACTCCAGAATGCACAGCTTGGTATTAAGTAAAAAAGTTAAAGTGGGTATGTCAAACTTCATGGCAGTATTATTCACAAAAGGTAGAAATAACCCAAATATCCATCAACAGATTAATGGATAAACAAAATATCTATACACACACAATGGAATGCTATTCAGCCATTAAAAGGAATTAAACTTTTATATGTTACAACATGGATGGACCTTCAAAATACTATGTTTGATAAGTCAGGCACAGAGATACAATGTATGATTCTACTTATATAATGTACCTTTTGTATGCAAATTCATATACACTGAAAAGAGTATAGAGGCTAGTGGGGGCTGGAGTAAGGGGAAAATGGAAGTCAATGTTTAATGGGTACAGAGATTGCACTGGGTAATGCGAAAGTTTGGGGTATAGATACCAGTGATGAGTATATTTAATGCCACTGAACTGTACACTTAATATTGGTCAGAACAATATATAGTGTGTTATTCATATTTTACCACAATTAAAAACATTTTTTAAGAGAGCTATAGAGAAAAAATCATGTTTCTACTTTCTCATTGTTTAGGGAATATTAAATTAATAAGTATGTCTCATAATAAAAATTATACTTTTGTTCTTAAAAAAAAAAAAAAACTTAAGGAGACTGCCTTCCATCTTTGCCCAGCAGATTTCTGGAACTCTTTTTTCTATGTACTTTCATACTCTCTAGTATTTTGCCCTGCAAATCCACTACCTTGGATTCCCCAAATTCTGATATCTGTCTTTTTGAATCATTGAGATGGACATGTTCTTGGGTCCACCTCCCAGGGCCACTCTCTGGAAAATGCCCCCAGGAAGAAAGTCAAAGCAGTCACAGGGCTTTGACCATTTGTTTTCTATCTCTCAAAGGTCAGTCACGAGCTCTTGTATTAGTTTTCTAGGGTTGTGATGACAAAATACAACAGAATTTATTTTATCAGAGTTCTGGAGGCTAGGAGTCCAAGATCAGGATATTTGTAATTATGTTTTTTCCTAGGTTTTTCTTTTTGTTTTTCAGATGGCTGCCTTCTCCCTGTGTCCCCTCATGAAATTTTCTTCATTTATGCACCTACTTGGTGTAGTTTTGTGTGTCCAAATTTCCTGTTCTTATAAGGACACCAGTTAAATTGCATTAGGATCCATCCTAACAACTTTAATTTAACTGAATCTCCTCTTTAAAGATCTTATCTCTAAATATGGTTGCATTTTGTGCTGAGGACTTCAATATATAAATGGTGGGGGACACAATTCATTCCACAACAGCTTTCTATTGTAGAATATCTGAAATCATTTTTATCTTACTTACTTATTTTTTTCTAATCATTCGCAGCAGGAAGGCAAACTTGGTACCAGTAAGGTTGCAAGTTTTTTAATTAAACATTTTGAGATTATTGTAGATTAATTTACAAATGTAACAAATAATACAGAGAGACATCCACGTATCATTTAACTGAGTTCCTTCAATGGTAAAATCTTACAGAATTATAGAACAATATCACAACCAAGGTACTGATTTACCTTCAAAATACAGAACACAAAATAACACAAAAGGTTATTTCTACCTTTTGTGAACACTTCGATCACCAGAAGGATCCCTCATGTTGTCTTTTGTAGTCACAACCACTCCCCTTCTTTCCAATGCCTCCTTAACCCATATAAACCACTAATCTGTTCTCCATTTGTAGAGTTTTATATCAAGGATGATATGTAAATGGACTCATTCAGTATATAACTCTTTTAAATTGCTTTTATTTTCATGCAGCACCATTCTTGAGAGATTCATCAACACTGTTTCTTGAATTAATGTTCCTTTCTTAATAGTGTTGAGTAGTATCCTACAGCATGAATGTGCCAGTTTATAACCATTCATCTATTGAAGAACATCTAAACCATTTTAGGGCTATTATGAATAGATCTGGTATAAATATTTGTGTACAGATTTTGTATGAGCATAATTTTTCATTTAGATGGGATAAATGCCCAGAAGTGCAATTATTGTGTTGTATGGAAAACATATATGTAGCTTGGTAAAAAGTGCTTACTTGTTTTCCAGGGTGACTGGACTATTTTACATTTTCACCAGCAATGTATGAATGGTCAGTTTCTCTACATTCTTACCAGCATTTGGGATTGTGATTTTTAATTTTTGACTATTCTTATAGGTGTCTAATAATATCACATTGTGGTTTTAATTAACATTTCCTTAATAGCTAATGAGATTGATTATCTTTTCATATGTTTATTTGACATATGTATTTGTTCTTTGGTACAATGTCTCTTTATGTCTTTTGTCCATTTTCTAATTGGATTCTTTGGAGTTTTAAGGGTTCTTTATAGATTCTAGATAATAATCTTTGCTGGATATGTGGTTTGCAAATGTTCTCTTTCAGTTCTGTAACTCCTTATTCATTTTAAAAGGGTGTTCCATGGATTGAAACTTTCTAATTTGGATGAAGAGCAATTTATCAATTTTTTCCTCTATGGATTATGAATTTGTTATCAAGTCTAAGAACTCATTCATAGCCTTATACCCAAAGATTTTCTCTCTTTTTCTAAAAGTTTCATAGTTTTATATTTGACATTTAAGGCTGTGATCCACCTTCAGTTAATTTTTGTATAAAATGCAAGGTTTTGGTCAAGGTTCACCTTTTTGCCTATGGTTGTCCAGTTGCTCCAGCACTATTGGTTTAAAAACGAATGCTTTGCCCATTTAATCTGTTTTGCACCTTTGCCAAAACTCTGTTGATGATACTTTTATGACTGCATTTCTCAGTTCTCTATTCCGTTCTATTGATCTGTATATCTATCCCTCCATAATTACAACAGTCTTGATTGCTGTAGCTATGCAAACTTTGAAATCAGGTAGACTGATTCCTCCCACTGTATTCTCCTTTTTCAAAGTCATTTCAATTATTCTCATTCCTTTGTTTTTTAATAAAACTACATCAAAAACTAATGATGTACTGTATGGTGCCTAACATAAGATAATAAAAGAATTCTTAGAAGCCAAGATCAAGATTAAAAAAGCAATTTGTTTGTATATATAAAAATTCATAATAATCTTGTGTATATCTAAAAAAATAATCTTCCTAGTACTTTGGTAAGAATTGCATTAAACATTTGAAGAGAATTAACATTTTTACCATGTTTGGTTTTCCAAACTATGAACATGGTATATCTCTCCTTTTATTTAGATCTTATTTAATTACTTTCATCATTGTTGAGCAGTTTTATGCATGTAAGTCTTATACATGTTTTGATCAATTTATGTTGAAATATTTAACTTTTTGAATCATTGTAAATGGTATTGTTTTTAATTCTGATATCCACATTTTATTAGTAGTATACAGGAATACAGTTCATTTTTGTATGTTTATCTGGTATCCTCTGACCTTGCTGAGTTCATTTATTAGTTCTAAAAGGTTGAATGTAAATTCTTTGGGATTTTTTGCATAGTCAATCATGTCATCTGAAAATAGGGACAGTTTTATTTGTTCATTTCTGATCTGTATGCCCTTTATTCCCTTATGCACTGCCTAGATTATTCAACACTTTGTGAAATAAAAATAGTAAGAGCATACATCTTTGTCTTCATTCTGATTTTAGAGGGAATCATTAGTCTTTCACCAACGACTAAGCTGTTGGCTATGGTTTTTAGTAGATAGTCTTCATCAGGTTCAGGGAACCCTCCCTTGATCTTCTGAGAGATTTTTATCATGAAGATATATTTTTTTAAATGGGAAACATCAGTCCAATATAAAAATCTCCTTGGGTACTTTTGTTGTTGTTGTTGTTGTTGTTGTTGTTGTTGTTTTAAGCACATTTGTATTTTTTTTTTATTCTTGTGAACAAAAGTTACCCATACATAGATTTTGTGACCATACAACATTATTTTCCACACTGTTCTATGACAATTTGGGCTTTTTCCAGCTATCATTAGACTTACCTGAAAATATTTTGCATACATATAGTGTACTTTTAATTATTATGAAGTGCTTCATCTGCCTCACCTGATAAATACAGTGATTTTTTCAGCTATATAAATCGATATTTTTTAATTTTTTTAAGATTTTATTTATTTATTTGACAGACAGAGATCACAAGCAGGTAGAGAGGCAGACAGAGGAGATGGAGGAAGAAGGCTCCCTGCCCAGAAGAGAGCCTGATGTGGGGCTCAATCCTACAACCCTGAGATCGTGACCTGAGCTGAAGGCAGAGGCTTTAAACCACTGAGCCACCCAGGTGCCCCATAAATGGATATTTTAGAAAAAAAATGATAAAAAGACTTAAATTATCTGAGTTGTCTTTATATTCAGATGCAAGTTTTAACAAAATAATAGCCAAATTGTAAATGTAGTAATAAAAATAGTCTTCTCATATTTACTTGAATTCCCCCTTTATGTAAACCTACTAGTTAGTTATTTTCATTGAGTTATCTCACCTGGGCTTTCACACTACCTGCACTACCAAATATCTTCACCATTTTTATTCCATCTCTCTATCCTTAGCCAAGATTCATTTTCCCACTGCTATTAAGGGGGAAGATTTTGTTTTCCCTAGAAGTATCTGATAAATTATTTGAGGTACTAGTAGGTACCTTATCTATAAAATGAGAATCATAATAGTATCTAGCTTATAGGTTTTACATCATGATTAAATGAGATGATGGATATAAAACCATTTATTTAAAGAATGTATTTTTGGTTTTATTATTATTTTGATATTTATTTAAATTTAATTAATTAGCATATAATGTTTATTTGTTTAAGGGTTACAGGTCTGTGATTCATCAGTCTTATATAATACTCAGTGTTCATTACAACACATACCTTCCCCAATGTCCATCATCCTGTTACCCGATCCCCCACTCCCTCTCCCCTCCAGGAACCCTCTGTTTCCTATGATTAAGAGTCTCTTAAGGTCTGTCTCCCTCTCTGGTTTCATCTTGTTTCATTTTTTTCTCTCTTCCCCTATGATCCTCTGCCTTTTTTCTTAAATTCCACAGATCAGTGAGATCATATGATAATAGTTTTTCTGTGATTGGCTTATTTTGCTTAGCATAATACCACTAGTTCTATCCACATTGTTGCAAATGGCAAGATTTCATTTTTTGATGGCTACATAATATTCCATTGTGTATATATATGTCACTTCTTTATCCATTCATCTGTTGATGGACATCTGGTCTCTTTCCACAGTTTGGCTATTGTGGACATTGCTGCTATAAACATTGAGGTGCACGTGCCCCTTCAGATCACTACATTTGTATCTTTAGGATAAATACCCAGGAGTGCAATTGCTGGGTCATAGGGTATCTCTATTTTCAACTTTTTGAGAAGCCTCTATACTGTTTTCCAGAGTGGCTGCAACAGCTTGAATTCCCACCAACAGTGTCGGAGGGCTCCCATTTCTCTGCATCCTTGCCAACGTCTATCATTTCCTGACTTGTTAATTTTAGCCATTTTGACTGGCGTTAGGTGGTATCTCACTGCAGTTTTGATTGGTATTTCCCAGATGCTGAGTGATACTGAGAATTTTTTCATGTTGGCTATTTGGATGTCTTTTTTAGAGAAATGTCTGTTCATGTCTTCTGCCCATTTCTTGATTGGATTATTTGTTCTTTGGTATTGAGTTTGATAAATTCTTTATAGGTTTTGAATACTAGCCCTTTGTCTGATATGTCATTTGCAAATATTCTCTCCCATTCTGTCAGTTGTCTTTTGGTTTTGTCAACTGTTTCCTTTGCTGTGCAAAAGCTTTTTATCTTGATGAAGTCCCACTTTTGCCTTTGTTTCCCTTGCCTTTGGAGACATGTCTAGCAAGAAGTTGTTGTGGCCAAGGTCAAAGAACTTGCTGCCTGTATTCTGCTCAAGGATTTTGATAGATTCCTGTCTCCTGTATCCCTTTGGATTAGTATTTTTGTATTCTTTGGGTAAATACCTAGTAGTGCAAAATAAGCTAACAAACTGGTATAGGAATATGAATCCTTGGCAACAGTATGACATAGTCATCTTCAATTTGAAAGTTGTATCTATGCATTTGCTAGCAGACCACATATAAAATCAGTTTAAATAAGAAAGATAATGGTTAGTTCCCTTATGAAATAAAAGGTAATTTTAAAATAATAAGGGGCACCTGGGCAGCTCAGTTAATTAGGCATCTGCCTTTGGTTCAGGTCATCATCCCAGGGTCCTGGGTTTGAGCCCTGCATCGGGTTCCCTGCTCAGCAGAGACTGTGCTTCTCCCCACCTCACTTGTGTTTGCTCTCTCTCTCTCAAATAAATAAAAAATATTTTTTAAAAAGTAACCATAATTATGCTGAGTGAAATAAGTCAAGCAGAGAAAGTCAATTATCATATGGTTTCACTTATTTGTGGAGCATAACAAATAGCATGGAGGACAAGGGGAGATGGAGAGGAGAAGGGAGTTGAGGGAAATTGGAAGGGGAGGTGAACCATGAGAGACTATGGACTCTGAAAAACAATCTGAGGGTTTTGAAGGAGCAGAGGGTAGGAGGTTGGGGGAACCAGGTGGTGGGTATTGGAGAGGCCACGGATTGCATGGAGCACTGGGTGTGGTGCAAAAATAATGAATACTGTTATGCTGAAAAAATAAAAAATTTTAAAATAAATAAATAAATAAATACAGTGCAAAAAAAAGTAACCATAAAATGACATCAAAACAGAAAACTTGGGGAATACCATGTATAGGCAATTTGTAAAAGAAAAATATATATTGTCAAAAAAAAAAGAAAAATATATATTGTCAAAAATATTGTGTGTGTATATATATATATATATATATGATCTATAACTACCTATACTGGGATATATAACATCTATGTTGCAATAAAATACAGCAATGTATACTTTTACATGCTTAATTCTGTAATTTAATATATATATATATATAAGAAATTACTGATATTCAGATTGATGATGACACTACAAAAAGCCAGTGATTCTACATGTTATTAATGAAAGTGCATACTGTAAAATAATGATGAAGTTCATTTAGGCACTACATGTATCAAAATTAAAAATACAAAGTGTACATAAATTTTGCCCCAGATATTCCATTTCTGGAAATTTATCTTAAGAAAACAATCAGACAAGTGCATAAATAAATGCATAATATTTGTAACATTGGTGGTAATAATAAAAAATGTTTAAAACAACCAAAATAATAACAATGGTTAAACTATGGTGTATTAACATACTATGATCAACTTTAAAAGATGAGACTATTTACAACTGACATGTGAAGATATACATATCATTAAGTGAAAAGAACTGATTATAGGAGAATATGTGTAGTGTGATCCTCTTTTGTAGGAAACAAAAATGTGCATATATATGTAAGTTTTATACATATGCAGAAAGAAAAGCTCAGAAAGAAAAACACTATACATTCAATAAGGAGTCAGCAATTCTTTTCTGTAAATGATAAGACAAAAAATATTTCAGAATTTGTAGGCCATGTAGCATGTCACAACTACACAATTCTAACACTGTAGCATGAAAGCAGCCATAGCCAATACGTAAATGAATGAGCATGGGTGTGTTCAAAATTTTATTTATGAACACTGGAATTTGAATTTTGTGTAATTTTAATGTGGCATAAAATATTCTTCTTTTAATTGCTTTAAATCATTTTTAAATGTGAAAAATATTTTAGTTTATAAGCCATAAAAAATAGGAAGCAGGCTAGATTTGTCCCATAGGCTTTAGTTTACAACTCCTCCTCAAAGTTATTAGTACTCACCTTGTGAGATATGATTTTTGGGAAGGTGGGGTGAATAAGAGCATATTTATTTTATACTCAGTAAACTTCAAATTAATTAAAACTTTTTGATGGACATTGGGGAGGATATGTGTTATGATGAGTGTTGTGAATTGTGTAAGACTGATGAATCACAAACCTATACCCCTGAAACAAATAATACATTATATGTTAATAAAAAAAGCTTTTACAGTGAACTTGTGTTACTTTAAAAATAATAAAGATTAAAATATTTTATACTGAATAACAAAACGTTGATTTTCTGATATGAGCTAGAATTCTAGAATGGACACTTCCTATTTCTTTTCTGGAGAGCCATCTTAACACTGTTAATTCTCCTCACTATCAACTAAACTGAAATAGAATTTTCCTGAGAGAAATATACAGGTATAGCTATAGATAACATAGATATATAGAGATATTAATATAGATAGATATATTGCTTACAACTGCAATCATCCTCAGTGGAGAAAGACTGTATCATTATCTCCCATGTTTGGGAACAAGGGAAGGATATACACTCTCATCACTTTTATTCAACAATGTACTGTGGGTTTTAGCCAGTGCAATAGGCAAGAAATATAGCTAAAAAGGCAGATTGGAAAAAAGAAATAAAAGTCTCTTTATTTATAGACTTTATGTCTTCATTTATTTATGATCACATAGAGATCCCAAGTAATCTACAAAAAAAAAATCTAATGAGTTTAATAAGGTCACAAGATACAGGGCGCTATAGACTGAATATTTCTGTCCCCCAAAATTCAAATATTGAAATATAATGATCCATGTGATGGTATTTGATGGTGGGGCCTTAGGAAAGTCTTTCCATCATGAGGGTGGAGCCTTCATGAATGGAATTAATGCTTTTATGAAAGAGATCTCACAGAGCACCCTAGCTCCTTCCAATATGTAAAGACATAGAGAGAAGTCAGCAGTGTGCAGCAGGGAAGGGGGCCTTCACCAGAACTAAGCATGCTGACACCCTGATCTTGGACTTTTGGACCCCAGACCTGTAAGAAATGAATTCCTCTTGTTTATAAGCCACCTAGTTTATGGCATTTTTATTATAGCAGGCTAAATGGAGTAAGATAGTCAATGTAAAAAATATACTATGAAATAGGTAATAGAAATTTATTCAATAAAAAGTATTACTTATCATAACATCAAAAAAACACAAAATACTTAAGGATACATCTAACAAATGTATAAAATATTTATATGCTGAAAATTATGAGCATAGGTAAGAGAATTAAAGACATATAAATGGAGAGATCTGCCATGTTAATGACTTAAAATTCAATTTGTTTAAAATGTCAGTTCTTCCCCAAATGACCTATATATCCAATGTAATCCCACACAGAATTCCAGCAGGCTTTTTTTTAGTATAAATGGGAAAGCTAAATCTAAATTTTATATACACACACACACACACACACACACACACACACTGGAATATCACTCAGCCATCAAAAAGAATGAAATCATGACATTTGCAACAACATGGGTAGAACTAGAGGACATTACACTAAGCAAAAAAAGTCAGCCAAAGAAAGACAAATAGTATATGATTTCAATCACATGTGGAATTTAAGAAACAAAATAAATGAGCATAGGAGGAAAAAAAGAGAGGCAAACCAAGAAAACAACTCTCAACTATAGAGAACAAATTGATTGTTACCAAAGGGGAGGTAGATGGAGAAATGTGTGAAATAGGTAATAGGGATTAAGGAGTGCACCTCTTGTGATGAGCACTGTGTGTTGTCTCTAAGTATTGAATCACTTAATTTTACACCTAAAACTAATATAACACTGTATGTTAACTAACTGGAATTTAAATAAAATTTTTAAAAAATAAAAATAAACTTAAAAAATGAATTACTAGAAAAATTAAATAAAAATATACAAAAGTTGTCCCTTCTAATGGCTGAGTGAGCCTGGTGGTGTGTATTAGAGAGGGCACATATTGCATGGAGCACTGGTTGTTGTATATAAACAATGAATCTTGGAACACTGCATCAAAAACTATTGATGTATTTTACGGTGACCAACATAACAATAAAAATTTTTAAAAGAAAACAAAAATAATTTAAATACATATATTTAAATTAAATTTATTAAATTAAATTAAATTTAAATTTAATATTTAAATATTTAAATATATATTTAATTTTAAATATATATTTAAATATTTGAATATTTAATTTTTAACATATATATTAATTTAATATATATTTGAATATTTAATTTTAATATATATATATTTAAAATTAAATATATATTTAAATTTAAATTTAAATTTATATATATATTATATATATCTAAATTATATATTTATATATTATATATATTATATGTATTATGTATGACATAAATATTTCATATATTTATATATAAAATATATATATTTAAATTATTTTGTATATATATTATATATATTATATATGTATGTATAATTTATATATATATTATATATATATATATATTCACAAAGTTCGAAAGAAATTGTGCTAGAAGAACTAAATATCCACATTGGAAAAAACAATAATACAACACTTACCTTGTACTATCTACTAAATTTAACTCAAGATAGATTATAAACCTACATATGAGACCTAAAACTAAAACATCAAGAATAAGCATAGGAGAAAATCTTTGTGACCTTAAGTTAAACGAAGATCTCTCAGAAAAGTCACCAAAAAAAGCACAAATGATAAAACATATTTATTATTTTAATTTTAAACTTCTGTTCTTTGAAATATGATGTTAAAAAAAATAAAAAGGACGGGACACCTGGGTAGCTCAGTTGGTTAAGAGGCTGCCTTTGGCTCAGGTCATGATCCCAGCATCCTGGGATCAAGTCCCACATCAGGCTCCTTGCTCAGCAGGGAGCCTGCTTCTCCTTTTGCCTCTGCCTGCCACTCTGTCTGCCTGTGCTCCCTCTCTCTGACAAATAAATAAAATCTTTAAAAAAATGTTTTTAAAAATAAATAAATAAATAAAATAAAAAGGACAAGCCACATACTAGGAGAAAGTATTTGGGCACATATCTGATGAAGAACTTATATCCAAAATACATAAAGAATTCATACAACTCAATAATAAGAAAATAGAAAACCAATAATAAAATGGACAAAATATGTGAACAGACACTTCACCAAAGAAAATACATGAATATCCAACATGCATATGAAAATGTGCTCAAAATCATTGGTCAAATGCAAATGGAAACCACAAGAAAATATTACTACACCCAGAGAAAGTCAATTATCATATGGTTTCACTTGTGGAGCATGAGGAATAACAGGGAGAATATTAGGAGAAGGAAAGGAAAAGTGAATTGAGGGAGATTGGTGGGGGAGATGAAGCATGAGAGTCTGTGGACTATGAGAAACAAACTGGGGGTTTGGAGGAGAGGGGGGCTGGGGGGGTGAGCAAGCCTGGTGGTGGGTATTAAGGAGGGCACATATTGCATTGAGCACTGGGTATGGTGCATAAACAATAAATCTTGGAACATTGAAAAAATAAAATAAAATTTAAAAAATATTACTCCACCTATATTAGAATAGCTAAACCATTTTTTAAAATGACAAGTGCTGGAGAGTGTGAAGAAATTTAAATTCTAGTATATTGTTGATAGAAATGCAAAATGATAAAATCATTTTGGATAATAGTGTCAGATTCTTATAAGTAAGACATATACTTACCACACTACTCAGCAATCCCTTCCCTGAATATTTATTCACATGTGCACACAAGGACCTATGTTTGAATATTTATATAGCCCCTGAAGAATTGGAAATAACTCAAATATCATTTACTTGCTTAATGGATACACAAATTGTGGTAAATCAATAAAATACTACTCTGTAATAAAATCAAACTATTTATTCATGCAACAACAATGACAAAGTTTAAAAGTATTCTGCTAAGTGAATGAAGCCAGAAACAAAACTTATTTCATTTATATAACATTCTGGAAGAAGTAAAACTTTAGAAGCCAGATTGGGGGACAGGGTAGGTGAGGTGATAACAAAGGGGATAAGGAATTACAAAGAGAATAAGGAAAATTTCTTGAATGAAGAAAATATTCCAGAATTTAATTTCAATGGTGGTTACATGACCATCACAGTTATAGGAATGACAAACATGGTTACATATTATTCAAACCCAATAAACTGTACATCTAAACAGGAAGAATTTTACTGTAAATATACCTTACTAAATCTGATGTTAATAAAATAAAGGTTTAAAAACATTTAAAATGGAATGTTGTTAATTAGTTGTCTGACAGAACTTTAAAACCCTGCTTTTTGTGAAATATTCAAATATATTGATCATAGTTTACAAAGTATACTTCTAAGTAAAGACTTAAGAATTAACTTGCTTAAATTGAAATAATTATACTTTTTAGGGGTGCCTGAGTGGCTCAGTTGGTTAAGCATGTGACTCTTGGTTTCAGCTCATGTCACGATCTCAGGGTCATGAGATCAAGCCCCATGATGGGCTCTGCACTCAGTGAAGAGTCTGCTTGAGATTCTCTCTCTCTCCATCCAACTCTCTCTCCATCTGCCTCCCTCTCTGCTCTCTCTATTTCTCTCTCTAAAAACAAATAAATAAATCTTTTAAAAAAAGAAATAGTCACACTTTTATTATTTTGTTTTGAGTTCATCACAAGTATCATGAAGTCATTTAAAAAATTTTCTGTTGCCTAAGGGCTAAAAATAGAAAATATTTAATAGTAGTTATAAATGTGAGTAATTATTTTTAATATTTTTTTATCTTTACAGTTCTGGGAAATTATTTGATAACTGTTACAAACAATTATTTGTTTTTGAAATCTAGTCTGAAAAAAATCCAGGGGGAAAAAAAACCTCTGTCCATTCTGCTAGGACAAAGATGGTTCTATTGTACAATTGACTTTAGAAATGACTTCCCACACATTTTTGCCTATTGCAGCTAAAAATATATTCCATGATTTCCTCATGTCTATATGCATGTATCTTTGGAGAAAATCAACATTCCCTTTAAAACCTGAAGATTCTTATGAATTAAAATATTAGGTACTAAACTATGCACTGAAATTCAAGGAGTTCTGGGAAAGGACCACCTAATAGAAACATTTTCTCTGCTTGTCGGCTATTGATATCAGAACTTCCACTCTTACATGTCCATTTGCTTAAGATGCAAATGCTTTTGGAAGAGAGAAACAATAATTTCCCAATGCCTTGGTGTTACGGGTATTCATTTATTTATTTTTCCCTATCAGGAAGAGTAAGGAATCAATTTGAAAACCCTGGAGGAGTGATAAGGGTGCTAAAAGTGAGGATAAAAAAATAAAGAAAGGAAAAGACTGGCTCAAAGGGAAAAACAAATCTATTGACTTCACAATACTGACTGATACTGATTAATAGCAAGTGCGAATTTTCTTTACAAAGATCTTGAGCAATGGCAATGTCCCCTTTTACATCATCCATAAAATCTTTATTTTAGGATGCGAATAATTTTAACAGCTATCATGCATTTTCCCGTTTTTATATTTACCAAGTTTTACTTTCATAACTCACAAACTTACTTTACTTGATTCCAAAAGCACAATGGAAAGAATAGGTAACCTGTATATCATTCACTGAACATCCATCTTGTTAAGAAAAAAAAAAAGCAATCAATAGAGGATACTTTACTCCTATTTGTAACACTGCAATGTGTGGTGTTACAACAGGAAAAAATATTGATGGTAAGCTTTTGTTTTTTCTTTAACTCTTCAGCTAGGTAAGAAATATGGTTATTTATCTTTTAAGGTTGTATTCACTTTTAATAATATTACTTTTGGTAAACAATAATGTTCTAACCTTAAAAAACTGTATATAGAGCTTAAGTATCAGTTCCATTGGAAATACATGTTTTCATTTTACTGTATTCATTAAGATGATGTGTCATCTATTTTTATACTGTAAATAAATTTTAGACTTCTGATTATCATTTTTTTACTCTTTATAGAGGACAGCCGTCAGCCTCATCACCCACAAGCAGTTATTAACATCTTATAAAGTATATTCCTTACATTCAAATTCAATCCTTCTAACAGTATCACCTCATTATAGAATTGTATTTTATTCATTATTTCTCATGGTTTGGAAAATTATAGTTGAAAATGTAATGGAATTACGGGTTTGGAAGAGATGTCCTTTTGCATTATAATGTTAAAAAATCACTTGTTCTTCTTTTTTACATTAGACACAGAATATATCCTGTCAAATAAATTCTTACAGATACTGTATATATAAACATATATACTATATATAACATATATACTATATAGATTAACAGATTTAAGGATAAACACTATGTAAAGATACTATATATGGATATATAGATAATATAAGTAGATATTATTTATTCATATCATTAATGGGTATCACTAATTCCTAATAGATCATCTTGAGGTAGTTAGCATAATGTTCTCCCAATCAGTTTTTGGGGCTTCATGTTATAAACCTTAAGAATCTAAATTCTGCATATATGGGTACCTATCTTTGAAAACCCAGACTCATAGTAAGACATTATGGAAAAGAAATTGTGTTATTTTGGGGCACTCGAGTGATTCAGTCGTTAAATGTCTGCCTTCAGCTCAGGCCATAATCCCAGTGTCCTGGGATTGAGCCTTGCATTGGGCTTCCTGCTCAGTGGAGAGCCTGCCTCTCCCTCTCCCACTCCCCTTGTTTGTTTTCCCTCTTTTACTGTGTCTCTCTCTGTCAAATAAATAAATAAAACCTTAAAAAAATTATGTCATTTTAATTTATTAAAAAACCCTCAGTGATTGATTCTCACTTGCAAAGCTCAAATAAAAAATTATTTATTTTATATTTAAGAAACACCCAATGACCATTCTATATTTCATATGCATGTCATAAGAGTATTAGGCAAATCTAAAAGGCCATCAAACATTCTCACATAGTATATTGCTGGTTAGCCAGCTGGATATACTACCAGGCTTAAAAGGCCAAGAAAATATTGGCAAATATGACAGAGTAAGAATCTCTAAAAAACTGCTCCTTGAAAGGGGAACCCTCCTACACTGTTGGTGAGAAAACAAGCTGGTACGGCTACTCTGGAATACAGTCTGGAGGTTCCTCAAAAGGTTGAAAATAGAGCTATCCTACAATCCAACAATTGCATTCCTGGGTATTTACCCCAAAGATACAAATGTAGTGATCTGAAGGGGCACATGAACCTGAATGTTTATAGCAGCAATGTCCACAATAGCCAAACTGTGGAAAGAGACCAGATGTCCATCAACAGATGAGTGGATAAAGAAGTGGTATATATATACACAATGGAATATTATGCAACCATCAACAAATGAAATGTTGCCATTTGCAACAATGTGGATGGAACTAGAGGGCATTATGCTAACTAAGCAAAGTAAAATCAATCAAACAAAGATAAGAATCATATGATCTCACTGATCTGTGGGATTTAAGACGCAAGGCAGAGGATCATAGGGGAAGAGAGAAAAAAATGAAACAAGAGGAAACCAGAGAGGGAGACAAACCATAAGAAACTCTTAATCTTAGGAAACAAACTGAGGGTTGCTGGCGGGAAGGGTTTAGGGGGATGGCGAATGGGGTAATGGACATTGGGGAGAGGATGTGTTGTAATGAACACTGAGTATTATGTAAGACTGATGAATCATGGACCTATAACCCTGAAACAAATATACATTATATGTTAATTAATTGAACTTAAATTTAAATATATTTTTAAAAACTACTTAATTAAAGCAATGAGAACATTTGAAAAAAGTTGTCAAATCAATTTTTTTCAGATCTCTGGAAATTAACCAGTCTTACAGCAATCTGAGATGTTTTTATTGAACAAAAATAACTGAATCTCACTAATAACACCAAGTTTTGTGATGGTTTAAACTTATCCTATTCTCACTCCCCTTCCATATCAGCAGTACTCTTAAAAACCAACAGCCCATAATCATGGTGAAAAACAAATGCCTTGCAGGAATAGGTGGAAGCAGTATAGAGCTGGAGATACTTCTAAGCCCCTTTCTCAGAGAATTATTAATTGACCTGTTGGCTATTCTCTGAAATATCCCACTTAAAAGAATGTCCTTATTTTAGGAGCTTATTCAGTTTTAAAAGACTTTGCCTAAGGGCCTTGGTCAAAGACAATTGCAGGCAATTATGGCCGCCTAGAGCAGTGACACCAGTTAGGGCAAATAGTAGATCATCCAAAAAACTTAAAAGTAGAAGCTTTTGAATGGGATGTCCATAGAAATTTTGAAAAGCTATGAATTGTTCCTGATAATTTGAAGTCCAGGTGTGTAGGGTTGTGTGCATGCCCAGAGTTGTGCACATACTGAAGAAAGATCTGAGAAGGCCTTTATTTCTCATGAGTGGATGACCTTCAGGCTTTACAGAAGCAGGAAATAAATACTAAGACAGAGTTTTTAACTGTAAGGCTGAGTGTTGAAGGCATGCCTTGACAAACATACAGAGCCTGTAGCAAAGACTAAGAAACTTATTAGTTCCAAGCATTTAAGGAAATATTGGTCCAATCATTGGATGATCACAAGGATAATCAATTAAATACTTCTATGGCTACACATCACAAAGAAAAAGACTTTCCAGAATTTGACCAGAACAGTCACTAAGCAAGCAAACAACAACTTTTAGAAAAACAGCAAACCTGAGGATGGTGGAGCTCTGCTATCCAGAGTTGCTACATTATTTAAAATGTTCTGTTTTCAAACAAAATATGCAAGACATGCAATGAAATAAGAAAATAAAGCCCACTCACGGGAAAAAGCAATCAATAGAAACTAACCCTGAAGAACTCCAGACATGGACTTAATAGACAAAGACACTAAGCCAGCTATTTTAAATATAGTCAGAGTAACTGTGTCTAGAGAACTAAAGGAATGTATGAGAATGATGTCTCACTAAGGACAGAATTTAAATAAAAAGATAGATGTAAAAAAGTGTCTATGGGATGCCTGTGGGGCTCAGCTGGTTAAGCATCTGCCTTTGGCTCAGGACTTGATCCCAAGGTCCTGGGATCAAGTTCCATATTGGCATCCTTGCACAGCAGGGAGGAGCCTGCTTCTCCTTCTGCCAGCTGTTGCCCCTGCTTGTGCATGTGCTCTCTCCCTCTCTCTCTCTGTCTTTCTGACAAATAAATAAAATATCTTTAAAAAAGAATAAAATAAAAAAGAGTCTAATAGAAATTCATTAATTGTAAAGTAAAATAACTAAAATGAAAAATTCACTAAAGAAATTCAAAATCAGACTCAAGAAGGCAGAAGAAAGAATCATTAAACTTGAAGATAGATCAATTGAAATTACCCAGCCTGGGGAAAAGAAAGAAAAAGGAATGAAGAGAAATGAACACAGCCTAAGAAATCTGTGGGATGGCATCAAAAGTACCAAAAATATGCATGCGGAGAGTCCCAAAATGAAAGGAGAGAGACAAGAGTCAGAAAAAAAAATTTAGAAAAACAATGGAACAATGCCATAAAACTTCCCAAATCTGATGAAAATCATTAATCTAACATCCAAGAAGCTCAACAAATTCCAAATAAGACAATCTGAGAAACATCAATACCTAGACACATCAAAATGAAGCTGTCTGAAGACAAAGAGAAAATCTTGAAAACAGAAAGAGGGAACCAATTTTTCATGTATAAGTGTCCTCAATAAAATTAACAATCATTTTTTCATCAGAAACTATAGTGGTCAGAACACAGTTGATATGGCCTAGTCAGCGCTAACAGAAAAAGATTGTCAGCCAAGAATTCTATATCCAACAAAATTATTCTTTAAAAATGAAAGAGAGGATTCAGAGGCAAGATGACAGAGGAGTAGGAGACCCTATTTCAACTAGTTCCCTGAATCATGCTGGACATCTACCAGAGCACTCTGAACATCCATGAAATCATCCTGAGAAATAAGATTATACACTTTTGGATTTCTACAGGGGCAGAGGTTCATCATTGGAGAGGTACAGAAGAGTTGGGAGTGCACAGACTGATATCAGAAGATAAACAGAAGGGGGAGGGAGCCACCAGAAGCTAGACATTGGAAAGTAATACCCCAGTGCAAAAGTGCCCTGCACTTGAGGACCAGCAATAGCCTGGAGACCAGTGGCTGTGAGAGGGGAAGAGATTGATAATAGCACTCAAACAGAACAAAGGGGCTTGAGGGAAAATTGCTGGGACCGGGCAGCTGCAAGTGCGGACCTAAGCCCACTGTCCTGGGACCGGCCACGGCTGCCACCTGCCTAGGCCTGAGAGGGCCCAGCATGGACTTGAGTCACAGCCACCTCCACTGCCTCCACTCTTACCAGGGCTGAGAAAACCCAGTGCAGACTCAAGTCAGTGGTCCCGGGAGTGGCAGCCACCAGGACTGGGCTCACCTGGATCAGTATCACTCATAGTTTTGGTGGCACAGGGGAACAGAGATAAGCAGGGCATCGGGCAACCACTGAGATGGTTGCTGGAGGTGCACACTGACTGTGGAAGGCTGCAGTATTCAACAGAGCTTGCCAAAGGGGAGTCTGTGAGTTCTGGACTATTCAGAGAGGAGCTGACTGTGACTTCTCTCTGAGGCAGAGGTCTGGGTGCAGACAGTTTACTTTGCTCTGACTGTTCAAAAAGCCTTAAAAAGCTGCCAGAGAACAAAAGCCTTCAGAGAACAAAAGACCCAAAAACTAGTTAACAGGGAGCTCAGTCTGATAGGGGGCAGGGCTACTCTGCCCAAACAGGATTGACTGAAAAACAGTGCAGCAGGTACCTCCACCAGAAAACAAACTAAAAGAACAAGAGGACAACAACCACAGGGCCCCCATAAAACTGTAAAACCCCAACACCAGGGGAAAACAGTATATTAAGCTCCTGGTATTGCCTCACAATCTGTATGTTTCCAAGATACAACTTTTCTCTTTCTCTTTTTTTAACTCTTTCCCATGATTCCTGTTCTTTTATTTTTTTACCTACTTACCATTTCAACTAGATGTTTAATACAACATATCTCATAGTAACATTTTAACTTAAACTTTTTCATACATATATATTTTTCTTTTTCTTTTTTTTATAAATATAGATATAAGCTTCAGTGTAGGACTTTTCTTCCCTATTTAATACTACCTTTATATATATATATACCAGTTTTAATTTCCCTGTATCTCTGGAAAGTTGAGTTTTCTAACAAATATAATAAGATACACTCAGGAAAAACAGAAACACCTTTCCTTCCCCACATCGAGGGATTATAACCACCTTCCCATCACCCCACCCCCTTTTATTTGGGTTTTCTGTGGTTTTTTTTTTTCTTTTGTCAGTCTTTTTGTTTGTTTTTGTTTTTGTCCTTTATAAATCTTACTCTTGGGCTCATTTTGGTTTTTTTTTTTTTCTTTTTATTTTTCCTTCTTTTCTTTTTGGTGATGACTTCCAATTGCTCCAGAACTTCCCAGGGTGCACCTTGCCTGCATAGTGGTAGATACTTTCAGCTATACATCTCCTCAACCACAACTCAACAGAATGACAAGGAAGAGGAATTCCCAACAAAGAAAAGCCCAGAGACAATGGCCTCTTCAACAGATCTAATGGATATGGACCTAAGCAAGATGTCAAAAATAGACTTCAGGGTAGCAGTTATGAAGACAATAGTCAGGCTGGAGAAAACTCTTAATGGCAACAGGGATTCATTAAAGACAGAAGTGAGAACAGATCCGGCAGAACTTAAAAATTCTATCAATGAGATCCAATCTAATCTAGACACTCTAACAGTTAGGGTAAATGAGGCAGAAGAATGAATTAATGATCCTGAAGACCAACTGATAGAAGAGAAAGAGCAAAAAGAGACAGGGAACAAACAGCCTAATATCTATGAAAACAGAATTAGAGAAATAAATAACACCATGAAACATTCCAATGTCAGAATTATTGGGATCTCTGAGGGGGTGGAGAGAGAGAGAGGACTAGAAGATATATTTGACCAAATCATAATTAAGAGCTTTCCTAATCCGGGGAATGAAACAAGTAATCCTGCCCTAGAGGCAGAGAGGACATCCCCCAAGATCAATGAGGGCAGATCAACCACCAGGTGTGTAATAGTAAAACTCGCAAATCTTAGAATGAAGGAAACCATTTTTAAGGGGAGTTAGGAGGAAGAGATTCCTCATGTACAGAGGTAGGAACACCAGTATAATGTCACACCTGTCCACAGAGACAGGGTAAGCCAGAAAGGGCTGGCAAGACATATTCAGGATACCAAATGAGGAAAAAAAAAATGCATCCAAGAATTCCTTATCTGGCAAAGCTGTCATTCAGAATGGACGGAAAGATAAGAAGCTTCCAGGACAAACAGAGACTGAGGGAATATATGACCACTAAGCCAGCCTTGTAAGAAATATTAAGGGAGGGGTCTATAAAAGGAGAAAGACCCCAAAAGTGATACAGAACAGAGATATACAGAGACAATCCATAAAAACAAGGAATTTACAGGTAACATGATGACAATAAAATCTTATCTGTCAATAATCACTCTAAACATGAATAGCCTAAATGCCTCCATAAAACAGCACAGGATTGCACATTGGATAAAAAGAAAGAACCAAACTATATGCTGTCTATAAGAGACTCATTTTGAATCTAAAGATACATCCAGACTGAAGCGAAGAGATGGAGAAATATCTTTCATGCCAACAGACCACAAAAAATGCTGGAGTAGCAATTCTCATATCAGCCAAATTAGATTTTAAGCAAAAGACTGTAGTTAAAGATACAGAAGGACACTATATCAATCTTAAAGCGTCTATGCAACAAGAAGATCTAACAATTTTAAATATTTATGCCTCCAACATGGGAACAGCCAACTACATAAGCCAACTGTTAACCAAAGTAAAGAAACAATTAATATTCATAATACATTAATTGTAGGAGACCATAACACTCCACTCTCAGCAATAGACAGATCAATTAAACAGAAAATCGACAGAGAAACAAGACAATTGAATGACACCCTGGACCTAATGGACCTCATAGATATATACAGAACATTCCACCCTAAAACAACAGAATACTCATTCTTCTCAAATGCACATGGAACTTTCTCCAGAATAGAGCACATACCAGATCACAGATCAGTTCTCAACCAATACCAAAAGGTTGAGATTATTCCCTGCATATTCTTAGATCACAAGGTTGTGAAACTGGAACTCAATCACGAGAAAAAGTTTAGAAGGAATTCAAACACTTGGAAGCTACAGACCAGCCTGCTCAAGAATATTTGGGTAAACCAGGAAATCAAAGAACTTAAGCAATTCATGGAAATCAATGAGAATGAAAACATATTGGTTCAAAACCTATGGGATACAGAATACACCAACTCTCCTCACACCTTAATGAACTGGAAACTAAAAAACAAATTAAGCTAACCATATGCACAAGAAGGGAAATAATCAAGAGTAGAGCAGAGATCAGTGAGATAGAAACTAGAGATAAAGTAGAACACGTCAATGAAACTAGAAGATGGTTCTTTGAAAGAATCAAAAAGATCAATAAACCACTGGCCAAACTTACCCAAAAGAAAAGAGAAAGGGCCCAAATTAATAAAATTATGAATGAAAGGGGGGAGATGATGACTAACACCAAGAAAATAGAAACAATCATCAGATATTATTATCAACAGCTAAATGCAAATAATATAAGCAACCTAGAGGAAACAGATGCATTCCTGGAATCCCATAAACTACCAAGACTGAAACAGGAAGAAATTGACAACAAGAATAGACCAATAACAAGTAATGAGATTGAAGTAGTGATCAAAAACCTTGCAAAAATATATATATATATCCAAGGCCTAATGGATTCCCTGGGGAATTCTACCAAACATTCAAAGAAGAAATAATACCTATTCTCCTGAAGCTGTTTCAAAAAAAATAGAAACAGACGGAAAACTTCCAGGCTCATTCTATGAGGCCAGCATTTCCTTGATCCCAAAACCAGGCAAAGACCCCATCAAAAAGGAGAATTTCAGACCAATACCCCTGATTAATACAGATGCCAAAATTCTCAACAATATCCTAGTTAGTAGGTTCCAACAGTACATTAAAAATATTATCCATCATGACCAGGTGGGATTTATGCTTGGGATGCAAGGGTGCTTCAACATTTGCAAATCAATCAGTGTGATAGAACACGTAAATAAGAGAAGAGACAAGAGCCACATGGTCCCCTCAATTGATGCAGAAAATGCATTTGACAAAATACAGCATCCTTTCCTGATAAAAACTCTTCAGTGTATATAGAGGGAACATTCCTCAACTTCAGAAAATCCATCTATGAAAAACACACAGTGAATATAATTTTCAATGGGGAAAAGCTGAGAGCTTTCCAACTGAAATCAGGAACATGGCAAGAATGCCCACTCTCACCACTACTATTCAACATACTACAAAGTCCTAGCAACAGCAATCAGACAACAAAAATAAATAAAAGTATTCAAATTGGCAGAGAAAAGTCAAACCCTCCTTCTTCAGAGATGACATGATACTGTATGTGGAAAATCCAAAGCCTTCACCCCCAAATTACTGGAACTCATATAGCAATTCAGTAATGTGTCAGGATAAAAAAATAAATGCACAGAAATCAGTTGCTTGCTTATACACTAGTAATGTGTCAGGATAAAAAAATAAATGCACAGAAATCAGTTGCTTGCTTATACACTAACAATGTGACTATACAAAGAGAAAGTAGAGAATCAATTCCATTTACAACAGCACCAAAAACCATAAGATACCTTGGAATAAACCTAACCAAAGAGGTAAAGGATCTCTACTCTAGGAACAACAAAACACTCATGAAAGAAATTGAAGAATACACAAAAAGATGGGAAAGTATTCCATACTCATGGATCAAAAGAATAAACATTTTTAAAATGTCTATGCTGCCCAGAGCAATCTATACTTTCAACACCATCCTAATCAAAATACCAATGACATTTTTCAAAGTGCTGAAACAAACAATCCTAAAATTTGTATGGAACCAGAAAAGACCCAGAATCGCCAGAGCAATGTTGTAAAAGAAAAATAAAGCTGGGGGCATCACGTTGCCTGATTTCAAGCTATATTACAAATCTGTGATTACCAAGACATCATGGTACTGGCACAAAAACAGACATCTAGATCAATGGAACGGAATAGAGAGCTCAGATATGGATTCTCAACTCTATGGTCAAATAATCTTCAAAAAAGCAAGATAAAATATCCAGTGGAAGAAAGACAGACTCTTCAATAAATACTGCTGGGATAGTTGGACAGCTATATACAGAAGAATGAAATTCGACCATTCTCTTACACCATACACAAAGATAAACTCTAAATAGCTCGACCTCAGTGTGAGACAGGAACCCATCAAAATCCTAGAAGAGAACATAGGCAGTAACCTCTTCAACATCGGCCACAGGAAATTCTTTCAAGACACATCTCCAAAGGCAAGGGAAACAAAAGCAAAAATGAACTTTTGGAACTTCATCAAGATAAAAAGCTTCTGCATGGCAAAGGAAACAGTCAACAAAACAAAGAGGCAATGCACAGAATAGAAGATATTTGCAAATGACACTACAGACAAAGGGCTGATATTCAAGATCTATAAAGAACTCCTCAAACTCAACACCCAAAAAACAAATAATCATGTCAAAAAATGGACAGAAGACATGAACAGACACTTCTCCAATGTAGACATACAAATGGCTGACAGACACATGAAAAAATGTTCATCATCATTAGCCATCAGGGAAATTAAAATCAAAACCACACTGAGATACCACATTACACCTGTTAGAATGACAAAAATTGACAAGGCAAGAAACAACAAATGTTGGAGAAATTGTGGAGAAAGGGGAACCCTCTTACTTTGTTGATGGGAGCGCAAGTTGGTGCAGCCACTTTGGAAAACAGTATGGAGTTTCCTCAAAAGTTAAAAATAGAGCTACCTTATGACCCAGCAATTGGACTATTATGTATTTACCCCAGTGATACAGATGTAGTGAAAAGAATGACCACATGCACCTAAATGTTCATAGCAGCAATGTCCACAATATCCAAACTGTGGGAAGAGCCAGATGTCCTTCAAAAGATGAATGGATAAGAAGATGTGGTCCATATGCACAGTGGAATATTACTCAGCCATCAGAAAAGATGAATACCCAATCTTTTCATCAACATGGATGAGACTGAAGGAGATTATGCTAAGTGAAATAAGTCAAGCAGAGAAAGTCAATTATTATAAGGTTTCACTTATATGTGGAACATAAGGAATAGCATGGAGGACATTATGAGAATGAAGGGAAAAATGAAGGAGGTGGAATTGGGGTGAGAGATGAATCATGAGAGACTATGACCTCTGGGAAACAAAGGGTTTTAGAAGGGAGAGGGGTGGAGGGATGGGTGAACCTAGTGATGGGTATTAAGGAAGGCAAGAATTGCATGGAGCACTGGTTATTATACACAAACAATGAATCATGGAACACTACATCAAAAACTACTGATGTGCTGTATGATGACTAACATAACATAATAAAAATAAATAAATAATAAAAAATGAAAACAAGGGAGAAATTAAGATATTGCATGAAACGAAAATAATAAACCTATTTGATAGGCACAAAATATATACATATTTAATTTGTGTGACAATAAAAGCACAAAGAATGTGATAAGAAATGAAGCTATATAGGAGTAAAGTTGTTGTATAGCTTTAACATTAAGTTTGTATTAATATGAAAAAATAGTTTTGGGGCCTCTGGGTGGCTCAGTGGGTTAAATCCTCTGCCTTCGGCTTGGGTCATGATCCCAGGGTCCTGGGATCAAGCCCCACATCAGTCTCTCAGCTCAGCGGGGAGCCTGCTTCCTCTCTCTCTGCCTACCTCTCTGCCTACTTGTGATCTCTGTCTGTCAAATAAATAAATAAAACCTTTAAAAATAAAAAAATAAAAACAAAAAATATGAAAAAATCATTTTAAGTTAAAATGTTAATTTTAAATTATTTTTTATTTTTTAATAAACATATAATGTATTATTAGCTCCAGGGGTACAGGTCTGTGAATCGCCAGGTTTACACACTTCACAGCACTCACCATAGCACATACCCTCCCCAATGTCCATAACCCCACCACCCTCTCCCTACCCCCCTCCCCCTGGCAACCCTCAGTTTGTTTTGTGAGATTAAGAGTTAGATTAAGAGTCTCTTATGGTTTGTCTCCCTCCCGATCCCATCTTGTTTCATAAAATGTTCATTTTAATTTATATGGCAATCATTAAGAAAATAACTGAAAAAAAGCAAAGAAATGTAAAGGGATTTAAAAATGGTACACTGGAAAATATCATTTAACATAAAAGAAAGCAGAAATGGAAAAACAGAGGAACAAAAAGAACAGAAGGTAAATAAAAATCACAAATCACACACAATTAAATAGATTTTTTTTTAATGAAAGACCTCTCAAATGTATGTATGTATGCATGTATTTATCAGAGAGAGAGAGAGAGAGCAAGAGAGTGAGGACAAGCAAGAAGAAGAGCAGGCTGAGACAGAAGCAGGATCCCGCCAAGCAAGAAGCCCAATGTGGTACTTGATCCCAGGACCCTGGGATCATGACCTGAGTGAAAGGCAAACGTCTAACCAACTGAACCTCCCAGGCATCCCCTCTCAAATGTCTTTTTTTTTTAATCTTATCATTTATTTTTATTTTTTTATTATTTTTTATTTCTTTTCAGCGTAACAGTATTCATTGTTTTTGCACCACACCCAGTGCTCCATGCAATACGTGCCCTTCTCAATACCCACCACCTGGTTCCCCCAACCTCCCACCCCCTGCCCCTTCAAAACCCTCAGGTTGTTTTTCAGAGTCCGTAGTCTCTCATGGTTCACCTCCCCTTCCAATTTCCCTCAACTCCCTTCTCTCCATCTCCTCATGTCCTCCATCTTATTTGTTATGCTCCACAAATAAGTGAAACCATATGATACTTGACTCTCTCTGCTTGACTTATTTCACTCAACATAATCTCTTCCAGTCCCTCTCAAATGTCTTAAAATAGTAATGGATATTATGAAGTTCTAATAAGGTAATATATTAATCAGAATTTTCCAAACATATTTGGATACAGAACTGTTTTTTCAAAGATTATTCCACAAGTCTAATGTTCCATTCAGAATACTCTTTAAGCCATACTACATTATATCTTTATAATACAGAATAATAGAAATCTGCTATCTCTTTTATGATTCATAATTCATAAGCTCGAAAATGAATTTTGATAGTATGCTCAGGAACTGAGAATGAAATTTCTTACTGTTTCTCTTATAAAAATAAAAAATAAAGATGAGAATTTTATTTATTTTTGAAAGCTCATATTGGCACATAATATAAATGGCAAAGTAGAACAGAATCAAGCCAAAAGTACAGTGAGAGAAAGGGAAGTAGTTGTTTGGGCTTTTGAAGCTTATAAGCTTTGAATTACTAACCACTTATAAGCTTTGTAACACTGGTTAAATTAATCTAGTTAAGTTTCCATTTCCTCCTCTAAAATAGAAGGTAATACACTGAACCCATAGGATGACTGAGACAAGTAGAAGACATAAATATCTAATTATGTCAAACTTCTTATTATGGCATCAGGCACATGGTAAACACTCAAGTATTACTCATATTTGATTCCATGGGTAGCATGAGTAACATTTTACATTAAGTGCAATAAATTCTTGCATCAACATCCTACTAGTGCCATGGCTCATTCTCAGAATACTTACAAGGCATTTATTTTTCAGCTTTTTTTGTATAAATTTTGCTATTAAATAATGACTGCATCCATTAGCGAAAATGCAGTAGCTATTATACAAGTACATGGTTCGTGTGGAAGTTGTGAGCTATAGCTACTCTTTCAGGTTAAAAGGCATGCCAGAGCAATGCTTATCTGTACAGAGATAGGCAGTGAGAGAACAAAATGTTATGTGTAAGAGGTGGCTGTAAGTCACCACTGCCACATCCATCTCCTTCCCAGGGAATGTAAACCAAAGAATTAAAATAATACCTACTATTTATTGAGTAGGTAGTATGTGCTTGAGCCACACTTTACCCACATCACCTCATTTTATCTTCAGAGCAGCTTTATGAGATTGTAAAGCTGCTATCTTATCCTTAAAAGGTAAGTATTATTATCCCTGTTCTGCTAATGAGAAAACTCAACCTAGGAGAACTGACTTGTATTCTTCAGAAAATGTATTCAGCATTTGTGAAGGTTAAACTAGAAAATGCGTACAAAGCATTTAGTATAATTCTTAGCACATGGTAAGTATTCAATAAATATTAGTTATTATTATTCTAACTATGAGCTCATCAGGTTAGATATACTAATAGTTTTCTCATATGTAAAAATAGGGATAATAATGCTACTTACTTCATAGAAATGTGAGAATCAAATGAGATTTTGTATGCACGGCACCTGCACATATTAACTGCTTGATAAATGTTAGCTATTATTACCTTCATTTTACATACATGGAAGCTGAAGCACAGAAAACATTAATCAGCTTTTCCAAGGTCATAAGAACAATTATAGATCCATGTCTGAATCCAGTTGCTTGAGACAATAGCGTGGATGTTTAACCATAAAGTATTACTAATTCTTCAGCTGATTAGAGTTAGAGACAGTGTTCTGCAAAGTACCATTTAAATGCACATATGCCCTCTGGGAAGGGAAGGAGGACCCATTGCCTTCTCTTATTAGCACATCAGCACAAACTGATTCCTAAATTCAGCTAATTGTCATTTCAGAAGGCCCAGAAAGACTGTCCAGAGGAGAAAAGAGATGGGACTGCAACATTAAATGAGAGTTAAGTGGAGTTAATCATAGCAGCTATAAGCCTTAGGTTACAGAATATGGACATTATGTCATGTAGAGGAAGTTCCGGACAAAGAATACCTAAATGAGTGGGTACCAAAACTTAATACCTCCAAAGACCAGTTCATTTGATTGACTGTTTTTGTTAGACTAAATGCTAGGTTTTCAATTTAAGTTTCATGATGAAATACTGTATTTCTGAGCCTACTTAATTTAATCCGCCACAGCTGGACCAGGAAAAATAGGACAATTGTGTCCAACTCCACAACCAGCCCAGATTCCTGCCTAGATGGAAGGGATGAAGCTCAGTTTATACTCTCAAAGGTATTGTACATAGGCCTTCAACTGCCCGACAAGTCAAACCTCAGGTCAACAAACTTCTTTTCATAATTCCTTATTTTACCCTTTTCCTTTCCATTGCCCATTTTGGTTGCTTACCCACAAGCCTAAACTGAAAGTCCTCTGTTATGCAGTACCTTGACATCTGATGAAACTGGGAAAGTCTCAAGTGGCCCAATGGCATGTTCTTCTCCCTTCTCTGTTCCTGAGGATGAAGTATCCAAGCTAAACAACCCTCCATACCAAGTAGTTCAGGCACAGTTTCTGTTTATCTCAAAATAATGGGTTTCAGTTCCCTGCAAGCCCATGGAATTATTTAAACAATCCAATTTTCCTGCAGGTACTAGATGTCACTTCATCCTCTTGATAGCCTCCCTCCCACATCCCCTTGTTTTTCACTTTGTTCCCAAGTATAATCCCCATGTGGCCCTGCAAGGCATGCTGTGCCTTATTCCCAGGCTGTGAGTATATGTGACTAACAAATTCTTGTCCATCTAATCTGTCCAGTATCCAGTGTCATGTGATTGAAAATCCCCATAAACTTAAGACAGAAATCACTCCCTTATCCATGATGTGAATAGGAAACAAAACAATTGGCCTCATGAATTAAATGGCCCCACCATGACCAACAACACCTGGTTAACTTTACCTAACTCTTCTTGGCTAACTAGCTATCTCCATGACATGATGAAGGACAGACACCTAAAACAGAACTGTGAATTGCTGGTGGGCTTGTGCTTTGGCCTAAGCAACATTTTGTTGTTTTGGGGGGATGTTACCCTCTCCACCCTAAAATGTTTTTGTTCTCAAAATGAAAATTGCTGTTAACTGACTATGCTTTAGCATGATGTATTGCCAGGTTCAACCTGTGTTTGGAAAGTGGCCTCTAAGGCT
Organism: Lontra canadensis; assembly: GCF_010015895.1. Lineage (NCBI taxonomy): Eukaryota > Metazoa > Chordata > Mammalia > Carnivora > Mustelidae > Lontra > Lontra canadensis. The sequence continues at coordinate 4,881,047 of NW_022631075.1, read as the reverse complement.
CTTGTCTATACATGTGGTGATAACATAGCACTTTAACCAGTCAGCACTTGAGTTCTGCTTACCACAGATAAGGCTAGAGCTCTCTGGGCACCACATATAGCCTTATGACCATCAGTGGCTTCTTGGGACAACCATATGGACATTGTTTGTGATTATGCACCCTTAGGATTGGCTCAGCCTATTTCTTAAGCTATGTAAAAGAAAGAGACCCACCGGAGAATTAATCATGGCACCCTGTTGCCTAACAAGAGTCCTTACTGTTAAGGCAGGTGGCAGCCTTCTTCACCTCTTGTACTGCTGTTTCTCTTGCACGTTGGTGTCCCTGACCCCCAAAGAAATCAAGGTGCAAATTTATGACAGTCTATAGACCAGGTGCTGAAGAGAAAAGAAAAGAGGGAAGAGTATTTGGTACCAGTCCCTCCAGAAACACCAAAGAAGGGAAGTTAATCACTCTCCCAATACAAAACCCCTAGCCAATGTGCCTGGGATTTGTTTAGGGCTGCTGCTTACTTTAATGTAAAGGGGTAATATTGCAATCATGAGGCTTAATGACCCCTACCTGGTGCATAAACAAAATTGCCATATATGTACCCTGATCCAGGGAGACTAACATGCCCCGGAGAAGGAAGAGGCAGTCTATGAAGTAAACCACTGAGCACTCAAACCTTTCCCAAAACCAACCAGAAGGTCTGTACTATGGGTAATCTAATGCAGAAAGAAACTGAAATTAGTGTTTTCACGTGGCTAGAAGTCCAACATATTCTGAGGGAATTAGTACAGAGAGAAAAGGGGAAAAATAGCCTTTAAGTGGTACATTGCAGTCCAAACGCCTGGTAGACACCAGAACCCTAAAATACCTCTGCTACCACTGCCTGTGACTATAACAAAAAGATCCTGATCCTCAAGGTTATAGGGGAAAACATACATGACACCCTTGTGACACAGTGAAGAGGTTAATTGAAACGTGATTTAAGCCTGGGGTCCTTAAACCTTGTAAAGCACCCACTGTGTGGGGGAGGTCCCTAACCCTAACAATATTGATTTGAAGCTCTCTTTTTTTTTTATTTATTTGACAGATAGAGATCACAAGTAGGCAGAGAGGCAGGCAGAGAGAGAGGGGGAAGCAGGCTCCCTGCTGAGCAGAAAGCCTGATGCAGTGCTCAATCCCAGGACCCTCAGATCATGACCTGATCCAAAAGCAGAGGCTTTAACCCACTAAGCCACCCAGGTGCCCCGTGAAGCTCTCTTTTTGACATAATGTAAAAATGTAAAAATACAAAAATATGTAAAAATGTAAATGTAATGTAAAATGTAAATGTACATTTACAAAAAAATGTAAACTACATTTTAATGCAATTTAAATTCTGTAATTTATGCAATTTAAATTACATGTAAATATAAACTACATTGTAAACTACAACTACAAAATTTATAAGTATAAAAATGTAAATGTAAAATGTAAATGTAAAAAAAAAACCAAAAAATGTAAAAATACATTTACAATATAAGCAGGATAGAGGGAATGCCTCATGAGTTATATCTAAGTGAGACAGGGAAATAGGAAAGAAAGAAGCCTGGATATAAGAGAAAAAACAAAGAACTGAAATAGAGGTCCACAACTTGACCCAGTTAGAAATTCTAAATTTGCTAAAAGAATTTACACAAGAAAAAAGATACAATATTGCTGATTGGCTTTTGCACATCTGCAGCATAGGTTCTGAATTAACTTAAATAGCTGCCAAAATGTACCCACTGGCAAATCTTCATGACCTTAATCAATACTGGGGCTCAGTTTACAATTATACCTGGGGATCTCACTAAATTTAAACATGGCCTATGCTGTAATCTTAGAAAAGTTACTGAATATAAAATATGATATATATAGCATAACATAATATATATCTTAACCATTGGAACTATTCCTTAGCCTAAATTCCCTCATGGTTATAACACCCCTCAATACCATAGTACCCATAAGCTAATTTTAGGACAAACTTACAGTAAGTATAGATACTCTGACACAATGGGTAATAAACTAAGTCTTTCAACAAATAATCCAATCAAGAAACGGGCAGAATACATGAACAGACATTTCTCCAAAGAAAACATCCAAATGGCCAACAGATGGGGAACCCTCCTATACTGTTGGTGGAAATGCACGCTGGTGCAGCCACTCTGGGAAACAATATGGAAGATCTTCAAAAAGTTGATAACAGAGCTACCCTACAACCCAGCAATTGCACTAGTGTGTATTTATCCTAAAGACACAAATGTAGTGATCTGAAGGGGCACATGCACCCGAATGTTTACAGCAGCAATGTCCACAATAGCCAAACTATGGAAAGAACCTAGATGTCCATCAACAGATGAATGGATAAAGAAGATGTGATACACACACACACACACACACACACACACACACACACACACACACTGGAATACTATGCAGCCATCAAAAATGAAATCTTGCCATTTTCAATAGCATGGTTAGAACTAGAGGGTATTATGCTAAGTGAAATAAGTCAGAGAAGGACAATTATCATATGATCTCTCTGATATGAGGAATTCGAGAGGCAGGATGGGAGGTTTAGGGGGTAGGGAGGGAAAAAATAAACAAAATGGGACTAGGGAGGGAGACAAACCATAAGAGACTTAATCCCAGGAAACAAACTGAGGGTTGCTGGGGGATGGGAGTGGGGAGGAATAGGGTGGCTAGATTACGGACATTTGGGAGGGTATGTGCTATGGTGAGTGCTGTGAATTCTGTAAGACTGATGATTCACAGACCTGTACCCCTGAAGCAAATAATACATTATATGTTAATTAAAAAAAAAAAAACTAAGTCTTTCACATGGCTTGAGAAAGTAGGATTCCCTGGATCATATCCCCAATTACAGTAGGTAACATGGCTCAATATAAATTAAAACAGAGCTTTGAAGAATTAAAACCCATCATACAAGACTATTTAGTGAAGGAGCGATTGTTCCCACTGTTTCTCTATTTAACAGTCCAATTGCATGTTCTTAAGCTTGGAATGAATGGCACCCCACAGTGGTTAACCCAACCTTAATGCTGTAGTCATTAAGGCCCATCATATCTAATACCCAACATTATCAAAATTACTAATTTCATCCAATCAGTAACTGGTATATTTTGCTATTAGAGATTTGGCCAAAGTGTCCTGTTTGGTACCTATTTCAACACACTTATCAATCATACTTCTCTTTCACATCCAAAAGAAAGTGATACTTGCCTACTCATGAGGTACCTCAGCAGCCTTGCCATCACATACAATGTTTATAGGCAATACCTTAACTATATCAACCTTTCTCCATGAGCACAGGTATGACATTACATGGATGATATCCTCTTAGAAAATTCATTTGACACATTTATTCAAAACAGAGAAATATAAAAGGGCTCACAAAAAAGATGCACCATTGTCCCATACATAGTGTAATGGCCATGTCACTACCTTGGTTAAATTCTTAAAAATTATTGGTACCCTAAGAGTCATTCCTACCTAACACTGTTAAGAGAAAACTATCAATCTTTGCACCCTCAGCATTAAAAGATGGCCAACATCTTTTTAAGTCTTTTTGGGCTCTGGAGGCAACATATTCCTCATTCCAAAATTGTATTTAATCTCAGTTATGCTGTCATTGAAAATCAGCCCACTATATGTGTCACCCCCTCCAAAAAAGGCTCTGAGAATCTTTCCAAATAGCCATAGAACAGGCTTCATTTTAGAGGCTTTAACAAGCCCCTCTAATGCCTCCCAGAATCTCTGGCCACCCAAGTTGCCCACAGACTTCTGATGCAAAAAATTGTTCTCCCTGGCCATCTGTTATACACCATCAGAGCAGCAATTGCTGGCCACCTACTTGGCTCTTTTGGAAGTTTAGGCTCTCACAGGCCCTGGACCCACAACCCTCTGCACTCAAAAAACCGTTATACTTCGGGTTATAGAAGCAGCACCTTGAAAGCTTAGCATGACTCTAAAGGCCCCTTTGCTACAGAATGGAGCTAAACCTGGTCCTCCTGGCACATCCCACCTGCAGGAAAGAGCAGACTCCATTTCCTGCTCTTAGTCCCTTGCCAGAGGCCATGGCTACCCAGAGAGTCCCTTGGGATCAACTGAATGAACAGCAATAGAGGTTCATACATTTCAAGACAATATTGACATGATATAAGTAACAGAGCTCAATAAGGGGTTGCTCCTCTTTCATCCCTTAACTGGATGTCCTGGATGAGGCACCAGACCTAAAGCTCAACACAACTAACCACACTTCATACAGTAACTTCAACACTAGATGCTCTGGCCAGCAAATGTCCCCACCTACAAATTCTTTTCAACTGCCTAAGAGTTGTCCCCTCTGGGGTAAAGAACTCTGGGAATATCTTGCCTCACCAATATCTAAAATATAAATCAAGGTAACAGATACTATGATACTAAGGCCATAATATAAGAATGCTTCTTATTTACTTCAGAGCTCCAGACATTGCTGATAGTGACCAAGACACTCATTTCACATCTTATAATACACAAAGCTTAGATCCTGAAGAAGGTATTCAATGGCACTTCCACCTCTCCCATAGGTCCCAGGAAACCAGTTTAACTGAGGAATAATGGGTTCCTCAAATAATTCCTATTTAAAAAGGGTGAAATGGACCCCTTCTAGGTATCAATATTGCCACAGGCATTGGTTAACTTCATGCCCCATTAACACATGTACTCCCTACTTCAATGCCACATAGGTCTCTTAATTGCCTTAACTGGTCTTAAATAGGGACATCTCTAAAGTTCATGGTTTTTACTACCCCTTCACTATGTGGTCCTCTTCTCTTTGGTCAAGAGCCTACTTGATTTCTTAAGGTGACCCTTCACCTATTCCCTAGAAGTTGTAGTCATCACCTAGGTTTAAATTGATATCAAGGGATCAATTGTTGTATAGGGCCTAAAATTAAGACCCAATATTATGTGCTGTCATGATATCTGACAAAACTGGGAGGGCCTCAAATGATCTAACTATAAGTTGCCCTCCTTAGTATGTTCCCACAGGTAATGTCCCATAGCCAAACAATCCTCCTTATCAATATGACCAGGCATGGATCCTGCTTTTCCCTGAGTAGTGGATTTCAGTTCCTTGCCATCCCACAGAATTATTCAAACAAGCTAAGCATAAACCAAGAGGAATCACACCTCCTTCATACTACAAAACCTGCCCCCTATAGGCAGTGGTGGTTTGCTCTGTTCTTAAGAACAACCCCTGTGTGGCCCTGTGTGATATTATGTGCTCTCTTCCCCTGGGCTGTCTGTATATATGACTAATAATTACTGTCAATCTTGTCTGCCCAGCATTGGATATCATATGTTTTGTCATATTCATAACTCTAGGGCAGGAATGTCTTCCTCACCAATAGAGTAAATAAGTGATTAAAACACACCCTTTCATTGAGCCATCAATAAGCACAAATGAACACCAAACACTAATGAACACATCTCTGTGCTTTCATGAAAGCCTGTCCTCTGCTAGGTGTGGAAAACAGAAGGGAGTAGGGAACAAATTTCATTTGGAAGAAATACAAGCTATATCAGGGTAAATGTGGATCATGTGGGAAAATGACATACAAATGAGTTATATTTGAGAAATATAGACTTCACGATCTTCCTTATCCCAGACTAAAATTGTGAGTCATCAGAATTAACAGTATTAAAGTAAAAAGAGAGCAATGTAGAGGAGTTTAAATACCACTTTCCAAAATGTTCCTAAGGAACTTATGAGACAGGAGGTAAATGACTTAAAAGAGCAAGATAGCAGGTGGATAATGCACAAACATGTGTTTAAATAGAAATGGGAGTTTTATTTAAACGGAGGAAAATGTGCATCTGTAAGAATTAGAACTAGAGAGAAAAGGTCTGTTATAGACAGGCAAGCACCGTTTCTTTGTTCTTTTATTGTTACACAGGTCCGCAGATCCTAAAGAGCAATGGGTCCATGCAATGAATATAAGAGCTCAATAGCAGCTGTTAGAACCATTCAACCTACTAGGAATCTAAGATTACTTCAGGCTCTTTTAAAAATGGATTGAGTTAAGCTTCCCCCTTCAATTTGAAACCTGGTAGCCTAAAATAGGAAAAAAAAATTAACTTAGGAAAATCTGATCAATTAGTGCAGGTATTTCCAGGAAATTGCATCATAATTTTTGCAGCAAGCATGAACTAGGCTTCAGATGGCAACATCATACTTCCAGAGCAGGTGAATACTCCTAGTTCTGTAAGTCAAAGTCTTCACCCCTCTTATGAAACCAGCATTGGAGTAAGAAACAAATATAAGAATCATTGTGGGAGCTCCTGGGTCGCTCAGTGGGATAAGCCTCTGCCTTCGGCCCAGGTCATGATCGAGCCCCACATTGGGCTCTCTGCTCACCGGGAAGCCTGCTCCCCCCTCTCTCTCTGCCTGCCTCTCTGCCTACTTGTGATCTCTCTCTCTCTGTGAAATAAATAAAAAATCTTTAAAAATTGTTTTAAAGAATCATTGTGATTTTCCTCCCTGGAAGCATTTTTGGTTTAACTACAACAGATTTCTAATACCCATTATACAAGGGCTGGACGCTCTTGTGATTGCAATGAAATTCCCTCCTGCCCTGCTATCTCTGAATTTGAGATTTCCTTGTCTGAACCTGGAATAATTCCACTTTGCTTTTCACTTTATTCTAGAACTAGTATAGTTTTTGAAGTTTGTATCAAATAAAATAAATAAATGCATTCAAAGCACTAATATAACTTACTGTCAAGTGGCAGGTGTTAATTTTGATTGGTTTAGGAATTTTAAGTTGGGAAGTCAAGAAATGAAGGATATTGTCTTTGGTTTTATTATTTTTTTCTCATCACAGCATCTAGCAGAATTCTAAGCACATAGTAAGTGCAAATAAATTCATGATTGTTTTTCTACTAAATGTGCAAATACATGACTCTACAAATTGCTCCCATTCAGAGTTTTTTTTTCCAGCATGATCCATATTTAATCAGAAAATATACAAACCCACACCCAATGCTGGGGAATAAGACCTTTACAACTGTTTCCTGTATTCCTTCCTTAATAATATGTATTTACTAGCCTTTTTCTCCTGGATTGGGTAAAGAGAATTCTGCTTACTGGCACAGGATGTAGCCTAGTAATATGGTTCCAAATCTGTATATTGTAGACTCCTGGGCAACTAAGAAGTTATTTATTATAACTGGCATATGAATCTAAAAGCAACTTATAATCACCTGCTCCACAAAGAATAGAACAATATTGAATTGATAGGAGTAAAATAGAAGTAAAAAACAAGGGTCTTTTTCCATAAAATCAGTTGAGACATACTGGCCTAGATAAACTCTAGATACTCTTCTGATCCAATAGTTCCACTGACAATGAAATATAAAACAATTAACAAGTGCTTTCTACATTCCCAAAAGTAAATTTTAAATTCAAAACTCCGACATATCATATCACCCCTGATTTTGCAATATTCCCTGTAGTTTAATGACAAAAGTCTCCAAATGTTAACAAAATCTTTGATTCTTTTCATTTTTAAAAACATGAACATATGCAAAAACAAGATACAACATTGCATCCAAAATTCAATCTCAAAAAGACCATAGAAAAACAAAGTGAAATTATGGCTAATGTGTATTTTCTTCTTTATACATTTTTATATTTCAAAAATTTCTAAAACAAAAATAATTTTTGTAATAAACAAATGTTTTCTAGGTTCTCTTAGGAGAAGGGCATCAGAGAATAATAATGTGTTGTTCCAAATCCTTTTGGATTTGGACATTTATATTTATATTTATATTTATATTAGGACATGCTGATTATCAAATCACATTTAACTTTCCTCTTGGGATTACTTCATATATTGTTATATAAGTCATTGCTACTGAAAAGCTAAAGTAATCAGAATGTTTTGGAGGCTTGTGCATTTGTGTCTTTGGTCTTCTGCTTGCATAAGAGCAAGAAAGGACAAGTGAAGGAGACTCTACTAAGGACTTATTAAAATTTTCAGCTAATCAATTCAACCTCCACAAAAAAGCCCAAAATAGGATCAGTATCATTTAGACCTAAGTCACTCTACCTTCATCCAAGATCCAAAAGTCCCTGCTGAGTCATCATACATAAGTGTATGCTATTAGAAGAGGAACAATAAAAAACTATACAATCATCTCAATAGATGAAGAAAAATAAAGCATCTGTTCACAATAAAAATTCTCAACAAAGTGAGGGAACATACAACTAAGGAGGTAAAAGACCTATATGCTGAAAACTGTAAAACACTGTTGAAAGAAATTGAAGACAACACAAATGGAAATACCATGCTCATGGGTTGGAAGAATCAAAATCATTAAAATATCTGTACTACCAAAAGTAATCTACAGAATAATATCATTTTTACAGAACTAGAATAAATAAGCCCAAAATTGTATGAAACCACAAAAGACCTCAAATAGCCGAAGCAATCTTGACAAAAAAAGCAAAGCTGAAGGTATCATAATACCAGATTTCAAGATATGCTACAAAGCTACAGTCATCAAAATAGCAGGTACTTGCAGAAAAATAGTCATATACATCAATGGAGCAAGATAGAGAGTCCTGAAATAAATGCTTATATGGTCAATCCATGAAAAAGGAAGCAAGAATATACAATGTAGGAAAGACAGTCTTTTCAATAAATGGCATGGAAAAATGGACAGTTGCATGCAAAAGAATGAAACTGTAGTATTTTCTTATACCACACTCAAAAATAAAATCAAAATGGATTAAATACCTAAATGTGAGACCTGAAATCAAGCACCTTGGGTCAGGCCTTTAGGGAAACCTCAGAGAGATCAAAACAGACAAACAGAAGTTCTGCTACCTGTAAAAACAGGTACCCACACCAAGAATGTGAGTTCTATCTTCAAGACAACTAGTGTACCAGGGAGGAGAGAAGGGCAAAGCCAGCTGAAACAGCACAAAGCTCTACTTCCATGTTTAAACTTACTTTTTCTCAATTCTGCCTTTTTCTTGTTACTGCTTAGTTGCTGTAAACTTTTATTTTCCAGTTCTAAAAAAAATATTTTGGAAGTTTTCATTCATTTTTCAGTATTTATCTGGAGATACTGGCCCTTGGAGTTTCCTCCTCTACCATTTTCTCTTTCTGATCATTTTGTGAAAGTAGCAGATGGATGATGGGATATGGTCAGAAGGAGGCAGAAGCACTGATCAAAGGTGATATGACTCTTGCTTTTACACTATTTTACCAATTATGGATCACTCCCATTGTGTTGAATACATAAGAGGCTTGACAGATGTGACTCTCATGATAGTTTATTATTGTTGAAGGCCAAGTCACCTTTTGGGTTGCAATATTAGTAATAAAAGGAGAGAATAAATGTGTGATTCTGACACATAATCTATATACAGAAGAGATCAGAGGTCTAGTCAGATTTGGAAGATAATTTAGAAGTAAAAAAAAAGTAATATTGCAGGTTGGGGCCCTCTGGAAGCAAATTTTAACATTTGGAAGGAAGAGGGAGGAAGGAGAATTGGGCACAGTGTAAAGTCAAACTGTGATGCAGATCTACCAATTTTTGGTCAATTCCACTAGGAACTCTGTACCATTTATGGCCCTTTGGATTTGGGCCATGGTGGGCCAAAATGAATGGACATTTCTATCTCACCTCAGTCAATCATTGGCTTTGGGGTGACCCTGGAAGAATATTATTTCAAACAGGTGATTCTCCACAGGTGAGTAACTACCTAGAACTGCTGACAACTGAGACAATATGTCCTTCCTTGCTGGGTCTGAATGATACATCTCTGAGAAGACTATAAGCAGAATTTCTAATCCATATTAGGTGCATGTTAATATAACTGGAATCATTCCATATACAGATGGCACTATGAAAAGAAGTGTATAATGCAAAGTTTAAAGTTTAATTGAATAGGGATATATATTATAAAAAATAATTCCATTTCAAAGCCCTTCACTCATGCTTCTTAAGAAAGTAGATTTTAAGTCAAGTCTCAAAGGAAATTTTTAAAAATTTGGTAATGGAAGGAAGGTCTGTAAAGAAGGAGTTATACTAAGATGGGAGATGTCAATATATTATTTAATTACAATTTTTGTTTGCCTTTTTTTTTCCCAAAGATGATCTGGGGACAGAATAGATGCAGACTTCTCACTGAAAATTTATTTTAAAAAAAGAGATTTTTTTCATTTATTCAACAGAGAGAGACACAGTGAGAGAGGGAACACAAGTAGGGGGAGTGGGAGAGGGAGAAACAGGCTTCCCACAGAGCAGGGAGCCCAATGCTGGGGTCGTAGATCCCAGGAACCTGGGATCACGACCTGAGGTGAAGGCAGACACTTAATGACTGAGCCAACCAGGTGCCCCTCACTGAAAATTTCTTTAGGTATACCACATTAGAAGACTATAGAGCATCTCATTTTGTTATTTTAATTCACTACCCTTTTCTTTTTTATTTAAATTCAAATTAGTTAACAGATAGTACATTATTTGTTTCAGTGGTAGAATTTAGTGATTCATCAGTTGCATATAATGAGCACCCAGTGCTCATTTCATCAAGTGCCCCCCTTAATGCCCACCACCCAATTACCCCATCCCCCCACCTACCTCCCCTCCAGGAACCCTTAGTTTGTTCCCTATATTTAAGAGTCTCTAATGGTTTTACTTTATTTTTCCTTCCCTTCCCCTATGTTCATCTATTTGGTTTCTTAAATTCCACATATGAATGAAATCATAGGGTATTTAGCTTTCTCTGACTGACATTTCACTTAACATAATACACTATTGTCCCATCCACATCATTGCAAATGGCAAGATTTCATTCTTTTGGATGGCTGAGTAAATTTCATTTTATATATATATATATATATATATATATATATAAAATATTATTTATATAATATATAATATATACACATAGTATATATTTTATGTTATATTAATTTATATATAACATAATATCATATGATATATTTATTATATATTATTATATTTATTGTGTATTATATTTATTATAAATATTATATAATATATAATTAATCAATAGAGCATATGTTAATATATTATATAATTATTATATTAATTATGTAATTATAATTATATTTATATTTTATATAATATATTTATATGTTATTTATTTTATTTTTTATATTTATTATATTATATTGTATTTATATATTATATATAATATATACTATATACATTTATGTATTATATATTATATTATATGTGCTATATATTAATTATTTTATATATTATTTATATATTTCATATATTATATATAATATATATTTTTATATAATTGATTATAATTATATAATTAGTATAATATATTTTATATGATAAATTATATATAATTTATATATAATAATATAATATATTTTATATGATAAATCATATATGATTATAAATTATAATTATAATATATAATTATATAAATCATAATTTTTTATTTATTTTAATTACTTTATTATATAATTAAAATTATAAATATATTTATATAATTATATTTTTAAGATTATATTTATATAATTATGATTATACTTATAAGTACATATACTTATAAATATAATCATAATTGTATGTTTATATATAATTATATAAATTATAATTTATAATCATATATGATTTATCATATAAAATATATTATATTATTATATAATAATTATTATATTATATAATAATATATGTTTCAATTATATATGAAATATATATCTATTATATAATAGTTATAATATATTATATACTAATTAATATATATTAACATATAGTGTAATATATAAATATATAATATATAAAAATAATATAAATATAGATTTAGATATCCATCTATATATAAGATATATATATATCTCACATCTTTCCATTCATCAATTCATTACCCTTTTCAAATAAAACTAAGCATGAAAGTACCCCTCTGTTACTCATAAAGTGGCATTAAGAACACATAATCTACATTGAATCCCTGAAAAATAGTCATTCCCATTTAATGACCGTGCCAAATAAAACTGTAAAAAACAGCATGTTTCATATTTTCCAAAAATGTGACATTGCTGATCAAAAAGTTGAAAGGTATCATATCATAAACATAATGCTTCTCTCTGGAGCACCTGAATGGTTCAGTTGGTTTAGCATCTAACTCTTGGTTTCAGCTCAGGTCATGATTGGGGGTACTGGGATAGAGCCCCACATCAGGCTCCATGTTCAGCAAAGAGTCTACTTGAGGATCCTCTCCCTTTCCCCCTACCCCTTTCCCCACTCATGCTCACTCTTTCTCTCTCTTTCTTAAATAAACAAATAAAGTCTTTTTAAAAATAATGCTTCTTCCTGATTTGTTATGGAAAATGTACAAAAATACTAAGCAAAATAAACAACCATCAATACTAGTTAATGATGATATGCTAGGTATCAATAAGCTCTGATTTCAAAATTAGTAATTTCTGTCTTCTAAGTCTGTAAATCTTCTTTTTGTCCTGCTATCCATTGTTATAAGAGAACACATATATTCTTTGTCATTAGAAAAATGTGTACTCTTAAAAACTCTGAATAATAGATAAATGTCTCCTTTCTAAAATAAAATGCACCTGGAGGGTTTTAAGGATAAAGTGACTAAGTTGTGGCTCATTTTTCTTCATACCCAAAAGGAAAATATCAAGGCCCCTAGAACATTGGCTCATTTATGAGAGTGAATTTGCCAATGAAATTGATATAACCCTTAACAGATTTTTTTTTCTAAATTTTCAGTTCTTTGCCATTTATCTTTATGATCTCATGGCAATACTCTAAAAGCTTAATAAAATTGAGGAGGGGACAACTTAAAATTTTCATCTGAATCAATAAGTTCCTATAATATATCAATTCAAAATTTAAAAGTTCCTGGGCCAAGCAGTCCTTACTTGTGGTACATTATGCACATCCAAACCTGTATGAAGGATTATTCATGAACAAACATTAAGGGAAATCAGGCCAGTACTAAATATTATACTCTAACAGGAACACCAGAAGCAGCAAAGTCTTCCCAAGTCAATAAACAAAACCATTTTCATATTCATGGGAATGATGTGATCAGGAACAAACAAGTACAAAAAAATTCCTGGTACAGATAATATTTCTATTTCCCTGAAATTATTCAATAGCTCAAGAAGATTTTATATACTGTCCCTTGGAGCTCCATGAAGTCCTACTCTTCCAATAGATTATTTTCTCCATTTTAATTTTAGAAATGTCTACTTTATATCAGAGAGGGAAAAGATTTATTCATTCAGTCGACCATTCAAGAAATAGTTTTAGGGGCACCTGGGTGGCTCAGTGGATTAAGCCACTGTCTTCAGCTCAGGTCATGATCTCGGGGTCCTGGGATGAGCCAGCATTGGGCTCTGTGCTCAGCAGGGAGCCTGCTTCCTCCTCTCTCTCTGCCTGACTCTCTGCCTAGTTGTGACCTCTCTTTCTCTGTCAAATAAATAAATAAAATCTTAAAAAAAAAGAAATAGTTTTAGTGCATCTACTATGGCAGGAAATAGACCAATAAATAATTATTTAATAAATGAAAAGTTGATAGATGGTATGGAAAGGATAAACAAAGAAATAGGAACTATAGGGTAGAAAAGTGGAAGTGTTGCCTCACAGATGGGAAAGACTCAAAGAGAATGCCGTCAGGAACAGAATGATCCAGGATTCTAGGAATCCCAGACTCCTTTCAGAGACTGATGTAAACAGGACAGAGGACATCATAGGATTCATCCAAATAATTTCAGAACACATAATGGAGGTGAAGTTAGGACACTGAGGGGTCCAGAAGAGTGGTGGATCAAAGTCCTAGGCCCTTCCCTTCAGTCTTGCCAATGATTTCTAGGAAAGAAGGTAATTTTATCCTGAATTAATGGAGTTCTGGGACTCCTTCTTGACTTTTCCTGAGTGAGATATAGAGGTCTCCACATAATAAAATAGAACGTGCATTTTTTAACACCTTAGAAACAGTGAACAACTTATTAAATGAAAAACAAAGGAAATGTTTTTACAACTATAAATAAAGCCTCACACCCACACTATTTGAGAGATGGCAAAGACTTGTGGACACACTGACAGACTTTAGTGAATTCTTTTTTTCTTAAAAAACTGTACAAGTTCATGGGGCTAGAAATTGCTGATAGACTTTACTTCATGTCTTACAGATATTTTATTGAATAGCACAATATAAAGCAAAGTACAGTAATCATGTTTAGTTCACATTTATTCTTGAGTTTCTACTATATTTTACTGTCCACCAACATAAAAACAAGTAACCTGAGGCACTGGCAAGACTTTATTGTGGCATTCTTCAGTAACTTTTATATACTGTTTCCTTACATAATTTGAGATGCAATAATGATTTTTGTTATAAATTTCTTCATAAATATTTTTACTGATGGATGATGCATTTATTTAAGCATCAGTGGACAAATAAAGTTATCCACGGGTGACTAACAACCTTGAATAAATACCACTTCACTCAGTTGCTATCCATAGTACCTAAGAAATGCAATTACATGCTGGGACCTATTATCCCAATTAATGGACTGTTTTATATTCACTGTGCATTATACTTCAAACACTTTAGAGGCTTGGCCTTCACTTAGCTACAGGCAAAGTAAATTTTGTAACAAATAACCAAGAAAAGGCTTTCATTTACTTACCAAGATATGTAGTGTGTAATTATACTTTAAGCATAACTAGCCAGGAATCAAAAATGCCCTTTGATTTAAACCACAATAAAAGTATATTTTTAAAGCTGTAACAAATATAAGTTTGTAAGGAACAAGTTGTCATGGTTTGCTGCAACACTGGAGGTTTCATTATCAACTATGTCTATCTTTCTCTTATTGTAAGGATATGGCCAAAGGTTAAATTTGATTATTATTTATTATATTCAGAGAGAGTCTCATTATTTCAGGCATATGAACTAAAAGAGCACAAATACATGGAGGTCTTCAGCTAGCTAGATGGGTGAAAAAAATAAAATAGTCTGCTAAGAAGTACACAATCCCTTGTTGTGTTGCTATTTTGTAAATGTCAGCCTTAGGCTATGTTTTACTGCAATGGAATTTGACCACTGAAGTTTAACTCTACTCCCTCTGGTGGTTTCCAAAGCTGTATTACCAAAGCTATAAAATAAAACACAGTTGTAATTCTTCTCCTTATTGTAAGAAGCATTGATTGCCTCTGATTGTATATTATAGCAAAGGGGCAGTCTATTACATAAATTTATTGCATTTTCTTCCTGATAATTACTGGAAGTTATTGAGCAAGGCAGGGAGTTATAGCCAGTAAGTTCCTGCTCTAGCTGAGGAAGCAAATCTACAGATATTTAGTGGACCTAAATAGCTGTAAACAAAACATCATGTTTACAGATTACTAGAAATTTATAATATACGGTGCATTTGAGGTTTTTCTAAAATCATACTCTCAATTCCACAAATATAGAATTGAAATATGAACTATAGCAAAATGCCATGCTAAGTACAGTATCTTTGTTTTTTTAAGCCAATTTGATAACACTTTAAATGTCAAAAGTCAAACCATCCAAACTTGGTATTTCACTTTCCTAAGACAGAGGAGTTTTGTAAATTTTTTTTAAATGTGTCATGTGTAGCAGATATATCATCTATGGTCCTGTTAATTTCTGTACTTGAAATTATAATTATTTATATATCTAAACTCATCCTTCTTTAGCAGAAAAACTGTCCAATAATCAAAAATATAACCAAATTTAAAAGGATCCAGGTTACTAAAAGAAAAAGATACAAGTTAAAATACAATACTTAATGTCTCTTTCTGCAAAATACAATATATAAAATAAAATATAGGGGCACCTGTGTGGCTCAGTGGGTTAAGCCTCTGCCTTCTGCTCAGGTCATGATCTCAGGGTCCTGGGATCGAGCCCTGCATTGGGCTCTCTGCTCAGCAGGGCACCTGCTTCCCCCTCTCTCTCTGCCTGCATGTGATCTCTCTCACTCTCTGTCAAATAAATAAAATCTTTTTAAAAAGATTTTAAAAATAAAATAAAATATAAAAAAATTAGAAAAATAAAAAAATAAAATATTTAAATATATAAGTATCCAATTCATGCTACCCTAAGTCTGAACTAAAGTTAAACTAAAGTTATATTTATACAACATAACAGTTAATAAAATGTAGATTGGGATTCAGCTAGCACCATTCACTATCTTATCTTATTCATATATTCTAAAATCTAATTGTTTAGATGATTTCTGTCTGATAATGGAAGATTAATTCTTACAAGATCAACATGCCTACAGATAACAATTTGGGGGAAAAAACTCTGAAGACACTAGAGAGCAAGCAAAAGGAGGCAGATACTTTAGGGAGATTATACTTGGAAGGAAAGGGCAAAGGTTGAGTTTTCATATTTTAGAGCTTTTTGCCTAAAGAAAGGCCCAAGGCAGTCCCATCTGAGGTAGATAAAATTGAGTAGAAAACCCAAAACCTTAATGACTTGAAAAAACAAACGAGAGACTTAGGAGCAATGACAATAGCTGGGAAGTGGAGGCAGTAATTCATAAAGAAGAGAGCCCAGAGGGAGGCCCTGAAACTCAGTGTACAAAATCTTCCTATATATCTAGGTCATGATCTCAGTGTTGTGAGATCTAGCTTGTGAGGCCTGCTTAAGACTGTTTCTCTAAAAAGAAGGAAAGAAGGAAGGAAGGAAGGAAGGAAACAGAAATAAAGAAGAAAGAGAATCCCAGCAAAGAAATAAAACTATTTTTAAAAAGCCAAAGGGAAATTGAGAAAGGAAAAGAAAATTTCTGAGACAGAAATTCACCTGAATGGATTTATTACTATCAGATGGGAGATGAAAGAATAAAGGTCAACAAACATGAAGATAGATCAATAGAAATTATCCAACTTAAAGAAAAGAGAAAAATTATTGAGTCTCGATAAACCTAAGGGATAACATCAAAAATTTAAACATACATGTAAATGGAGTATGAGAAGAAGAAAGGAGAGCAATAAAATGGGTTGGGAAAACAAAATATTTGAAGAAAAATGACTAAAATTTTCTCAAAATTTGATGAAAAATGTAAGTGTAGAAATTCACAAAACTCAGCAATCCCCTTACACGTTAATAGAAGGAAAACCATACCAAGGCATACCATGTCATTTTACTGAAAAAGATATAAATAGAAAAACAAAGAAACAAAACAAAAACCAAAAGAAAAATGGTAAATCATATAGGGAAGACCATTTATACAAATTATTATTGATTTTTCATTAGAAATAATGAAGGCAGGGTACAGTGTAATGACATTTTGAGATAAACAAAAACAAAACTAATTTGTTGTAAAGAAAATTCATTAAGTTGAAGGAAAAGGATATCAGATAGAAATTTAGGTCTTCAGAAAGTAATAAAGAACACCATAAAGGGAAATATATGAGCAAATGTAAAAGATTATTTCTCCTCTTAATTACTTTAAAATATATATGGCCATTTAAAACAAAATTATTATATTGTGAGATATGTAGCAAACACAGATGTAATACACATGAAAGCTTTAGCATAAAAGATTCCTAGAACTAAATAGTAATTTTAGCATAGTTTTATGGTACAAGACTAATGTACAAACATCATTTTCACTTTAATAGGCTAGTAACATTTGGAAACTATCATTTTTTTAAAATTGATCATTTATTTATTTATTTGAGAGAGTGAGTGCAGGGGTAAGAGCTTGTGGAGGGGGGAGAGGGAGGGGAAAAATCTTAAGCAGATTCTCCTTTGAGCATGGAGCCTGATGTAGGGCTTAATCTCATGAACCCGAGACCATGACCTGAGTCAAAACCAAGAGTCAGATGCATAACCAACTGAGTTACTCATATCCCCAAGAAATGATCAATTTTAATGCAATTTTATTCAAAAACTGCTGTAAAACATTATAGTAATAATTTTAACAAAAGGTATGTAAAACCTCTGCTGAAAACTACAAAACATTGCTTAAAAAAATCAAAGATCTTAAAAAAATAGAGAGATATACTATGCTCATGGTGTTGGAAAGAGACAACATATACTTTAGTATATGTTAATTCCTCCAAAGTTGTATTTATTTATACATATTAGATAGATAGATAGATGGATAGATAGATATATTGAAAGCTTAGAAGTTGTATATAAATACATGACATGTAGATATTATATAGCTGTCTGTATATTATATATCCAAATATCTATATATTTATATCTCTCCCTATATATAATCTCATCTCTTTTTCTATATCTATATCTGTAGTGTGTGTGTGTGTGTGTGTGTGTAGGCCATTTGGAGACTTTGATAAGTTGTAAAATTTATGTGGATTTGCTGAAGACCTAGATTATCTAAAACAATCTTACAAAAGAATAATGTTGGAGGAATTATACTACTTAAGTTCAACATTTATTATAAAACTACAGGAAATAAGACAATATAACACTGGCATAAGAATTGATAAACATCTGGCCAGACTTATCCAAAAGAAAAGAGAAAGAATCCAAATTAGTAAAATCATGAATGAAAGAAGAGAGATAACAACCAATACCAAGGAAATACAGGCAATTGTTAGAACATATTATGAGAACTATATGCCAACAAATTAGGCAATCTGGAAGAAATGGATGCAGTCCTGGAAACTTATAAACTACCAAGACGGAACAGGAAGCAGTAGAACATCTGAACAGAACAATAACCAGCAAGGAAATCAAAGCAGTACTCAAAAACCTCCCAGAAAACAAGAGTCCAGGGCCAAATTGCTTCCCAGGGGATCCTAAAAAACATTTAAAGAAGAAATAATATCTATTCTATTGAAACTATTTCAAAAACATAGAAATGGAAGGAAAACTTCCAAATTCATTCCATGAGGCCAGCATTACCTTGATCCCCAAACCAGACAAAGACCCCATCAGAAAGGAAAATTACAGACCAATATCCCTGATGAACATGGATGTCAAAATACTCACCAAGATACTAGCCAATAGGATCCTGCATTAAAAGATTATTCACCACAACCCAGTGATATTTATTCCTAGGATGTAAGGCTGCTTTAACATTTGCAACTCAAATAATGTGATAGAGCACATTAATAAAAGAAAAGACAAGAACCATATCATCCTCTCAATTGATGCAGAAAAAAGCACTTGACAAGGTACAGCATATTTTCTTGATTAAAACTCTTCAAAATATAAGGTTAGAGGGAACATACCTCAATATCATAAAAGCCATATGGAAAGCCCACAACAAATATCATTTTTAATGGAGAAAAACTGAGAGCTTTTCCCTTAAGGTCAGGAACATGACGGGTATGCCCACTCTCACACTACTGTTCAACATAGTACGAGAAGTCTTAGCCTCAACAATCAGAAAACAAAAAGAAATAAATGGCATTCGAATTGGCAAAGAAGAAGTCAAACTCTCTCTCTTTGCAGATGACATGATACTTTATGTGGAAAACCCAAAAGATTCCACTCTAAAATTGCTAAACTCATACAGTGATTCAGCAATGTGACAGGATGCAAAACCAATGCATAGAAATCAGTTGCACTTCTATACACTAATAGTGTCTGAAGAAAGGGAAATTAGTGAATCAATCCAATTTATAATTGTACACAAAACCATAAGTTACCTAGGAATAAACCTAACCAAAGAGGTAAAAGATCTGTACTCTAGAAACTACAGAACACTTATGAAAGAAATGGAGGAAGACACAAAGAGATGGAAAAGCATTCCATGCTAGTAGAATATAAGAATAAACATTGTGAAAATGTCTATGCTGCCCAGAGCAACCTACACATTAAATACAATCCTTATCAAAATATGATCAATATTTTTCATAGAACTGCAACAAACAATCTTAAAATTCGTATGCAGCCAGAAAAGACCCCAAATCACCAATGAAACATGGAAAATGAAAAACAAAGCTGGGAGCATCATGTTGCCTGATTTCAAGCTATATTACAAATCTGTGATCACCTAGACAGCATGGTATTGGCACCAAAAGAGACACATAGAACAGTGGAACAGAATAGAGAGCTCAGAAACAGACACTCAATTCTATGGTCAACTAATCTTTGACAAAGTAGGAAAGAATATCCAGTGTGGGGTGGGGGAGACAGTTTCTTCAATAAATGGTGCTGGGAAAATTGGATAGCCACATGCAGAAGAATGAAAGTGGACCATTCTCTTACATCATACACAAAGATAAACTCAAAGTGGATGAAAGACCTCAATGTGAGACAGGAATCCATCAAAATCCTCGAGAACACAGGCAATAACCTCTTTGACCTTGGCCACAGAAACTTCTTCCAAGACATGTCTCTAAAGGCAACAGAAACAAAAGCAAAAATGAACTATTGCAACTTCATCAAGATAAAATGTTTTTGCACAGCAAAGGAAGCAGTCAACAAAACTAAAAGGCAACCCATGGTATGGGAGAAGATACTTGCAAATGACATAAGAGATAAAGGGCTGATAACCAAGATCTATAAAGAACTTATCAAACTCAACCCTCCAAAAATAAATAATCCAGTCAAAAAATAGAAGACAAGAACAGACACGTCTCCAAAGTAGACATACAAATGGCTAACAGATGCATAAAAATTGTTCTACATCACTTGCCATCAGGGAAGTGCAAATAAAAACCACAATGAGATACCACCCTACACCAGTTAGGATGGCCAAAATTAACAAGACAGTGAACAATAAATGTTGGCAAGGATATGAAGAAAGGGAAACCCTCTTACACTGTTGGTGAGAATCGAAGCTGTTACAGGCACTCTGAAAAACAGTATGGAGGTTCCTCAAGATGTTAAAAATATTGACCCAGCAATTGTACTACTGGGTATTTACTCTGAAGATACAGATGTAGTGAAAAGAAGGGGCATGTGCACCCAAACATTTATAGCAGTAATGTCCACAACAGACCAACTGTGGAAAGAAATTAGATGTCTTTCAACAGATGAATGGATAAAAAAGATGTGGTTCGTATATACAAAGGAGTATTAAGGCAGCCAACAGAAATGATGAATACCTACCAATTGCATCAACATGGATGGAACTGGAGGGTATTATGCTAAGTGAAATAAGTAAAGCAGAGAACAACAATTATCATATGGTTTCACTCATATATGGAAAATAAGGAATAGCCCAGAGGACCATAGGGGAAGGGAGGGAAAACCGAATGGGAAGAAATCAGAGAGGGAGACAAACCATGAGAAACTCTGGACTCCATGAAAGAAATTGAGGGTTGCAGAGGGATTGGGTGGGGGGATGGGGTAACTGGGTGATGAGCATTAAGGAGGGCATGTGATCTGATGAGCACAGGGTGTTATGTGCAACTAATGAATCATTGAACACTACATGAAAAACGGTGATGTATTATATGTTGGCTAATTGAATGACATTTAAAAAAAAGAACAAATAAATATATCAAGGGAACAGAACAGAGCATTCAGGAATAAATCCACATTAGAGGTCTATTAATTTTTTTAATGTTTTTTTTATTTTATTTTTAATAAACATATAATATATTTTTATCTCCAGGGGTACAGGTTTGTGAATCATCAGGCTTACACACTTCACAGCACTCGCCATAGCACATACCCTCCCCAATGTTAGAGGTCTATTAATTTTTTACAAAGGCAGCAAAGCAATCCAATAAATGTTTCTAGAATAACCTACCTCACATCATACATAAAAATTAATTTAAGGTGGGTGATAGCCCCAAAGTAAAAACTAAAATTATAAAATTTCTAGTAGAAAATACAGAAGAAAATTGTTACTTGAGGGTTAGCAAAGGTTTTTTTAGACATAACCCAAAAAACAGCAATAATAAATGAAAATGATGAATTTACCTTTATTGAAAGTAAAACTTCTGCTCACTGACAGACACAATTAAGGAAATGGGTGCCCAAAATACAGGCTAGTAGAAAATATTTACAAAGCATAATATGATAAAGGACTCATGACTCGAACTGACATTTTAACAAAAAAGATAAACAAGGGGCCAATAAGAATATGAAAAAATGTTCAACATCATTAATCACCAGGCAAATGTAAATTAAAACCAGAATGATACACCATTACACACCCTCCAGAATAGTTATAATTAAAAGACTTGACAACATCAAATGTTGGCAAAGATGTAGAGTAATCAGAACTCTCATACACTGTTGTTCAGAATGTAAATGATAATAACCACTTTGAAAAAGCATCGGATAAGTTTTTTTTAATAAAACTAAACTTATATTTACACTACCACCTAGAAATTCCACTTCTAGGTATTCCCCCAAGAGAAATGAAAAGAGATCTTCACAAAAAGATATAAGAGAACATTCAAAGTAGCATTATTAATAATATCTAAAATCTGAAATCAATTCAGGTGTCTGTGACCAGAAAAATGGATAGACAAACTGAAATACATTCATACAATAGAATTCTACCCTGTAATAGAAGGGAATAAACCTCTGATAAATACAACATGGATGAATTGCAAAAACACAGACCTAAATGAAAAAAGGCTTACACAAAAGAGTAGAAAAATCAACAGTAATGTTTATATGAAATTCAAGAACAGGTTAAATTTATGAGAATAAATCAGGTAAATGCCTTCTTAGGGTACTAGATGCAGAGACTGACTTAGAGGGACATGCAGGAATTTTCAGAGGTAATGTAAATATTCTGTATCCTCATTAAGTTACCTTCAGGATTAGGTTCGGAAGTATATGCATTGGTTAAAACTTTAGCAAATGTTGCTTAAGATCTGTGTATCTCACTGTAGGTCCATTTTCTTTTGAAAGAAAAATATGTAATCATATATTGAATTCTAGTTAAAAATATTCATGCTGAAATGTTTAGGGATGAAGTATGCCAATGTCAACTTATTTTGAAATGCATCAAAAATAACATATCTTGATGCATCAATAGAGGAAGGGTAAGATAGATAAATGTGTGATAAAGCAAACCTGCCAAAATTATGATTGTAAAATGGTGCTATATAGGTGAGCACTGTGTTATTCTTTCTACTTTCCCATATGTTTGAAATTTTCAGATTTTTAAGTGTTGGAAAAATATATGATTAAAGAGACTTGGCCTTTTAGTTACCTATTGCTAATAAAGAACCTATTCCAAGACCTGTAATTTAAAATAACAACGGTTTTACTTTATCCCACAATTTTGGGAGTCAGGAATACAGACAGGATTTCGCTTGACAATTCTTAATGAGTTGTTGACTGGGATAACTTTAATATTCAGTTAGCAAATAAAGTGATCTGGAAAATAATTGGTTTCACTCATATACAGGACTGGCTAGAAGGCTGGGCACAGCTGGGCCCCTTGCCCTTTTCATATTGTTTCAAGAGCTCTCCTACTGATCTTGCCATCCATATAGTTGGACTTCTTGCATGACAGTTCAGGGTTCTAAGAATCTATTGTGAAAGCTGTCTTTCTTAATGGTTAAGCCATCATATTTTGTTAATCAAAATAATCACAAACCAGCTCAGATTTAAAGAGAGAAATATCAAGTAATTTGTACCTATCTTTAATCTGCCAAACTTAGCATAAGGGCTTTAACTAAAGCAATGTTGGTATTTAAGTGTTTGAACTACTGAATACAAATTTATTGACTTCCCAGTATAAGTATTCAGAATTTAGTGATACATGGTTTGATAACATGATTCCTACCCTCAATGAACTTACAGTTTAGGTTGATAGGGAGAGGAGTAAATATAAACTTACAATACAATATGATAATTACTTTAATAGAGGTATATAAAGTGTAGCTGGGAACATAGGGAAGGGAGAAGGGAGGTGTCAGGGAAATTTTACTAGAAGAGAGAAAAACTCTGTTGATTCTAATTTTACTAGAAGAGGGAAAAACTGTTGATTCTAAAACAGTAGCAAAATTTGCCATACAGATATTAAGAAGATGGTATTCCATAAAGAGAAGAAAAGCATGTTACTTGGAAATCCTTTATTGTCCTTTTTATCCACTACCTAAATAATACTCCCCACTCCTTTATGTCCCACTATAGTTACATGTATTTCCATCATAGCACTTAAATTATCCATTGTATTTATTTAAACACGTATCTCCCCCATTGAAACAAAAGCTCCTTTATGGCAGAGAAGATCACTTACTTATCTCTGTATCTGTGATGAGTGAAAGTTCTCAGTTAATAATTTTTTATGAAAGAGATAAAAAAAATCTCGCAGTTGTTTTGACTTATTTTGGGGTCCAAATTATGGGGATATTTTAGCCTGGAACTTCACAAAATTGTCAAGGTATGTGACTTTAGGCATTGAGCTGGAAACTTTCTTGAAATCCATCTCAAAGTGGGAAAAGAGATGCATTTTAGTATTATAAAATTGCCTCTGTAGAGAGAGCCAAAAGGAAAGAGGCCTCGAGCTCCGTTTCTCACACTGGCACTTCTTCATTCAGAAAAGTGTGAAAGGAATGCACTTGTGATGAACACCAGGGTGTTGTATGTAAAAGATGAGTCACTAAATTCTACACCTGAAACTAATATTACATTGTATGTTAACTAACTGGAATTTAAATAAAAACTGGAAAAAAAAGTAAAGCTCCAATCTTCAATAACAAAAAAACATGAAAGTTAAGGAACTGGAAACATTTCTATAAACGTATGAATAAATGAAAAAATAAAATAAAGCAAATGAAAAAAATAAAACAAATGATGAAATAACTAAATGTCAACATTAATTCCATATGGGAAGGAGGGACACTATGCAAAGCCCTTTATTTTCATTTTTAAAAATTAGAGTAAACAAAAAGCTAACAAATGTTCTATCAACTGAGATGAAAAAAGCTTGTTTCCCCTCTGATCCTCTGCTTGAAGATAGGAGTCAGAGTATGAATAACAACTTCAAAGTTCTTTAGTGAGACAGCCAAAAGCAGAGCGTCCTTTTCTCAGTAGAGCCTTAATGAAATACTTTCATACTAGATTCCCATATGAACCAGGAGTGTCTCAATCATTTCCCTGTCTAGTCAGCAATATTAAAACCTATAACAGGGGATGGTGCAACTGGGTGATGGGCATTAAAGAGGGCATGTGATGTGATGAGTACTGGGTGTTAAAGGAAACTAATAAATTACTGAGCACCACATCTGAAACTAATGATGTACTATAAGTTGGCTAATTGAGTTTAAATATAAATAAATAAATAATAAATAATAAAAACCTATAACAAAGAGACTTCTGTCTCTTCATAAAAATTCAGCTTTACCTGCTACCAAAGACCTTGTAGTAAATTATCATTAAAGAGAATAAAATTATCACTCCTTAGCTCAAGAAGTCTCCTCCAAGGCCATTCTGAAAACCCCAATTATGAGAAAAGCGCAGCCTGAGAAAGCTAGTGTACAATTTTCATATGGTTGTAATGTTCAGAAACACTGGCTGTCACTTAAAGCAATTAATGCTGTAATAAACAAGGACACTTGTGATAGGCAAGTAAGAATTGTGGGCAAAAGAAAAATAAATACAACCATAACTAATATGTTACTGTACATGTTAATAATTGCTCTCTTTGAATTTGTGAGGCAGGGTGGGGGTCATGGGGTCTAGGGAGGGGAAAAAATGAAACAAGATGGGACAGGGAAGGAGACAGATCATAATAGACTCTTAATCCCAGGAAGCAAAATGATGGTTGATGGGGGATGGGAGGGGAGGGATAGGGTGGTTGGGTGATGGACTTTGGGGAGGTATGTGTTATGGTGAGTGCTGTGAATTGTGTTAAGACTAATGATTCACAGACCTGTACCCCTGAAGCAAATAATACATTATATATAATAAAAAAAGAAAAAAATAATTGTCTTCTTTTTAATTTCTTCTTTAGCTACAGATCTTTTATTTCCATCTTTCTCTCTCCTGTTTATATAATTTGAATGCACATTTACTCTGTGAATTTTTTTCATATTAGTAAGATTATATTTTCATTTGAATAAAGATTTATCTATACAGCACACATACTTAGAGCTAAAACTGAAGAAAAACAAAAATGAATTTTGATACATATTTCCAAACTTCTTTTGTCTATAATAGAAATTATTAAAATTGTGCTGTTATTATTATGCATGACAAGCTTCCCTAAATATTGTTGGCTTAACAAATATATATGTCATTTTTACTTTATATTTATTGACACATCATATTACTTTGGAGAAGATAAAGGATTTAACTTTAGTACAAAGCTATTATTGCCCTAATATTTCACAAGTGACTTGCCAATTTCCTCCATTATCATAAAATCCAAATTATCCCTGATGATCAACCAAGTCAGAAGTAAAGACAGAATAAAAGACACCATATTAAAGGAAAATTTAAAATAATTCATCATTGTCCCAGCTTGATTTTAATATAAACAACTTTAGATAAAATATTTAGAATTGTGCCCTTTAATCTTTGTTTTTAAATAAAATGGAATTATAATGTCTTAAGATCTTCTATCCCTAAAAAATCTTTCCTCCCCAAATATTAACATTTATTTTCTGTTCAATGCATATTTTATTGTTTACCAAATATGGGTGATTACTGTTACTTAATAAAAGCTGAACTCCTATAATGTGCCAGTTACCATTTTAATTGTTTCATATAATATTAACAATAACATTAATAATGACAGATAACATTTAACAAGTGTTTACTACTATATCTCTTATATTATTCTAAGTGCTTAAATTCATTTAATTATAAAAATCCTATGAGATAGCATAATTTTTACAATTTTACAGACGAGAATATTGAAGCACATCAAGATTAAGTAACTCACGACACCAAAAGCGAGAGCAAGAACAAAAAAGCTTTTGTTCTTAAAATAACACCAACAAGAAAGTAAAAAGATAACCCACAAAATGGGAGAAACTATTTCCAAGTCATGTATCTGATAAGGGACTTGTATCTCAAAAATATAAAGAACACTTACAATTCAATAATAAATGACAAATAACCCAATTACCCAATTAGAAAATGGGGAAAGGTCTTGAATAGACATCTGTCCAAGGAAGATGTATAAATGATATCATTATTCATCATGGAAATGCAAATCAAAACCATAATAAAATACCACTTCAATCAAATGGGATGGCTAGATAAAAAGTCAGATAATAACAAGAGTTAACAAGGATATAGAAAAAATTAAAATCCTCATGCAATTTTGGTGAACGATGTAAAATGGTACAGTCATTTGGGAAAACAGCCTGGTAGTTCCTCAAATGATTAAATATAGAGTTACTATATGACCTAGCAACTCCACTCCTAGGTATTTATATACCCAAGAGAAATGAAAGCATACACCCATACAAAAACATATACAAATGCTTATAGCAATATTAATCATAATGGCCAAAAAATGGAAGCAACCAAAACACTCATCAGCTTACAAATGGAAAAACAAAATTTGATATATCTATACAATGTAATATTATTCTGCATAAAAAGGAATGAGGCTATAACTCATGCTAAAACATGGATGACTCTCAAAAACATTACACTAATGAAAGAAGTCAGTCACAAAAGACCACATATTATATGATTCCCCATTCATATGAAATGTCCAGACAGGGAAAACTACAAAGACAGAAAATGGATTAATGGTTGCTTAGGGCTATAGCTGAGGGTTGGGGGGTGGAGAGTGGGGGGATGGTGGGATAATAGCTAAAGGATATGAGAGTTTCCTTTTGTGGCAGGGAAAATGTTCTAAAATTGACTGTGGTCGGGCGCCTGGGTGGCTCAGTGGGTTAAGCCGCTGCCTTCGGCTCAGGTCATGATCTCAGAATCCTGGAATAGAGCCCCGCATTGGGCTCTCTGCTCAGCAGGGAGCCTGATTCCTCCTCTTTCTCTGCCTGCCTCTCTGCCTGCTTGTGATCTCTCTGTCAAATAAATAAATTAAAAAAAAAACTTTAAAATTGACTGTGGTGATTGTTACACATATTATATGAATATACTAAAAACAATTTAATTGTAACTGAGTTAATTACATGATATGAATTCTATTTCAATAAAATGGTTTCTTAAAAAAATAGTAAATAACTTGTTCAAGATTTCACAGCTATTAAGTGACAGAACTGGTAATTAAACTCATGCAGTTGAGTTCCTGAGTTCAAAATTTAAGCACAACACCTTTAGACTCTTACAAGTTTTCTTTTGTTTAATCTTTACAGTAATCCAGAGAGTTGGGTACTGTTAATAAATACATGTTCTAGATAAATGAAAAATGAATATATAGACATGGTCGTCACCTTCAGGGAATCTTTAATTAAGCATGAGGAGATACATGCATTTAAAAAAACTAAGCATAACACAAGACAAAATAAAATGAATATTGTAACAGAGGTATGGAATATTGGTAAAAAATGCAAAGAGATCAAAGAAGCATTTGTTATATAAAACTTTTTTGGATCTCATTCAAAAAAATTAGTCTGTAAAACACTGTTACTTTGAAGTGACCAAAAGGGGATTAGAAATAACATTTTTAGAAACTATTCAAAAACCTTCACTTCTCTTTCTATCTTACCCACCCACCATCACATTGACCACAAAATGAAATTCAAACTTCCCTTTGATGATATTTAGGATCTACCACCCTCTGGCTTTAAATGAACTTCTTACGTCATCTAGATCCTAATACACATCCTATGCTTTAGCCATAGTAAGCCATTTCTTTTCAGGCCTTACCACTTCTTGCCATGATTCCAGTATGGAATCCCATTTCTTCCTTCTCTTTTTATCAAAAAGGCAATTTTCATAGCTCAATTGAAATTTCATGCCCTCCATTACGTTATGCAGTCTCTACCTATAGGTAGAGACAATGCATCATATATTCATTTCTCCTTTCTAGAACCTTAAGCACCATAAATGTTTGTTGAATAAATTTCTTCTAATTCCAAAGAACAATTATAAAATTGTTCCATTATACCTATTTTTACTTTTTTTAAAATTTTTTCAGTGTCCCGAGATTCATTGTTTATGCACCACACCCAGTGCTCCATGCAATACATGCCCTACTTAACACCCACCACCAGGCTCACCCATCCCCCCAACTCACTCCCTTCCAAAACCCTCAGTTTGTTTCTCAGAGTCCACAGTCTCTCATGATTCATCTCCCCCTCCAATTTCCCCCAATTCACTTTTCCTTTCCTTCTCCTAATGTCCTCCATGTTATTCCTTATGCTCCACAAGTAAGTGAAACCAGATAATTAACTCTGTCTGCTTCACTTATTTCACTCAGCATAATCTCTTCCAGTCCCATCCATGTGGTTACAAAATTTGGGTATTCATCCTTTCTGATGGAGGCATAATACTCCATTGTATACATGGACCATATCTTCTTTATCCATTCGTCTGTTGAAGGGCATCTTGGCTCTTCCCACAGTTTGGTGACTGTGGCCATTGCTGCTATGAACATTGGGGTACATATGGCCCCTCTTTTCAGTACATCTATATCTTTGGGGTAAATACCCAGTAGTGCAATTGTAGGGTCATAGGGAAGCTCTATTTTTAATTTCTTAAGGAATTTCCACACTGTTTTCCAAAATAGCTTCACCAACTTTCATTCCCACCAACAGTGTAAGAGGGTTCCCCTTTCTCCACATCCTCTCCAACACTTGTTGTTTCCTGTCCTGATAATTTTGGCCATTCTAACTGGTGCAAGCTGGTATCTCAATGTAGTTTTTATTTGAATTTCCCTGATGGCTAGTGATGATGAACATTGTTTCATGTGTCTGTTAGCCATTTGTATGTCTTCATTGGAGAAGTTTCTGTTCATGTCTTCTGCCTATTTTTTTACATGATTATCTGGTTTTTGGGTGTTGAGTTTGAAGAGTTCTTATACATCTTGGATATCAGCCCTTTGTCTGTAGTGTCATTTGTGAATATCTTCTCCCATTCTTTGGGTTGCCTCTTTGTTTTGTTGACTGTTTCCCTTGCTCTGCAGAAGCTTTTTATCTTGATGAAGTCCCAAAAGTTCATTTTTGTTTTCAATTCCTTTGCCTTTGGAGACATGTCTTGAAAGAAGTTGCTGTGTCCAATGTCAAAGAGTTTACTGCCTATGTTACTCCTCTAGGATTTTGAAAGATTCCTACCTCACGTTGAGGTCTTTTTTTTTTTCTCTAAGTATTTTATTTAAATTCCAGTTAATTGATATACAGTGTAATATTAGTTTCAGGTGTACAATATAGTGATTCAACACTTCCCTACAGCACCTGGTGCTCATCACAAGTGTACTCCTTAATCTCCATCATCTATTTCACCCCTCCTTCTGGTAACCATCAGTGTGTTCTCTGTAGGTAAGAGTCTGTTTCTTGGTTTGCCTCACTCTCTCTTCTTTTTGTTTTCCCTTTGCTCATTTGTTTTGTTTCTTAAATTCCACATATGAGTAAAAGCATGTATTTGTCTTTCTCTGACTGACTTATTTCACTTAGCATAATACTTGGTAGCTTCATGCATGTTGCTGGAAATGTATTTCATTCATTTTTATTATACCTGTTCTTATTTAGATGTTAGTGTCACAAGCCTGTTGTAGACTTCATTATCAATTGTCACCTGAAACCATTAGCTTATATATGAACTATAATGCCTCTAGACCAAGTACCTTGAGGACTCTGAATTTATATTTTATCTCTGTTTCTCTAAACTGTGCTTTGTACTCATTAAGCCTATAGTAAAGTGTTATTGAACAAATAAATATCCTAGTGACATAAAACACACATATTGTTATTATACAGATCATATCTCAACAATATAAATAATGGATATAGCATACACTCTTTTAGCTTAAAAGTTGCATAAGTGAAGATCAGTATCTAACAGTGCAAATATTGCTTCACCACTCTCATTTCCCTTAAATTCCACTGTCAATCCTTAATTTTAAGACATTTGTTATCACAGCTGTTTCTTAAATAACTCATCTGGTTATAAAAGAGAATAATGTAAAAACACCTTTAAATGTATGTCAGAAAATGAAGTGTCACCATGAATACTATAATTAAGGCTAAAAAGACAACTAGACTATAAGCACATAATGTTAAGGCTTTTTTATCTCACAGATCTGTGAAGGTAAAAGTTTTCATGATTGTTCTTAGACTATCTATTTTATTTTAGAAAGTTTTGAAAAAAATGTGTCACTGTTTTATAGTGAAATGGCCTAAAATACATATTCTAGTCACTCAGAAATTATTTATATGCTTTTCTCACTGCTAAGTGATTCAAACAATTTCATTTTGAAGTGTCACGCTTGTTGTGTGTGCAATATTAAATGGTGATGTGTGACATTGCCATAATCAAGTGACTTTGATTTTCAAAATTGAAAAAAAATATGGATATTTTAAATAGTGTATTTTAAATAGTATGGACTACAGGGATTTCTGTTCCTGTACAAAAGAGAAAAATCTGGTGTTTGCTCTATACTCTGCAGTTGTAGATATTAAAGGTTCTGGTAGTCAGAAAGAGAGGAGAAGAAATGGAGGGAAGAAGGCTCTCTCTTTTCCAAAAAAAAGCTCTTTTTAAATTTTTTTCTTGCTTTTTCAAGAAATTTACATGACAGAAACATTCTATTTGAAAAGTCAAAAAGAAGAAATAATGCTCCTTCTCAGGAATCCATGCCTCTCTTATTATTATTATTATTATTATTACTATTATTATTATTACTATTATTATTATTACTGTAAATAGAAACATTACATGAGATATATTCTCTTAAATTTTCAATATAATACAGTTATTACTAAATGTAAGCACATCGTTGTACACCTTATCTCTAGAATTTTCGGTCTTACATGACTGAAACTTTATACCCATTAACATAAACTCCCCATTTTCTCCTCCTCCCAGTTGCTGACAACCATCATTTCACTTTCTACTTTGGTGAGTCTCACTACTTTAGATATTTCATAAAAATAAAATCTTGAAATATTTGTCCTTTTGTGACTGGCTTATTTCACTCAGCAGAATATCCTCAAAGTTCATCCAGGCTGTAGCATATGACAGAATTTCCTTCCTTTTTAAGGTTGAATAATATTCCATCATATGTATATACACTTTTCCTTTATTTATTTATCCATCAGTGGACACTTAGATTGTTTCCACATCCTGGCTATTGTAAATATTGCCACAGTGAAATGGTAGTGCAAATATCTCCTCATGATCGTGACTTCAGTTTTTTTTTAATAGCTGGAAGGATTTCTGGATAACATAGTAGTGTGTTTTTAATGTTTTGAGGAACCTCCAAAGTGTTTTCTAGAGCAACTGCAGTATTTTACATCCCCACCAACAATGCACAAAAGTTCCAATTTCTCCACATCTTCATTAATGATTGTGGTTTTCTTTTTTTTTTTAATAATGGTCATTCTAAAGGTGAAAGGTGATATATCATTGTGCTTTTCATTTACATTTCTCTGATGATTAGTGATGTTGAGAATCTTTTCATATCTGATGGCCATTAGTATCTCTTCTTTGGAGAAATATATATCGAAGTTTGCCCATTTTTTTCTTTTTTTAAATTTTACTTTGAACTCCAGTGTAGTCAACATATAGTGTTAATATTAGCCTCAGATATACAAAATAGTGATTCAACAACTGCATCCATCACCCAGTGCTAATCACAAGTGTACTCCTCAATCCCCATTGTCTATTTTACCAATTCCCCTTACCCACCTTCCCTCTGGTAACCATTAGTTTGTTCTCTATAGTAAAGAGTCAGTTTCTTAGTTTGCCTCTCTTTCTTCTTTTTTGCCCTTTGCTCATTTGTTTTGTTTCCTAAATTCCACATATGAGGAAATCACATGGTATTTGTCTTTCCCTGACTTATTTTCTTTAGCATTATACTCTCTAGATAACCCCCATGTCATTGCAAATGGCAAGATTTCATTCTTTTTATGGCTGCATAATATCTCATCATGTATATATGTCACATCTTCTTTATCCATTCATCAATTGACAGACACTTGAGCTGCTTCCATAATTTGGCTATTGTAGATAATGCTACTATAAACACATGGATGCACGTATCCCTTTGAATTAGTGTTTTTGTGTTTCAGGGGCAAATACCCAGTAGTATGAGTGTAGGATCAATAGAGTACTTCTATTTTTAACTTCTTGAGGCACCTCCACACTGTTTTTCAGAATGGCTGAACCAGTTTGCATTCTTACCAACAATGCAAGAGGGTTCCTTTTTCTCCACATCCTCCCCAACACTTGTTTCTTGTGTTTTTTTTTTATTTTAGCCATTCTGACAGGTGTGAGGTGATATCTCATTGTAGGCAGAAGAATTGCAGAGGCATTTCTCTAAAGAAGATATCCAAATAGCCAACAGACACATGGAAAGATGCTCAACCTCACTCATCATCAAGGAAATGCAAATCAAAACTACAATAAGTTATCATCTGACACCTGTTAGCCCATTTTTTAAACAGGTTGCTTCTATGCTGAGATGTAGAAGTTCCTTATATATTTTGGATATTAACCCTTTATCAAATATATGATTTGTAAATATTTTCTCTCATTCCCTTGGTTGCCTTTTCACTCTATTTCTTTTTCAGTGCAGAAACTTTTTTAGTTTGATATAGTCTCACTTGGAATAGGAAAAAGAGAAAGAGCAAGTAGCAGTGGGCAAATGTCTTTATTGGGAGACTAAATGGAATACACAAGCAAAAGACATAAGGTGATTTTATTGGTGTGTTTGAATGTCAGTAAGTCACAGTCAGGAAAGGGAAAGAAGGAACATAATCTAGAGACCAGCCTTATTACATTGGTGCACCTGGTCACCTGGACAGGGTGCTTTAGCCTGTCTGTGGGGATGTTGAGGCAGAAGGAAATTATGAATTTTTTAAAAATTTAAAAGTGTTATTTTTGTGTGTTAAACCTTTGTTGTCATCACAGAGATATATCCCACTTGGTCAAGCTGTCTTATCCTTTTTAATATGATGTTGAATTCTGTTTGCTGGTATTTTATTGAGAATTTTTGCATTTAAATTCATAAGCAATAATGTACTGTAGTATTCTCTGTTTGTTTGATTTTTTTTCTAGCTTTGATAACAGAGTAATACCATCCCCATAAAATGAGTTTGGAAGTACACTATACTCTTTGATTTTTTGGAAGAGTTTGAGAAGGACTGGCATTAATTCTTCTTTAAATGTTTGTAAAATTCACTAGTGAAGCCATCTGGTCCTGGGCTTTTCTTTGTTGGGAGATATTTGATTACTGATCCAATCTCCTTACTAGTTTTAGAAATGTTCGAATTTTCTACTTCATCATGATTAAGTTTTCATAGTTACGTACTTCTAGGCATTTATGCATTTCTTTTAGTTTGGTCAATTTGTTGACATATAACTGTTCATAGTAGTCTCTTTTAATGCTTTTTTATTTCTGTGGCATCAGCTATAATGTCTCCTTTTTCATTTCTGATTTT
Organism: Lontra canadensis; assembly: GCF_010015895.1. NCBI lineage: Eukaryota > Metazoa > Chordata > Mammalia > Carnivora > Mustelidae > Lontra > Lontra canadensis. The sequence goes on along the minus strand of NW_022631075.1, from coordinate 4,846,552 downwards.
GAGATTTTCTTTTTCTTAATCTGTCAATTTTGTTTTCCTTTTTAAAAAAAAACAACTCAGTTTCATTAATTTTTCCATTGTTTTTCTATTCTCTATTTCCTTTATTTCTGCTCTTTTGTTATTTCCTTCCAACAGCTTTAGGCTTAGTTCTTCTTTTTCTATTTCCCTGAGGTGTAGAGTTAGGTTGAGAGTTTTCTTCTTTTATTGTAGACATATATGGCTATAAACTTACTGCTATATTATTGCTTTTGCTGCATCCATAATTCTTAGTATGTTGTATTTTCATTTTCATTTATCTCAAAATACTTTCTAAGTTTGCTTTTGTTTTTGGTTTGACCCATTTGTTGTTCAAGAGTGTGTTGTTTAATTTTGACATATATGTGAATTTTCCAGTTTTCTTTCTGCTCTTGATATCTAGTTTTCATTACATTATAGTTGGAAAAGTTACTTGGTATGATTTCAATCTTCTCAAATTTGCTAAGAATTGTTTTGTGATCTCACATGTGATTTATCCTGGAGAAATGTTCCATGTGTGCTTGAGAGTATGTGTTGTGCTGTTAGGCAGAATGTTCTTTATATACGTTTATGAAGCCTGTTTGGTCTTTAGTATTGTTCAAGTGCTCTGTTTCCTTATTGACCTTCTGTCTGTATGTTCTATCCATTATTGAAAGTGGGATATTGCTATCTCCTACTATTATTGTGTTACTATCTATTTCTCCCTTCAGTTCTGTTACTGTTTGCTTCATATACTTAGGTACTCTGATGTTGAGTGCATGTATATTTATAATTGTTATATCTTTCTAGTGAACTGACCTTTTTATCATTATATTAGGTCTTTCTTTATCTCTTGTGACAGTTTTGGGCTGTGTCTATTTTTGTTTGATGTAAGTGCAGCATGCTTTCTTTTGGTTGCCACATTTGTGGAACAAAATGGAATATATCTTGATTTTTATTCATTCAGCCACTCCATGTCTTTTGGTTGGAAAGTTTAATCCATTTATTTATTTTTTTAAAGATGTTATTTATTTATTTGACAGACAGAGATCACAAGTAGGCAGAGAAGCAGGCAGAGAGAGAAGAGGAAGCAGGCTCCCTGCTGAGCAGAGAGCCCGATGAGGGGCTCAATCCCAGGACTCTGGAATCATGACCTGAGCTGAAGGCAGAGGCTTTTTTTTTTTTAATTTAATCATTTTTTAATTTATTTTCGGAATAACAGTATTCATTGTTTTTGTACCACACCCAGTGCTCCATGCAATCCGTGCCCTCTCCAATACCCACCACCTGGTTCCCCCAACCTCCCACCCCCCCACCTCTTCAAACCCTTCAGATTGTTTTTCAGAGTCCACAGTCTCTCATTGTTCACCTCCCCCTCCAATTTCCCCCAATTCCCTTCTCCTAACTCCCCATGTCCTCCATGCTATTTGCTATGCTCTACAAATAAGTGAAACCATATGATAATTGACTCTCTCTGCTGGACTTACTTCACTCAGCATAATCTCTTCCAGTCCCGTCCATGTTGCTACAAAAGTTGGGTATTCATCCTTTCTGATGGAGGCATAATACTCCATAGTGTATATGGACCACATCTTCCTTATCCATTCTTCCGTTGAAGGGCATCTTGGTTCTTTCTACAGTTTGGCAACCGTGGCCATTGCTGCTATACACATTGGGGTACAGATGGCCCTTCTTTTCACTACATCTGTATCTTTGGGGTAAATACACAGTAGTGCAACTGCAGAGTCATAGGGAAGCTCTATTTTTAATTTCTTGAGGAATCTCCACACTGTTCTCCAAAGAGGCTGCACCAACTTGCATTCCCACCAACAGTGTAAGAGGGTTCCCCTTTCTCCACATCCCCTCCAACACGTGTTGTTTCCTGTCTTGCTAATTTTGGCCATTCTAACTGGTGTAAGGTGATATCTCAATGTGGTTTTAATTTGAATCTCCTTGATGGCTAGTGATGATGAACATTTTTTCATGTGTCTGATATGAAGGCAGAGGCTTTAACCCACTGAGCCACCCAGGCGCCCCAGTTTAATCCATGTATATTTAAATTAATTATTGATAGGAAAACATTTACTATTATTTACTATTGTCATTTTGTTAAGTGTTTTCTATTAGTCTTGTAGTTCCTTTGTCTCTTCCTCTCTTGCTGTATTCCTTTATATTTCATTGATTTTTTCTTGTAGTGACATGCTTTGATTTCTTTCTCTTTTTCTCTTGTATATTTCTTATAGGTGTTTTCTTTGTGGTTACCATGGGGCTTACATAAATCATCTTATACTTATAACAGTTATAATCTATTTTAAACTGGTAACAATTTAGGTTTGGTTGCATACAAAAGTAACACTTATTTCTCTCCTCCTCCAATATATTATGTTACATTTATTACATCTTTCTATGTTATGTATTCATTAACATGTTTATAGGTAGTTATTTTTTATTCTTTTAATTTCTATGCCAGAGTTAAAAGCGATTTATGCATCACTGTTACAGTATTACAGTATTCTCTATTTGTCTATATATTTACATGAGCTTTATACATTCATATCTTTCATGTTACTGTTTAACATATTTTTATTCCAACTTGAAGGACTCTCTTTAGCATTTCTTGTAAGGCAGATCTGGTGGTGAACTCCCTTAGCTTTTGCTTGTCTGGGAATGTCTTTACCTCTCCTTCACTTTTAAGACATTAAGATATTCCTGGATGGGAGGTATTTTAATTTTGGCACTTTGAATATATCATCCTGCTTCTTTCTGGCCTGCACAATTTCTGCTGAGAAATCCACTGATAGTTTTATGGGGATTCCCTTGTACATGATGAGTTGTATTTGTCTTGTTGCTTTCAAAATCCTTTGTCCTTGAATTTTGACAATTTAATTATAATATGTCTCAGTGTGGTCTTTTTCTTAGGGTCAAGTGGTATTCTTCAATCTGGATGCCCATTTCCTTTCCTAAATTTGGAAAAATTTGGCCCATTATTTCTTTAAATGAGTTTTCTGACCCTTTCTCTTTTTTCCTTCTGGAACTCCTGTAATGTGATGTCTCACCCATCCCTTAGGCTTTCTTAATATTTTTTTTATTCTTTTTTATTGTTCTTTTGACTAGATAATTTCAAGTGGCTTATCCTTGAGTTCAGTAATCCTTTCTTCTACTTGATCAAGTCTGCTCCAGAATCCATATAGTGAATTTGTCTGTTCAGTTATTACATTCTTCAGCTCCAAAATTTCTGTTTGATTCTTTTGTGTATTTTCTCTTTTTGTTGAAATTCTTATTTTGTTCATGTAATATTTTCTGAGCTCACTGAGCATCTTCGCAATGGTTATTTTTAATTCTTATATTCAGATAATTCACATACCTCCATTTCTTTAGTGTCAGTCACTGGAAATTCATCTTGTTCTTTTGTTTGGACAATTATTACCTATTCATGTTCCTTGTAACTTTGTGTCAGTATGCATACATTTGAAAAAAAATAAATAAATAAACCAGACACCACTCACAGAATTTATAGACTGACTTTGAACAGAAAAAGACCTTCACCAATCAGCCTGGATAGAGATTCTGAGGGCCTCTCAAACTGTTTCTGTGGATGTATCTTCTCCAACCTTTTATTTTATATTCTTCATAAAGGATTTTTCCAGTTTCTTTTTTTAGGGGCCTGCCATCTCCTGTTCCTTCCAGTATTTGTCTGCTGTACCATGGTCCCTTTGAACCACAGAGTAGTAACCTACCACCCACCTCCTTTTGTTCTCAGTGGTCTCCAGGCATCTATAATATGCTGTGTCCTGTCTACTTCCTAAGTTAGGTAAGACAGAAACCAATTCCTTGGGCAGCTCTCCAAAAAAACCAGAATATTGTATACTTGCTCCACTCTTTGTTCACCCTGAGAGAAAGTCCATTAAGCTATATTCTCTAATTTACCACAGATCCTCTGGAACAGTAGCATGAAGCCCAATTCTAATTTGTTCTCAGTGGCCCCAGGCATCTAGACTATGTCAGATCCTGTCCACACTTGAGACATGTGAGACAGAAACCTATCTCTTGGATCACCCCCAAAAAAGCTGGAATGTTGGATGTATGTTACACTCTTCCTCCCAATGATGTGGTATTGTGCCAGGGAGAAAGAGTATGGTGAGAAGATGTTACAAATTTTCCAACTGGTTTTAGTGTGGATGATTTTGTACTTGCCTGGGGTACAGGAGTCTCTTAATTGGCTTCTGATTTCTCACAAAGGGAAACAGTCCATGTATTGTTGAATTGGTGTCTCTATGAAAGGAAAAAGGGCCCAGAACTTATTAATCTTCCATTGTGCTGATGTCACTTCCATTCATCTTGACTGGTAGTATACAGATAGAATTATTTGGGAATATTATTTTCATTCCAGTAAAATTAAAAGAGATTTCAAAAGAATTATGTCAGATTATGTTTTTCTAGGATCCAAATGTGTGTTTGTCATGCTCTTTTTAACAGCAATCAAAGCACTTAAACTTTGCCCTTCTGCTTTAACAAACCAACATCATTACAGAATGTCCTAGCTAGGTCTCCTTTAATTTTAGTCTAGTTTAGCTTAGCACTTTATTTATTTACTTATTCATTCACCCATTAATTCACCCTTCCATTAATTCATTTATTAACATTCTGCACTTTTGTGAAAGGGCTTAGGAGAAACACAGATTCCAGAGGTAAGCATACTATGACCCAACTCCAACACAACTCACTACCTGTTTTTATTAAAGTGTTATTTGAATACAGCCAAGTTTATTCATATTATCTAAGCATACCTTCATGGTACAATGGCAGAGTTGAGTAGTTGTTATCATGACCATATAGCCCACAAAGCCTAAATATTCCCTATGTGGTCCTTCGCAGAAAAATTTTGTGTATCCCTGTTCTGAACTGTAGTAAGTTCTCATCATTGGCTTGTATAGACATTGTTCTTTATATAAGATAATGGTATTTCTAAATGTTTGCGTTTAAGTTATATTTTTGTGAGTTGAAACATGTTATAGGAACTCCATCTTTAAGTTTTGCCATCCATGAAGGAATCCTTTTCTAGAACAAATAGTACATTGCAGATGTTCTACCAGATTTAAAGTAGCACCCAGATAAAGGTAGATGACATGCCAGTGGAATGGCATCAAAGAGCATTTTGGTCTTAAAAATAATATATATGTCTTTTATAATCCACTATTTTAAAAGTTTCCATTTTGAAAATAAAGTATACACAGAAACATCATATATCAGAGTTAAGACTTTAAATTATGACCACAGAGCTTTAAATAGTGGAATACTTGGCATTCATTTGAAATCTAATTGTGATTATTTCTTAATTTCCTTTTCTATTTCTTTTAAATGTGTATTTTTATATAACAGACTGTTTTAAAGTAAGTTGAAATTTTACCTTTACTTATAATATATTTGTACACACATCATGCACTTTATACATATAAATATATTGTGCATGTTTGCATGAGTAACTGCAAACCAGAGCCCTGTTCCTAACTTATGTATTATATTATTATTTTATCTAAGAACCTTCCAAAATCTTCCTATAGTTGTATCATGTTATTTTTTAAAATTTTCTAAAATGTATCTATTTTAAATAAAGATACCCTTATGAGTAATAAAATGCATTTTATTCAATCATGTGTATATGTTAATAGAATAAATAAATTCAATAATCAACAATATGTTATTCAGCAGCTATTGTAGTAGAAATCATTTGACATGTGGCTTTACTCTTATTCTAATGCTCTAGTTAGAAATGGGAAAAAAACTAAATTCAGTATTTCTCAGAAGTTACATATAATTATTGATATATTAAAAAATCCAACTTTTTATTAACAAAGTTAATCAGCTTCTCTTCTGATTTTTATTGTAAGTAATTATGTCATAGAATGACTTTGCCTACATGATTGGAAAAACACATAGTATTCCAAATTATGTATTCCACCATTTAAAAATGTGCAGTCATGATTAACAATCTCAGCTTTTTATATATAATGCTTATCCATATATCTTATTTTCAAAACACAGAATATGTCATTTTTAATAGTGAATTTTTTTATTACTTTTTAAATTTTTATTTATTTTCAGCATAACAGTATTCATTGTTTTTGCACCACACCCAGTGCTCCATGCAATCCATGCCCTCTCTAATACCCACCACCTGGTTCCCCCAACTTCCCACCCCCCGCCCCTTCAAACCCCTCAGATTGTTTTTCAGAGTCCATAGCCTCTCATGGTTAGGGACTGGAAGAGATTATGCTAAGTGAAATAAGTCAAGCAGAGAGAGTCAATTATCATATGGTTTAATAGTGAATTTTAAAACACATGTTTTATGTTTTAAACACCAAAGGCCTCTTTGGTGTCATTTTGCTGACACACCAAGCCACCTCTAATTGTGTGCTACAACAAAAAAGTTCTCATTTTACAGTTGAAAACCTCCAGAATGTATGCCACTATGCCTAAAACATTTATATTTCTGCTTAACTAAAGGATGGATGCCTCCAATCTTCCCAGTTCTTTATTTTACTAAGCATAACCTGAGTAAAATCAAATGACCCTGGACATATTTTAAAAAGAAATGTTTCTTTGTTAGAAATTCTGTGCACTTTGGCAAAATGATTCTTATGGTGAACAAAAGCTACAGTGGCAATCCATTAATTTAGTGTATATTCTGCTTTTATTAAGCTCAGCTAATACAGATAGCAAGTACAAGAGTTTGTCCCAATCTGAACTTATTGAAACTACTTAAGCAATTGATATGTGAGTAAGTCAAAAGTTGTCCTATTTTAAGATGATGGTTCACTCATCATCTTTATTATTCTAACAACACAAGCAGATTTAATTTACCTTAATTTAATTTAAGCAGTCAACAAACATGAAGACCATTACACCATGTAAAAAGGTACTACATTGGGCACCACCAGTTGTAGATAAATAAAAACCAATATCTGTGAACTGAACCTTTAGAAAACAATAAAGTGCAAATGTCCAAACAGCTATAATATATGGCAAACCATACTGCTTACCATTTAAGTGTTAGAGTACTGGAGGGGTTCAGAAAAGGCAAAAGGGGCATCTGACTGAGGAATCCTGAGACATTTTATGATTGAGGTACCCTTAAAATAAGCTATATCTAAAAAAATTTAAAAATAAAAAATAAAATAAGGCATATCTGATTATAATTATAATTAAATACTGTATTATAGAAATACATATTTAATGTATGTTTCCCTAAGTAGAATTTAAATTTCATGAAAACTATAACTATGTTTGTCTTGTACCCAGCACAATGCCTACAACATTGTAGGTATCCAGTAATTGTTGAATGAATAATATATGAATTAAAGTGCAAATAAAATATTAAAGTAATATGACACATTCTAGTAATACTAGAGGAAAATAATGGAGCTTTATATAATTATTGTAGGGAATTTCCTTTAAGAGTAACCATAAAATAGAGGGAGCATAAGTTCTAGAGCAAGACTGCCTGAGTTTCGATCACGACTCTCATTTATAAGCTGTAACCACAGAAGAGTTATTGAATTTCTCTGTGCTTGATTTTCCTCATGTGTAAAATGAGAACATTAATGGTACAGAACCCATTATCTATTGAGAGGTTAAATGAGATAATGCTAGTATAATACTATAATAGAGCCTGGCATATAGTAAGCACTCAATAAATGTTAATTGTTATCATTACTGCTGCTGGTACTACTAACTACTATCACTGTTATTAAATATCTTAAACTATTATTAAGGGCCAAGGATCCAAAGATGGATAGTACCTCTCCATAGATTTTCTGGGAAAGAGATAAGGAAGTAAGTGATTACAGCAAATATTAACTATTATTTTTAAAGACAAAAAATAAGATTTTTATAATAGTTATTGTGACCAATATAATGTTGCTATACCTGCTATGCACAGATCACCAATCCCCAAGGATTTTAGCCCCAATGAAGTACACTTGATGCTAAAAATAAAACTGCATATCCTAGAAGAGAACACAAGAAGTAACCTCTTTGACATCAGCCATAGTAGCTTCTTAGTAGATATGTGTACTGAGGCAAGGGAAACAAAAGCAAAAATAAAGTATTGGGACTTCATCAAAATAAAAAGCTTCTGCACAGTGAAGGAAAAATCAGCAAAACTAAAAGGGCACCTACAGAATGGGGGAAGATATTTGCAAATGACATATCTGTTAAAGGGCTAGGATCCAAAATACATAACGAACTTACACAACTCAACACTCTAAAAACAAATAATTCAGTTAAAAAATGGGCAGAAGACATGAATAGATATTTCTCCAAAGAAGACATCCAGATAACCAGGAGACACATGAAAAGATGCTCAACATCACTGATCATCAGAGAAATATAAGTCAAAACTATGATGAGATAACACCTCACACTTCTTAGAATGGCTAAAGTTAACAACACAGGAAACAACAGATGTTGGCAAGGACGTGGAGAAAGGGGAATCCTCTTACACTATTGGCGGGAATGCAAACTGGTGCAGCCACCCTGGAAAACAGTATTGAGGTTCCTCAGAAAGTTAAAAATAGAAGTACCCTATGACCTAGCAATTGCGCTACTAGGTATTTACCCAAAGGATACAAAAATACTGATTTGAAGGGATATATGCATCTGATGTGTACAGCAACATTATCAACAATAACCAAATCATGGAAAGAACCCAAATGTTCATTGGCTGATGAATGGATAAAGAAGAGGTGGTGTGTAATGGAATATTACTCAGCCATAAAAAAGAATGAAATCTTGCCATCTAAAACAACATGGATGGAGCGAGATAGTATTATGCTAAGTGAAATAAGTTAGTCAGAGAAAGACAAATACCATATGATTTCACTCATATGTGTAATTTAAGAAACAAAAGAAATGAACATGATGGGGGAGAAAGAGGCAAACCAAGAAATATCTCTTAACAATAGAGAGTAAACTGATGGTTACTAGAATGGAAGTGGGTGGGTGGACAGGTTAAATAGGTGATTGGATTAAGGAGTGTACATGTGTTGAGCACCAAGTATTATATGTAACTTTAAGCACTAAATAGCAAAACTGAAACTAATAATACATTGTACATTAGCTAATTGGGATTTAAATAAAAATTTGGGGAAAGAAAAAATATAACGAGTATTTGGGACCCAAATCCCTTCTTTATCCAAGCTTGGTAGATGCCTGCTATGTCTATTCTCACACCGGCAGAAGTCTGGGGTTTTATTAAGTAGGGCAATCTCTGAACCACAAGAGGCCAGGCACATACTCTCACCCCAACCCTAACCCTAACCCTTAATTCCTAATCCATAACTCTAATTCTAACCATAACCCTAAACCTACCCTCTGAGAGGTCTCTGAAATGTAGGATATCAGGCACATATCCTCACCCTAACCCTAACCACTAACCCTGAACTCCTAACCATAACCATAACCCCTAACCCTAAAGTTATCCCTCTAAAAAGGTCTCTGAACTACAGGCAGGATAGTAAGCACATACCCTCACACGGTCCCTAACCCTAACCCTGACCATTCTTCTGGCCCTAAACCAAACCCGGTGGAATATTACTATATCATCAAAAATATGGAATCTTGCCATTTACAATGATGTGTAATATTCTCTATAGCATATTATGCAATAGAGCATAAAGTTAAATCTCAGTTTTAATAATTTGACTATGGGTATATAAGGACATTAACAAGCTGAATGAAGACATTGAATAGAATTATGTCTTGGGCACCAAAACATATATACAAATACACTATATTTGTATAGTATATTATACTATAGAGAGTATTATGCTAACAGGTCAGTCATAAGAAGACAAATACTGTATGACTTCACATGAGGAATTTTGTACATGGAATTTAAGAAACAAAACAAATGAGCAAAGGGTAGGGGGAAGCAACAAAGAGGCAAACCAAGAAACAGACTCTTAACTACAGAGAACACACTGATGGTTACTAGAGGGGAGGTGGGCAGGGAAAGGGGTGAACAAGATGATGGGGATTAAGGAATACACTTGTGATAAGAACTGGGGTTTGTATGGATGTGCTGAATCACTATATTATACACCAGAATTTAGTATTACACAGTATGATAACCAGCAGGAATTAAAATTAAAAACTTAAAGTTTTTAAGTTTTAGTTTACTTCTTAAATAATTCAAATGCAATTCTACTGTTTGCATTGTTTCAGGGTCATAATTCAATGACCAGTTATCAAGTATGGGAACATCTGTTAATGGACACTATGGTTTGTCAAAATTAGAGGGAACCAAAACTGATATTTACAGAAAGATAATATGTTACAGGAGTATATTTAGGATTAATCTATTAATTTATCTGAATAAATAGTTCATTGTGAAAATGCTAGCAGTAAGTCTACCCATCTTGGGTATAACTAACTTAAATATGAAATTAACTGGAACAAAACTGATGTAATGAATAAATATCACATTATTTTATAAAGTCTACTCTAACAAGACTTCAGGGAGAAATAACTATGACTATTAAATTACATTTAATGAAATTAGCATAAATAAATGAGATTATTTGTCAAAAGCATTATATATCCACTGTTATGCCTTTACTCATTTTAGGAGGAGAGGGAGCAAATTGAACACTATACAGCATTTATTTGTATGTCTGTGTGTGTGCATAAAATACATATATGAAAATGAAGACTTACATGCTCTCTAATCTTGATCTTGCTGAGAAATACATAATATAGTTACAGTAAATACTACATATGTTCCTTTAAAATTAATAAGTATAAATCCCATTATTTGATAAGAAATTAAAATTCAAGGACTTTAGTTAGTTGAAGACATGAGTATATCTGTCTTCAATTATTCCTTCCAACAAAAGATTTTTAACTTTTCATCAGTAAACTTGATCGCAAAGTCCTACCAATTTTCAGGAAAAACACAAAATTTTTTTTTACACTGAAGGAAAGCTAAAACACTGGCAGGGAAAAAAACCAGCACATCACATTTTAGAATTTGGAATATTTCCTTATAATGATATGTTTTGTTGATTCTATTATGGGAATGTAGCAGTAAGCCCTGTGCTGCTTTTTGGATAAAAATACTGAAATAGCAAAAAATGTATATATATTGAAATAGCAAAAGGAAATGTGGGCTTGGGAGAAAATGAAGTAGTCCATTTGGTAATGTTACTTTGTATCTAGGAACCCCTTGATCAATCATCAGAATGTGAAACTTAGACTAGCTGCTACTGTTGGAAATCTTGGGATTTTGGAACATTTGGTCATTGTGCAAGGAAAACAGAAAGAAATAAGCCCAAAGGGAAACAAGGATTTAGTGCTCAGATAATCTATCTAGCACTAAAAGTTCAGGTTTTTCTCCCAGTTTGGTGTGGAAATGCACCAATTCTACATTTTCATTTTTTTTTTTACTTTTTATTTTCAAATAATTTTAGACTTACAGAAAAACGGCAAATACAAGACATAATTCTTTTTTTTTAGAATTTATTTTATTTTATTTTATTTTATGACAGAGAGAGAGACAGTGAGAGAGGGAACACAAGCAGCAGAAGAGGGAGAGGGAGAAGAAGACTCCCCACAGAACAGGGAGCCCAATACAAGGCTCAATCCCAGGACTCTGGGATCACGACCTGAGTTGAAGGCAGACACTTAAGGACTGAGCCACCCAGGCACCCCAAGACATAATTCTATTCAATGTCTTAACTCAGCTTGTTAATGTCCTTATATACCCATAGTCAAATTATTAAAACTGAGATTCAACTTTGGTACACTACTAGTAACTAAACTAGAGGCTTTGGATTTAACCAGTTTTCTAATAATGTATTTTTAATTTTGTAATTTTAGAATTTGTAATTATTGGGACACCTGGGGGGTGTAGTTGGTTAGGCATATCCTACCCTTGGTTTTGGATCGGGTCATGATCTCAGGATTGTGAGGCCAAGCCTTGCATTGGGGTCCATACTCAGCACAGAGTCTACTTGGGATTTGCTCCCTTTGCCCCTCCCCCACCCGGCTCATGCACTCTCTCTCTCAAATAAATCTTTTTTAAAAATATGCATTCCTCTAACAACTAATGATGTTGCATATCTTTCATGTGCCTGTGGGCCATTTATATATCTTCTTTGGAGATATGTCCACCTGGATCCTTTGTCTATTTTATAATTGGGTTATTTGTATGCATATGGTTGAGTTATAAGAGCCCTTTATATATTCTGCATATAAATCCCTTATCAGATAAATCGTGAGGAAATATTTCCTGTCATTCTCTACATTGTCTTCACTTTGTTGATAATGTCTTCTGATCAGCTCTCTGGTGGTCTACTTACCAGGATAATGTCCTTTGAAGCACAGAAGTTTCCAATTTTGATGAAGTCCAGTTATCTTTTTTTAATTGTTTGTCCCTTTGGTGTCATAACTAAAAAACTGTGAGCTAATCCAAGGTCATGAGTATTTATGCCCATTCTTTTCTGAAAATTTTTTAGCTTTAACTTGCATTTAGGTCCATTTTGAGTTGGCTTGTGACTGGCGTGAGGGAGGAGTTAAAGTTCATTCTCACAGCATCATTTGTTGAAAAGACCATTCTTACCCCCGCTGAATGGTCTTGGAACCCTTGTCAAAAAGAAACTGCTCATAGATGCATGAGTTTATTTATGGACTCAGAATTCTGTTCCTTTTCATCTGTATGTCTATCCTTATGCTAGTAACATACTGCCTTGATTACTGCAGGTTTACAGTAAGTTTTGAAATTAAGTGTGAGTCCTCCAACTTAGTTGTTTTTCTTTGGCAATGTTTTTCTGGCTATTTAGGGTCCCTTGCATTTGCATATGAATTTTAAGATTATCTTGTCATTTCTGAAAATTATTGACTCCTTTGATCAATTTTGAGAGTATTTACATATTTAAAATACTTAATCTTCCAGTCCATAAACATGATGTATACTTCCTTTTCCTCTGTTTTCTTCTAAGATTTTCTCTCTCTTGTTAACTTTGCACAGTTTTATTGAGAACTGTCTGTGTCTGTCAGGGTTCTCCAGAGAAAGAGTATATAAACATAAATATAGATCTTAGATACCTGTATATTTACATATAGAGATATATCCACATTTGGAGAGCGAATTAGAGAGAAAGAGAGAGAGAAGAGAGAGATATTTATTTTAAGGAATTGGCTCCTGTGGTTATAGGAGTAGATTAAGCCTGAAATCTTCAAGGCAGGCTAGCAGGCTGGGTATTCTAGCAAGAGTTGATATTGCAGTCTTGAGCTCAAGGTTTGGAAACTACAGCAAAATTTCTCCCTTGCAGTCTGAAGGCAGAATTCCTTCCTCTTCGGGGGACTTCAGTCTTTGCTCCTATGGCCTTCAGTTGACAGGATGAGGCCAACCCACATTATGATATGTAATCTGTTTTAGTCAAAATCTACTGATTAAAATGTAATCACATCTTTTTTAAAAACCTTCAAGCACAGACTAGATATTGTTTGGCAAAACAACTATAGGCAAGCCCAGGTTCACATATAAAATTAACCATTACAGTGTGATTTTCTTACTTTGTTTGGTATTTCACTGGGCTTTTAGAATCAGTGGCTCAATGCTTTTCATCAGTTTTAGAAAATCTTCAGCTATTATATCTTCAAAAATTGCTTATGCTTCATTTTTTTCTCTTTTCAATATGAGACTCCATTACCATATGTGTTAGACTTTCTATATATTTTATGCCCCTTACATTCTGTGTATTGAGTTATTTTGTCTCTGTGCTCTTCAGTCTAGTTATTTACCTGACACATTCTGTTTCCCTAGGTAACTCTTCAGCTGAGCCTAATCTTCTCAAGACCATCCATTGAGTTTAGTTCACTGTATTTTTTAAATTAAAAAATTTTTATTTGGTTCTCTTTTATAATTTTCAGTTTTCTGTTTATGTTTACTGTTGATACTCTTTTATCTTCATAGGCAGTTATTTTAAAGTTTGGTTTTCATAATTTCATTAGAATTTTCTGTGTTTCTCTCTGTGTTGTGTATTGTTTTTCTTTCGCTAATTTGTTTGGTTTTGGTCACTCTATCTCATTTTCTTCATGTGCCTGGTTTTTTATCGAGGGCTGGCTATTGTATATTAACATCATAAAAAAGATATTGAGGTCTGAGATGATGCTGTCTTCCTCCACAGAAGATTTGAATTTGCTTCTGGGAAAAGGGCTAGGATACTAAAACAATACAGATCAATGCAACCCAGTTACAGAGTATGATATTTTTTGAAGCATCCTTTCAGTTTCTGTGTGTTCCAGAGTATTTTTGGCTCACCCTTAATCTGTTACAATCCTTTGGAGTCTCAGCCCCAAGTATAAAGGGTTCATAAGTTTTCCCATTCCTTGGTAAGCCCTAGAGAACTATATAACCTGTGCCCAACTTCTCAGGTTCTCAACAGCTTCTTCGAATATTAGCAGATATCATTTAGGGAAAAGCTGACCCAAAGCAGAACTGGTTTAGTGTTTCCTTGTTCTCTCAGTTCTTGACTCCATAATTCCTCAATATCAGCTTTCTTTAGTCTTCAGATAGATGTTTTAAAACATTTTGTTCATGTCTTCTAGTTGTTCACAGTAGGACAATTGATCAGCACTAGCTAGTCTGTCAGAGGAGGTGAAAGTTTTCCTAAATATGACTTTAATGAAAATTTTCAAACTTCCAGCCACTACGTTGGAACTTGATTGTTCTCTCCTTTTTCTGCCCTAAAGTTCAATTACCCAAAAATAGGCCAAAAGAGAAAGGAGAAAAAAGAAAAATAATGCACAACCTGGATAAATCCTCTGAACAATCAAGAACTAAGTCATTTTAAATTAAAAATAATATGTGCATTAATTAAACTGAAATAATCACTATGATGAATACTGAACACTAATTATTTCTAAAACTTTGTTTTCTTAACTAAACTTTTCATTGATTAGTCCCTCCTTTCTCACTTGATCTAAATGCCACTTCTGTCATATACCACTTCTTATTTATGTGTATTTCTGTTCTGCGGATTCCTCTCTCTCTCTTCCTAATATACTACTCAATATTTTTGCATCTATGTTTCTGATATTGGCCTGTTACTATCCTTTACTTTACTGTTCTTATCAATATTATGTACCAGGGTTATAAAATTCTCATAAAATTAGGAGAAAAAGTCTTTTTTTCTATTTTCTGGCACTGTTTGAATAAAGAAAAGAATCACCTGTACCTGGGGGGTTTGTAAAACATGCCTTTTTAAACCCACTAGATCGAATTCTTTCATAATGTTAATTCAGTGTATTTAATGTTCATAGGACTATTCTGAGTATTTGAGTAATGTTCATAGGACTATTCTGAGTGTTTGAGTAAATTGATCTTATTTTGAAAATACATTTTCTCTGATTTACTTATTTCTCTTAGCGTAATACCCTCTAGTTACATCCACATCATTGTAAATGGCAAGATTTTGGGTTTTTGATGGCTGCATGGTATTCCATACTATATATATGTTGCTTCTTCTTAGAAAGAAGTCCATCTGTTCTTCTTAGTCCATGTCCTTCTTAGAAAGAAGGACATCTGAAAGATGTCCATCTGTTGATGGACATCTAGGTTCTTTCCATAGTTTGGCTATTGTGGACATTGATGCTATAAACGTTTGGGTCACAATGCCCCTTTGGATCACTACATTGTATCTTTAGGGTAAATACACAGTAGTAAAATTGTTGGGTCATAAGGTAGCTCTATTTTCAACTTTTTGAGGAACCTCCATGCTGTTTTCCAGAGTGGTTGCACCAGCTTGCATTCCCACCAATAGTGTAGGTGGGTTCCCCTTTCTCCACATCCTCGCCAACATCTGCCATTTCCTGACTTGTTAATTTTAGCCATCCTGGCTGGTGTGAGGTGGTATCTCACTGTGGTTTCAGAGAAAGATAATCATCTTATGATCATATGATAATTATCATATGATCTTTCTGATATGAGGAATTTGAGAGACAAGGTGGGTGGTTGTGGGGGATAGGGAGGGAAAAATGTAACAAGATGGGATCAGGAGGGAGACAAACCATAAGAGACTCTTAATCTCAGGAAACAAACTGAGGGTTGCTAGGGAGAGTTCCAGGCTCCAAAAGTGCCTTCTTGTTTTCATTTCATTCTTAGTGTTCTTCAAGGACTGAAAGGGAGTTTAAAGTGGGGAGGGATAGGGTGGCTGGGTTATGGACATTGGAGGGTATGTGCTATGGTGATTGCTGTGAATTGTGTAAGACTGATGATTCACAGACCTGTACTCCTGGAACAAATAATTCATTATAAGTTAATATTTAAAAACACATTTGTTATTATGTACTCATACTTTTTAAATAAGTATAATGATGTATTAAACTTTTGTTTCTTTTCTTTCAAAAAAAGAATAAAGAAAATACAGATTTACCTGGAACATTTTCTCACTTCATCTTGGTTTTCTAATTTATAGAATGAGAAATATCCTGTTATTAACTTCAAATGTTCTTACCAAAGCAATACAATGGTCCCCTTTTCATGATAATACTTTTTAATTGTGTTTTTTATTTGTTTAACAATATTGTCAGAAGTTCCTATATCTTAATAATTATTACAAATATTTAGTATTTCAATTTTTAATCCTGTTGTTTCTTTGTATTTTCTTTAATATCTGCTTTTCTACTTGTGATTTTCTTCTATTTTTTGGTTTTATACTAATGTTCTCTGTCTAACTTTTCAAAGTGAATGTTTGCCTCAGTGATTTTCAATCTTTCTTCTTTTCTTTTTTTTTAAAGATTTTATTTATTTATTTATTTATTTGTCAGAGAGAGAGAGAGGGAGAGAGAGAGAGAGAGAGAGAGCGCACGGGAGAACACAAGCAGGCAGAGGCAGAGAAAGAAGCAGGCTCCCCACTGAGCAAGGAGCCCGATGCGAGACTCGATCCCAGGACCCTGGGATCATGACCTGAGCCGAAGGCAGCGGCTTAACCAACAGAGCCACCCAGGCGTCCCTCTTTCTTCTTTTCAAATACATTTATTTCAGGCTATAAATATCCTTCTAAATACTGGCTTTTTCTGCATTCTACAAGTTTTGATTTACAGTAGTTCCATTGTTCTTCAGTTTTAAGTATTTGATAATCTCCATCATGGTTTCTACATGGTTTCTTATATGGATCTTTATTTAGAAATTTCTTCCTTTAGGTGTTTCTGATTTCCACATATGGCAGTTGTACACACAAGCTTTATTTGGGAGACACATTGACAGGTTTGCAGGCATGCAGGGAACTCTCTCACAGCATGTGACTGCTCAAAGGCTTTGGTGATGGTGGTGGCTACCATCCTGAAGGGGATGACAGCAGGGGATGACAGCAAGGGAACTCCAGGGTGAGGGGGCTATCAGAGATGGGTCTCATGGTTCTAGGTGATGTCCCTCAGCAGCGCCATAGGGAGTCTTTGAGTCCAAAAGGTCTGAAGAGCAACAGTGGTTAAGAGCTTTACAGTTGGAGGATTTCTCTTATCAATGGTTAACATGTATTGTAGTTTCACAGGGTATGCAAAGCAGGCAGATTCTAAATGGCTAAATATCTGCTTATTTCGGGTATGTTTAAAACAATTAGATGTGCAGGGGCACCTGGGTGGAATAGTCAGTTAAAGCTTGACTCCTGATTTTGGCTCAGGTCCTGAGATTGAGCCCCAAAGGGGACTCCATGATCAGTAGGGAGTCTGTTTGAGATTCCCTCTGCTTCTGCCCATCCCCCCACTCTCCCTCACTCTTTAAAATAATAAATAAATAAATCTTTTTAAAAAAACAATTACATGTGTAAAAATTTGAGTTTAGTGCCAAAGGGAATTTAGGATAATGGATCTCACCCTGCTGTGTAGGAATAAACAGTCTAGGGACCAATATACAGAGGCCATCTTTGGTTCATTTATATAACATGTAAAATAAGGGCATGTGCATTCGTCCAATATAGCATGTTGCCTGAACTGCGACGTTTAGTTTTTTGCCAATGGAGCATTATGCAGAAATAATTTATATTTCAAGTATACTAGGCTAATTCCTAAGGAACTCTTTTTAACTCTATTACTAATTTCACAATACATGGTAGTACAGTAGTAACTGGAAGCCTGTGGTCAAGACCTGGTCTTTCTATATGAGCCAAAGTAACTAAAATGTAAGATACTTGAGAGGAATGAAACTTGGAGCTAGATAATCTGATCCAATGCTTCATTTAAAAATGAAAAAACTGAGCCACAGAAAGACTAAATGAATTATTTGCAGTTACATACCTAATTAGTGACAGAGCTACAATTATAATTCAGATCTCTTGGTTCCTAGTCTAGTAGTCTTCCTGCTATGCCATAACAAGGTAAAGCTACTAGGTGTATTAATAATTTTATAAATAGTATCTACCAATTGCTTTGTTCCTACAATAATCACTTATGTATTTTAGCTACATTCCTCATTTTTGTCTTTACCAAACCTCATGTTACAAATGATGGAAGTAGAGTAAAAATGTAAACAGATATAAAGCCAGGGTTCACATCTAGATTTTGGTTCCCCCAAGCTCTTCCTCTTCGTGATACACAATGGTCATAGTGGGGATACATTTATAGTTAGTAGGGATACAGTTAGTACTACATTGCCATGCTGAAATTCCATCAAGACAATCATTGTTTCTTAATAAATCAGTTATATCAAAGTGTTATATGAAAAGAGCAACACCGAACAGGTTTATCAATTTCAATTATTTCTTACCAATGGGTTGTCATTTCAGTAAATATTTATCTGAATACAAACAAGTTTCTGCTTGCTCCCTAACAACTCTAACCTCACAAGAAAGAGAAGGTGTATTATGAGATATGAGGGATATATACAACGGGTTTTATTTTGTTGTGCTCATTGCTGTTGTGTGTTTCAAACAAAGTCTATTAATAGCATTTATCATGTATTTATCACTATCTCTTGTCACTCAGATTTTTAAACATATAGACCTTTATGAGCATGTATGTTTGTTTAACTACTGTCTTGAGTTATAAAATTGAAATCAAGAATGCTTACAAGTTGCTTCAATGCTCTTTTTAAGTTTAGACACGTTTTTCTCTTCAAGTGACATCTTAAAGCTAATTTTGGCTTTAAAAAAAAAACTGAGTATACAGTAAGCACAAAGTTTATATTTACACACAGACATGAGAAAAGCAAGAGAGTCTGCTCTGAAAGGTGAATATTTCAGAAATATTTGGAGCATGCATATTTCAAAAGTAAGTTATTCTGATAACCTATCAATCTTGGATCATAGATCATCTGTAAATAGAGCACTTCACCTGAGTCATGTTAGTTTTACAGAATAAGGTATTCTCTTTTTAGTTTATTAGTCCTTTCTTATTGCTTTTAGTACAAAGTGCTCCATAAGAAAAATAACACTGATGACCAGACAACAGCATTTCATAAGTGTCTCTGGCATTAATCAGTGTGCTTGAATCCATGGAGCTATTATTTTATCCACATTTAAATCCTGATTACATTTTATTCTGTCTTGGCAATGCTCACAATGTGATCTTCATTAGAATGTATTTTAAGCTTTCACATGCTGGCATGACCATTATTTGTATCCTGCACTGTGAGCAGTAAATCATGTAGAAGATGTCTAGATACAGAGTTCCAGGCTCCAAAAGTGCCTTCTTGTTTTCATTTCGTTCTTCGTGTTCTTCAAGGACTGAAAGGGAGTTTAAAATGTAATCTATCTCTGGAAACTAAGCATGTTAACTGGAGAACCTTATAGCCCTACCATTTGCAAATAAAGATGTCTACCCACTTCCCCCAGTACCTTCCCTCTGATGAATAAACATGAAGTAGTTCGAGTGTATCTGGCTATCTTAGTCCATAGTCTTAGTCTGCTGAATTACTTCAACTGCTTCAGGTATTTGCAGCAAATGTTAAAAGGCCTGATGTCCCGAAGCTCTCCTTATACCACTTGCATTTTTCTGTGGAAGCTCTTTTAATTCCCTTAAAAAAGGGCCTCAAGTCCTCACATTTTGTACATTTCCTTTAAGCAGTGTGAAGCTCTAGTATAAGAAGCTATTTATGAGGAGTTTTCCAATAATTGTGAGTTAGGTCAAATCTGGTAACCAGACCTGGCTTCCTATAATATAAAGCCTTTTATTTTGCTTGCTATTCAGGGCTTATCAATGTCACATTCAATAGAGACAGTTTCACATAATGTTGAAATCATGAGATTCTGAATCAGATAGACTTGAGTTTGAGTCCTAGCTCCCTACCTTATAAGTTTCTGACCTAAGGCAGTTGTTTTCAACCCAAGATAATTTTATACCCTGCACATTCCATGCCTAGAATACTTGGCAGTGTCTAGAAATATTTTTGGTTATCACAGCTAGTGAGTGCAACTAGAATCTACTGAGTAGAGATTAGGGATGCTGTTAAACATCCCACAATACACAGAATAGGCCCCTAAAACAAAGAATTATATGAGCCTAAGTGTTAATAATGTCCATGTTGAGAAACCCAAATAATAAGGCAAATTATTTGAAATTTTTTAGCTTCCTTATATTTAAAATGAGAGGAGTACAGTCATCTCTCAATTATAGGGGTCAAACTGACTATTTGGACATTAACTTTGTTTAGAGTTCAGTGAGTGACTCAGAATGTACACCTTATGAGGAGAAGAATTGCTCATTTTACATCTAGACATATAAAAGAGGAGGCAAATAGCCCTGTGGTTAAAGCAGAGATAGAGGAAGAGAGCCACAACTCCTCTTGCTAGGCCTCTCCATTTTATACCAGTCCCCAATTTAATCAGATTTATATCTGGCTAAATATCAGAGTATAACAGAGTCCTTTCTTGGTAACTTGAGTTAGTGCCCTTCTAAAGATAGTGCCTCTCCTTCTCATTTTGTTTCCCATCAGTGATTCTCTAATGGCTAGAATTTCAAATCAAGAAGGAACACCATGAAAGTGCATTACAAGAAACAGTTTTCTTCTATTTGGTGCTTTCAGTATCCCACACAGCATACGATGGAGGCAGCTAGCTATCCTTTTGAAACAAAATACACCTTGTGGGTAAATACATGAGACATTTATAATAACACTTATTTAGCATTATGTGCAAGGCATTATGCCATCTAAGTCCTTTACATTATTCACTCATTTTAATCCTCACACAAACGATATGAAGTAGTTACTAATATCTTCTTTTTATAGAGGAAGAAATTTGGACACTGAGAGACTAAGTACCTTGCTCAAGACGATTATACAGCTAACAAAGTAGAAGGGCCAAGATTCAAAACCAGGATATCTGGCTCTAGAGAATCCAGAGCCTGTGCTATTAACCACTATACAAACCAGAGTCTCAAACAAGGAATATAGAAGAAACTTGGAGTATAATGATCTGTATTCCAAATAAATCTTGCTAGAAAGGCAATTGGAGGGGTGCCTCACTGGCTCAGTCAGAAGAGCATGTGACTCTTGATCTTAGGATTTTAAATTCAAGCTCCACATTGGGTGCAGAGATTACTAAAAAATAAATAAACAAAAAGAGGCAGTTGGAGTTTCATGAATTGGGTGGGAAGAAAAGTACAGTTCAAATGCATAAAAACAAGTCAAATTTTAAAGTGGAAGTTAGTGCAGCATAGTAGAATATACACTGGCTTTAAAATCAGAAAGATTCTGGGCCTAAATTTATCTAAATTTCTTAGATAAAAGAATTTAGTGATCTTGGGCAAATTACGATAGTCCATGATCCTTACTTCTTTTTGAAGACAAAAATAACCAAATTTGCAAAATACCTCTAACAGTACCTAGGACATAATATGCACTTTATAAATGTTCATTTGCATTCTTTCCCCCAACATTCTGCTTACATCTGTTCTTCCTGAAGGAGACTAGACAAATGAATGTTTTCCTTGGAGTGCCCTAATCTACAAAAAAACATATCTTAGATCACATAGAGGAGATGGTGTCCTAGACAATATAGAGAGCTGTAAATTCTCATCGTGCTTAGTGGTGATGTATTTCTAAAACCTTTGTGTATATGTCTCTCTACCTCACGAATGAAGATGATGTGTTGCATCCATCATCACCAGAGATTCCACCTTAAAACACAGACTATTAGTGGATTAAAAAAAGGCAATATAATGGTCTCCAAAAAAATTTTTAATAAAATAAAATAAACAGGTTTATAAAACCAAGCAATGAGGGTAAATATTGTGTTGTGAAATATTTGTTTTGACATATATACACACAGGCACATGATTATGTTCATATGCATATATTCTTATGTTTGTACATATGTGCATCTACATTCATAGATGGATAAATAGATAATAAGCCTTGACATAAAATGCATTTGTTTTGTGAGGGATAGATACATAATACTCTTGATGTAAAATGCATTTCTTTTGTGGTAAATAAAGATTGAAAAGCACTGTGTTAGAGTTGTGGATTTTTTTTTTATCTGACAGGATATGTTCACAATGTGCCATTCATAATCTCACAGAAAACCCCCCTTGTGATCATGGCCCTGAAATTATAAGGTGACTAAGCTAACATGAGTAGGGCAGTCTGTGACCATAAAAATACAATGTAAGAGAGTCACTAAAAAGGACCACATAGTTATTTCTTGGTGTCTCACAGTACTCTCAATAGAGTAAGAAGTCAATAAACAACAATTGATTCACGTTCATGAAGCAATGCAGTAACAGATGAAGCACTACTTAGAACTTTTAGAACCATGTCCTAAAGCAGCCACAGGAGAATTTTTGTATTGACTCAACAAAATTTGAAAAAAAAAATTATATATATATATATATATATATACACACACATATATATATATAAAATATGTGTATATATATATATATACACACATATATATATAAAATATGTGTGTATATATATATTTTGCAAATTTTGTATATATATATTTTGTATATATGTATAATATGTGTATATATATATATATACACACACACATACATATATTGTTTTTTCATATTCATTTTCTATTCTGGCAGGCTCAATAATTAATAGTCCAAGAATATACCCAACAGTAGTGTCTCTAGATACTAGATTTTTGCCACATCCCAACAAGATAGAGAAATGTGAGACAGATGATGCTAACGTTAAAGGAAAGTATAACTAGTTGAAAAATTAAAACAAAGGATGCAGTTTAACAAAATAACATCAACTTAAAATGGAATAATGACAACCTAGAAGGAGCTCTCCAACAACATGCCAAAGAAGTTCTCTGATCTCTGGCCTGTTTAATAATTTGGTTAATGAATTCTTTGAAAATATGAAATTGGTAGATACCACAAATCCAAGTGGAAGTGAAAGAGCTTTTAATGACAAAATCAGAATCCTTATGGATTATCACAGGTTGGCAAATAACAGGTGAAATCTAATAAGATAAATTATTATAGGGATAAGTATAATGTCCCAACTTTAGATTCAAAAGCCAACTATGGTTCTTAAGAGGTAAGGTGGCAGAGGAGGAGCAGACTGATATGACATCAGGTCCCAGGAGTTCAGCTAGATAGTTATCAAACCATTCCAAAAACCTACAAACTCGACAGGAGATAGAAGAGAAGAAGAGCAGCAATTCCAGAAACAGAAAATAGATCACTTTCTGAAAGGTAGGATATGTGGAGAAGTGTTTCCAAAGCGACGGGAAGATAGACTGTGGGGGGAGAGGCCAGCTTCTGGCAAGTGGTGGAGCAACAGAGCACAAAATCAAAACTTTTAGAAGTCTGCTCCACTGAGGGACATTGTTCCAGAGGCTAAGCTGGGGTGGAACCCTCACAGGGACAGTGTGGTCTCAGGTCCCATGGGGTCACAGAAAGATTGGGGGTGTCTGACTGTGGCAGATCTCCCAGGTATCAGAGCAGGTAAGCCAACTACAGAGACAGAGCCAAGGAGTGAGCTTTCAGATCAGATTATGTTAAACCATGATCCAGGGCACAGTCGGGCTACTGCTCTCTTAGCAGGGACCCCACAAGTGGCAGATCAGGGGAGACTCACCTTCCTCCTCCAGGAGGATCAGTGCAGCAGAAATTTGCTGGGTTTGGAGACTCCAAACAGGTCTATGCACCAGAGATAGAAATGCTCGGTCACAGGCCCGATGAGCACAGAGCACAGCCAGAGACCAGGGAGACAGGAGTGATTGACTGATTATCTCTGAGGGCACACTGAAGACTGGGGCCTTGAGCTCTCAGCTCCTCTGGGCAAGAGATTGAGAGGCTGCCATTTTCATTCCCATCCTCCAGAGCTCTATAGAAAGTGTTCAGGGAACAAAAGCTCCCGAGAGTGAACCTGAGCCTATTACTTAGCCTGCCCCTGGCAAGGGTGGTGCAATTCCGCCTCGGGCAAAGACATTTAAGACTCACTGAAACAGATGAGCAAGAACATCCAGCCAAGATAAAGTTCACCAATCAAGAACAACAGAATTCCGGAGCTAGGGGAAAGCAATAAACAGCATTCATGGCTTTCTCCCCATGATCCTTTAGTCTTACAAAGTTAATTTTTTTATTTTACTTTTTTCTTATTCTATTTTATAAACTTTTCCTCTTTTTTCTTTTAATATTTTTAACTAGTTTATCTTAACAATACCCTTCTAAAAAATCTTTTTAAACCTTCATTGTTATAGTCATATTTTATCCCTTCATTGTATTTAACCTTATTTTTTGTATAAATATAGGTGTTTATTTTTTCCTAAAAAAGATTTGGGATATAATTCCTTGTAATAGATCAAAATATACTGTAAATCTAGCACATGGTTTTGTTCTAGTCTTCAGCCTGAGCACATGCTCTCCTGTTTTTTTTTTCTTTTTCCAACCAACTTATCTTATCTATTCCTTTTTTAGAATTTTTAAAAAAATTTTTATCTTTACAGTCATATTCCATCCCTTCATTGTGTTTACCCTTATTTTTGTGTATATATATATTTTTTTTTTCTTTCTTTAAAATTCTAGGAGGTAGTTTCTTCTAAGAGACCAAAATACACCCAAAATCAAGTGGGTGGCTCTGCTCTATTCACCAGTCTAACATATATATATATATATATATATATATATATATATACACACACACACACATATAAGGATTTTTTTTCTTCTTTCCCCATTTCCTCTTCCCCCAGTTTTGGGTCTCTTCTGATTCGGTTAGCATACATTTTTCTGAAGTCTTTGTCACACTTTTAGTATTTTATTCTCTCGTTCATATATTCTTATCTGGATAAAATGACCAGGTGGAAAAACTCACCACAAAAAAAAAGGCAGTACTGAGAGCTAGAGACCTAATCAGTATGGACATTGGTAATAAGTCAGAACTATAGTTCAGAATGATTTTTCTCAAGGTGCTAGCTGGGCTCAAAAAAGGTATGGAAGATATTAGAGAAATACTTTCTGAAGAAATAAAATTCCTTTATGGAGAGATAAAAGAACTAAACTCTAACCAAGTTGAAATCAAAAAAGCTATTAATGAGGTGCAATCAAAAATGGAGGCTCTTACTGCTAGGATAAATGAGGCAGGAGAGAGAATTAGTGATAGAGAAGACCAAATGATGGAGAATAAAGAAGCTGAGCTAAAGAGAGACAAACAACTACTGGACCACGAGGGGAGAAAGAGATAAGTGATACCATAAGATGAAACAATATTAGAATAATTGGGATTCCAGAAGAAGAAGAGATAGGGGGCAGAAGGTATATTGGAGAAAATTATAGTAGAGAATTTCCCTAATATGGCAAAGGGAACAAGCATCACAATCCAAGAAGCACAGAGGATCCCCCTCAAAATCAATAAAAATAGGTCCACCACCTGTCATCTGATAGTAAAACGTACAAGTCTCAGTGACAAAGAGAAAATCCTGAAAGCAGCTCAGGACAAGAAGTCTGTAACATACAAGGACAAGAAATCTGTAACATACAATAGTAGAAATATTAGATTGGCAGTCAGAGACTGGACAGGCCAAAAAGAACTGGCATGATATATTAAGAGCACTAAATGAGAAAAATATGCAGCCAAGAATACTATGCCCAGCTAGGCTATCATTGAAAATAGCAGGAGAGATAAAAGTTTCCAAGACAAACAAAAATTAAAAGAATATGCAAACACCAAACCAGCCCTACAGGAAATATTGAAAAGGGTCCTCTAAGCAGAGAGACCCTAAAAGTAGTAGACCAGAAATGAACAGAGACAATATACAGTAACAGTCACCTTACAGGCAATACAGTGGCACTAAAGTTGTATCTTTCAATAGATACCCTGAATGTAAATGGGCTAAAAGCCCCAATCAAAAGACACAAGGTATCGGAATGGATAAAAAAACAAAACCCATCAATATGCTATCTACAAGAAACTCATTTTAGACCTAAAGACACCTCCAGATTTAAAGTGAGGGGGTGGAAAACAATTTACCATGCTAATGGACATCAAAAGAAAGCTGGGGTGGCAATCCTTATATCAGAACAAATAGATTGTAAGCCAAAGACTATAATAAGAGATGAGGAAGGACACTATGTCATACTCAAAGGGTCTGTCCAACAAGAGGATCTAACAATTTTAAATATCTACGCCCCTAACTTGGGAGCAGCTAACTATATAAACCACTTATAACAAAATCAAAGAAACACATCAGCAATAATACAATAATAGTAGGGGACTTTAACACCCCTCTCACTGAAACGGACAGATCATCCAAGCAAAAGATCAACAAGGAAATACAGGCCTTAAATGACACACTGGACCAGATGGACATCACAGATATATTCAGAACATTCCATCCCAGTCCAAGAGAATACACATTCTTCTCTAGTGCACATAGAACATTCTCCAGAATAGATCACAACCTGGGTCACAAATCAGGTCTCAACTGGTACCAAAAGATTGGGATTTTTCCCTGCATATTTTCAGACCACAATGCTCTGAAGCTAGAACTCAATCACAAGAGGACATTTGGAAAGAACCCAAATACATGGAGACTAAACAGCATCCTTCTAAAGAATGAATGGGTCAACCAGGAAATTAAAAAAGAATTGAAAAAATTCATGGAAACAAATAATAATGAAAACACAATGGTTCAAAATCTGTGGGACACAGCAAAAGCAGTCCTGAGAGGAAAGTATATAGTGATACAAGCCTTTCTCAAGAAACAAGAAAGGTCTCAAACACACAACCTAACCCTACACCTAAAGGAGCTGGAGAAAGAACAACAAAGAAAGCCTAAACCCAGCAGGAGAAGAGAAATCATAAAGATCAAAGCAGAAATCCATGAAATAGAAACAAAAACAAACAAACAAACAATAGAACAAATCAACAAAACTAGGAGCTGGTTCTTTGAAAGAATTAATAAGATTGATAAACCCCTGGCCAGACTTACCAAAAAGAAAGGAGAAAGGAGCCAAATGAATAAAATCATGAATGAAAGAGGAGAGATCACAACCAACACCAAAGAAATACAAACAATTAAAAGAACATATTATAGGCAACTATACACCAGCAAGTGTGACAATCTGGAAGAAATGGATGCATTCCTAGAGACATATAAACTACCAAAACTGAACCAGGAAGAAACAGAAAACCTGAACAGACCCATAACCAGTAAGGAGATTGAAGCAGTCATTAAAAATCTCCAAACAAACAAGAGCCCAGAGACAGATGGCTTCCCAGGGGAATTCTACCAAACATTTAAAGAAGAATTAACACCTCTTCTCCTGAAACTGTTCCAAAAAATAGAGATGGAAGGAAAATTTCCAAACTCATTTTATGAGGCCAGCATTACCTTGATCCCAAAACCAGTCAATGACCCCATCAAAAAAGAGAATTACAGACCAATATCCTTGATGAATACAGACAGGAAAATTCTCACCAAAATACTAGCCAATAGGATCCAACAGTACATTAAAAGGATTATTCACCATGACCAAGTGGGATTTATTCCAGGGCTGCAAGGTTGGTTCAACAACCATGAATCAATCAATATGATACAATACGTTAATAAAAGAAAGAATAAGAACTATATGATCCTCTCAATAGATGCTGAAAAAGCATTTGACAAAATACAGCATCCTTTCCTGATCAAAACTCTTCAAAGTGTAGGTATACAGTGTACATACCTCAATATCATCAAAGCCATCTATGAAAAACCCACCGCAAATATCATTCTCAATGGAGAAAAACTGAGAGCTTTTCTGGTAAGGTCAGGAACACAGCAGGGATGTCTATTATCATCACTGTTATTCAACATAGTACTAGAAGTCCTAGCCTCAGCAATCAGACAACAAAAAGAAATTAAAGGCATCCAATTTGTCAAAGAAGAAG
Source organism: Lontra canadensis (assembly GCF_010015895.1). NCBI lineage: Eukaryota > Metazoa > Chordata > Mammalia > Carnivora > Mustelidae > Lontra > Lontra canadensis. Next base: position 4,818,222 of record NW_022631075.1, on the reverse strand, counting down.
TCAGACTATCACTCTTGCAGATGATATGATACTTTATGTGAAAAACCCAAAGACTCCCCTCCAAAACTGCTAGAACTCATAAAGGAATTCATAAAGTGTCAGGATATAAAATCAATGCACAGAAATCAGTTGCATTTCTATACACCAACAGCAAGAGAGAAGAAAGGGAAATTAAGGAGTCGATCCCATTTATAATTGCACCCAAAACCATAAGATACCTAGCAATAAACCTAACCAAAGAAGCAAAGTATCTGTACTCAGAAAACTATAAAGTACTCATGAAAGAAATTGAGAAAGACACAAAGAAATGGAAAAACGTTCCATGCTCATGGATTGGAAGAACAAATATTGTGAAAATGTCGATGCTACCTAAAGCAATCTACACATTTAATGAAATCCCTATCAAAATCCCATCCATTTTTTTCAAAGAAATGGAAAAATAATCCTAAAATTTATATGGAACCAGAAAAGACCCTAAATAGCCAGAGGAATGTTGAAAAAGAAAGCCAAAGTTGGTGGCATCATAATTCCAGACTTCAAGCTTTATTACAAAGCTGTCATCATCAAGACAGTATGGTACTGGCACAAAAACAGACACATAGATCAATGGAACAGAATAGAGACCCCAGAAATGGACCCTCAACTCTATGATCAACTATTCTTCAACAAAGCAGGAAGGAATGTCCAATGGAAAAAACACAGTCTCTTCAACAAATGGTGCTGGGAAAATTGGACAGCCACATACAGAAAAATGAAATTGGATCTTTTCCTTACACCACACACGAAAATAGACTCAAAATGGATGAAGGGCCTCAGTGTGAGAAAGGAATCCATCAAAATCTTTGAGTAGAACACAGACAGCAACCTCTTCGACCTCAGCTGCAGCAACTTCTTCCTATAAACATCGCCAAAGGCAAGGGAAGCAAGGGCAAAAATGGACTATTTGGACTTCATCAAGATCAAAAGTTTTTGCACAGCAAAGGAAACAGTCAACAAAACCAAAAGACAACTGACAGAATGGGAGAAGATATTTGCATTTGACATATCAGATAAAGGGCTAGTATCCAAAATCTATAAAGAACTTATCAAACTCAACACCCAAAGAACAAATAATCCAATAAAGAAATGGACCGAAGATATGAACAGATATTTTTGCAAAGACATCCAGATGGCCAACAGACACATAAAAAAGGTGTTCAACATCATTCAGCGTCAGGGAAATACAAATCAAAACCACAATGATGTACCACCTCACACCAGTCAGAATGGCTAAAATTAACAAGTCAGGAAATGACAGATGCTGGCAAGGATGCAGAGAAAGGGAAACCCTCCTAAATTGTTGGTGGTATGCAAGCTGGTGCAGCCACTCTGGAAAACATCATGGAGTTTCTTCAAGAAGCTGAAAATAGAGCTACCCTAGGACCCAGCAGTTGCTCTACTGGGTATTTACCCTGAAGATACAAATGTAGTGATCTGAAGGAGCACGTGCACCTGAATGTTTATAGCAGCAATGTCCACAATAGCCAGACTATGGAAAGAACTTAGATGTCCATCAACAGATGAATGGATAAAGAAGAAGTGGTATATATATGTGATGGAATACCATGCAGCCATCAAAAGAAATGAAATCTTGTCATTTGCAATGACATAGATGGAACTAGAGGGTATTATGCTGAACAAAATAAGTTAATCAGAGAAAGACAATTATCATATGATCTCCCTGATATGAGGAATCTGAGAGGCAGAGTGGGGGGCTTTGGGGGTAGGGAAGGGAAAAATGAAACAAAATGGTATCGGGAGGGAGACAAACTATAAGAGACTCTTAATCTCAGAAAACAAACTGAGGATTGCTGGGAAGAGGGGGATTATGGAGAGGGTGGTTGTGACATGGACATTGGGAAGGGTATGTGATATGGTAAGTATTGTGAAGTATATAAGCCTGATGATTCACAGACCTGTACCCCTGGGGCAAATAATACATTATATGTTAAAAAAATAATTTTTAAAAAAACAACTAATAAAGTGCAGCATGGGAATGACACGGTTTAGCAACAATACATGTTTAAAAAAGAATAAGACTGGACATTTTAGTTTAAAGTGAATACAAAAGGACTCAACCTTCCAAAAGTGTATTACAATTTAGGTTATATTACTATATAAGCAAAAATTTTAAATAAAGGAGTTGACAATCTTGCTCAGACCATACCTGAATATGGCACTCAGTTCTGAAAGCCATATTTTAGAATTTGTTTATGTGAAAGCAGTCAAACTGATGACAGAACTTGAAACCATTTTATATGAAAAATAGGTAAAAGAACTAGTAATATCTAAGCTGTAAAGGTTAAGCCAAAGAAAGAATACTACACTACTTTTGTGAACTCCCAAAAGAAGACACTGGGACTGCTGGGTGAAAACTGACACATGTCAGCTTGCATCTCAATGTAAGAAAAACTTTGCTGTCTCCAGAGGTTATAAATTCCTGGATGAAATGATGGAGTTTTCATTTGGAAACCAGTCATTTTGCAGGAATGTGGCAAATAAGATTAAAGTATTAGAATAGTCTGATATATAGTGACTTTTAAGGTCCCTTCTATCTTTCAAAGTAAATAATTTTAAAAATAAATGCTATACATTTTATACATCATTTTGTGGCCCTAGGATTGTCCCTAAATAATAATAATAATAAGAAGAAGAAGACTAAGAAGAGGAAAGAATATTAAAACTCCACAGCCTGGTGGTGGGTATTAAAGAGGGCATGTATTTCATGGAGCACTGGGTGTCATACATAAGCAATGAATCTTAGAACACTACATCAAAAACTAATGATGTACTGTATGGTGACTACCGTAACACAATAAAAAAAATAAAACTCCACAGGATTACAAATTCTTTTTTTTAAGATTTTATTTATTTATTTATTTGACAGAGAGAGATCACAAGTAGGCAGAGAGGCAGGCAGAGAGAGGGGAGGAAGCAGGCTCCCCGCTAGGCAGAGAGCCCGATGCGGGGCTTGATCCCATGACCCTGGGATCATGACCTGAGCCAAAGGCACAGGCTTAACACACTGAGCCACCCAGGAACCCCAGGATTATATAGTCTTATACCAAAACTTATGTGATAAATATTAGCTGACATTGCCTTTACGTTTGGCACCAAGCAAACCTAAAATCTGTAGTAGAATGTATATTTTAAAGGAATAAGTATAATAAGCTCCATGATAGACTTCAAGTAGTTAGATGAAAACTAATATATCTCTCTGAAGCCTAATAGATTAAAAGAGACAAAATTTCACCCATATGTTTTTAGAACACCTGTACAGTTGATCTCACACATATTTTAAAAATTGGGGTATCACAGATTTTTTTTATAATTTTTTATTTTGTTGTTAGATAAATGGAACCTGAATCCTCAATTGCAGACTGATTTGCTGGGAGCAAATTTGAGTTGGCTGCAGACATCCAGATGTTCTTCTATTCATTTGGTAGCTGGCAAATAGCAGAATTAGTTCAAATACTGCCCATTTTGGCAAACTGCTTTTTCAATTTAAAAAAAAAAAAAATCCCCGGAGGAGCATTCTTAATAAGATAATAGCCTTTCAATTATTCAATCATTAAAACAACAGAAAAAATATGTAAATAATCAAAAAGTTGGATTATTACCACAGCACTGCTGAATTTTTACCATTTGTTTATAAATTCCCCTGAACAGGCTCTTTGCTGTGAGATGTCTCTTTTGGCAGGCCACTTATCAAAGCACACCAAATAAAATGATTGGTTTCACTAATCATGTCATCGATGGTATTAATCATTGTTTTATTCCTAACCATGTTTATCACTGCTTCTGGGAGAGCAACTATATAGCCACTAGGCAGTAAGGGACCTTTTTTTTTTTAAAAGATTTTATGTATTTATTTGAGAGAGAGAGAGAGCATGAGAAGGGTGAGTGTCAGAGGGAGAAGCAGACTCCCTGCCAAGCAGGGAGCCCAATGTGGGACTCGATCCCAGGACTCCAGGATCATGACCTGAGCCGAAGGCAGTCACTGAACCAACTGAGCCACCCAGGCGCCCCAGTAAGGGACCTTTTAATACATCATAGCATAGTCTGGCATACGAAAGTATATCATAACATACAATCTTCATGGAACATAGATATTTAAAATATTAGGTGATCAAAATATAAATTTTATCTGCATGAATGTACATATGTATATAAAAATGAATGATTTTCAGCGGTGATGTCTTTTGTACAGTTTAAAGCTGAGGTTATTAAATGTTGAAAGTTAACAGAAAATGGTAACAATGAACAAATGCAAATACCCCAATATATATTTTTTCTTACCTTGGTAATCTTATGCATGTTTGCATTTAATTTATTTTTTTAAAGGAAAAAAAGTAGTCCTATAACATATATTATCTTTCATGCTATTTATTTATTTATTAAGTTACTTTCTCATCATTATTACTGGGCAGTATTAATTTTATTTTGATCTCATAACATCTTACAGAATATTACAAGTGCCAACAAAGAAGATCAAGAGAAAATGAATGTTATGTGCATTTGTAAAATACTACAGCAGATAAAGTCATTTGTTTATTTCGTTACTTTTCTCTGGCCAAGAGAAGCTATGACTTTAAGCTTCAGAAAAAAGTTGTTCTTATCTATTTTACACACATGAGAGATCACACACACATATACACACCCACAATTATAAATTATTTTAATCAAAAATAAAGTATCCAATGTGTAAAATCAAACTGTAGGCAAAAGAAAAAGTGACTTACTCCAATCTAGTAATGGATACCACATTTTTCTTTTAAAAGTGAGGAATATTTAAAAAGTGAGGAATTTAACAAAAGGCCGTGCTGTAAATATATTTCTTCTAAACAACAATATGTTTTTCTTTTCTTATTATCTTAACTCAAAGCAGCTTTATAAAGCATTCATTTTTTCCCCAATGATACAATGTGATTATATGTGAATTATTCTTTGCTAGTGTTTTAACTGGTCATGTAAGTCATTGTTATGAGGAAATCAAATCAATATGCTCACTTTCCTTTTCTTATAAAGGCAAAAGGATGTGCAATTTGAATCATTACCAAGTTGTGATTTTTTTCAAGAAACCTCAGAGCAAATCCTTCACTTTCAGTGTTCCTCATGACAAATCTTCCTACTCATAATAAATCAAGAGAAAAACAGTTTTTCACTTGAGACTTGTTTCTACACATCTAAATATTGAACCATACAAGGGTATGATAAACTCCACAAAAAAATAGCTGAAGGTCTTAGATATATGTAAGAATTTTCTGTGTGTGGATTTTAAGAATTAGCTTATTATTTCAAATTTCTGTTGCTACCTATCTCTCATAAGAGGTTAAGAGAGGTTTCTGTATTTTCATAATAAATTTTAATTCATTCTAATTCCTTTAATTATTTTTCCAGTGAAATACATGATCAACTTATTCTTCAGTGAAAAATAATGCTGCAGTACATAGTTCACTGATACAAAATATGATTTGTATTCAACAAAAAGTAAGTTAAGAACCAAATGCATATATCAAAATTTTGTAAGGTATTCATAAAGGTGGAAAGTTTTGTCTTAATTTTCAAATAATTTCATTAAATTAATTTTAATTTTGACTTTATATATATGTAAAATATGCTCATTATAAAACTTGAAAAGACTAGTAACATTTTAAACAAAGTATCTCTTGAAATCCTTTCACTAGATATTACGTTTAATATTTTTTCACTTCACTTTCTCATATTTCTATATATCCACATACATACATATTTAAAATATCTTGTAAAAGAAATTACAGTGAATGAAAAAGAAAACTAAATAGAGTAAGAACAGTGAGCTAGCAGGAAGGTTTCATGATTTTAAACATGAGAGAAATGCTGCGAGTATGTATCAGTACTTGTGATGGGCAACTTCTAACATGAAACCCAATGGTCCCTGTCTCCTGGAATTCACAACTTCGTGTGATCTCCTCTCCTCTGTAGTGGGCTGGACCTCATGACTTTCTTCTAACAAATGTAATACACCAAAAGTGATGAGATGTTGTCATTTCTGTAACTAAGTTACAAAACACTATGACTTCCATCTTTCTAGCACCCTCTCTGTCTTGTTCTTGCTCTTTCTGAGTGTTTGCTCTGATGAAGCAAGTTGGAGGGATCCACATGGCAAGGGACAGAGGACAGCCTGCAGCCAACCACCAGCAAGGGATTGAGGCCTTCACTCCAATAACCAATCACCCTTGAAAAACTGATTCTGGATTTGCTTACTATTGTTGCTATAATAAATTATCACATACTTAGCAGTTTAAAACAACACAAATTATTATTTTATAGTTCTGGAAATCAGAAGTTTAAAATTAATCTCACTGGGTTAAAATCAAGGCACCAACAGTGCAGCATTCATTTCTAGAGGTTCTAGAGAAGAATCCATTTCCTTGCCTTTTCTAGCTCCTAGAGGCTGCCTGCATTCTTTGGTCACACCTCATCCTGCTATCTTCAAAGCCAGCAATAGCCAGCTGAGTCTTTCTCATATCACATCACCCTCACACTGATTCCTCTTCTGCCTCCCACTTCCACCTTTAATGCCTACACTGAGCTCACCCAGATAATCTAAGATGATCTCCTTATACTAAGGTCAGTTGATTAGCAGCCTTAATTCCATCTGCAACTATAATTCCTTTTTACCTTGTAACATAACATATTCACATGCTTCAGGGATTAGAATATGGACTTCTTTAGGGAACCAATATTCTGCTTACCACACTGATCAATAACCAGGTAAGTGAGCTTGGAAGGTGATCACTCCACAGTGGAGACTTCATATGAGTCCCTAAACCCTGGCTGATACCTCGATTGAAGCCTTGTTTAGCAGAGAACCAAGCTAAACCATATCTGGATTCGTGACTCACAGAAACTGTGAGATAATAAATGTACATTGCTGTAAACTGCTAAATTCTGGGTAATTTGTTACACAGCAATAGGTAACCAATACAGTACTTAAAACTAAATTACTGTTTTTATTTGCACATTTCCCCTAGATTTTATTTTGGCAGCCATTTAATTAAAAATAAATGTACTCCATTGATTTCAAGTTGTGGAAATTGCAGGTTACATTTAAGTTACCCTAACCAATAGCTAAAATGATCAATTATGATAGTGTTTATAATGAAAAGCTCCAATTTGCTATACTCACACAGTAATTCTATTACATCAACAATACACATCACTCTTAGCTACAGACTGATCCTCAGAATAGGATTACAGTATAGGAAGATGATCAATCAGAAAAGGCATGGTGGCCCAGCTATACCACAATGCTTGTAATTATAAGGAAATTGTGGTGCATTCAACAGAAATTGTAGCTACTAGAATCAAATTAATGTGTTTCTACTTACATTTGTTATTCTTCAGAAATTAAGGATGGTTTCACTTCTTTATAAAACAAGGAGCACCAAGAGATGAAATTACTATAAAAACTGAGAAGCTGACTTATCTTTTAAAGCTTTTGGTATAGTAAATGGGTGATATCTATTCCAACTGATCTGTAATTGATTCACTCAATTAAACCATAGAGAAAATGAAAATGACTGAAGCTAATTGCCCTAGACAGAATAGAACTCACGGCTGTTTCCCTAGCACTAGAAAACATCATGAATATTGGCAGAAGCTTTGTCTCTCACTAGCAAGAAAGTTTAAAATTATGCATTTCCAAATCTATTTTATTTGGTAACTTTTCAGACAGATTCCTTATTTAATGCCTATCACTTGGGTTTCACTGTTTCTTCTAAGTAAGGGGGGGAAATTATACAATTGTCTTACAAACTGAAGGTAGCACTGTTTTAAGTGTGTTTTCATATATTATTTTATTTAATCCTCACAACATCTCCTATTCAGTACATATTATTCCCATTTTATAGATGGGAAAATTGAGCCATAGACATGAAAAGCAGCTTTGCTTATCTAACTAGCAATCACCAGTGTTAGAATTCAAACTTAGTTTATACCCTATACTAGAAACAAGTTCTGAGAACTTAGTCTTAATAGCTCTTAAATTCAGAGTCAAAGTAGAGAAAAACGACATTTAAGCATCTTATAAGTTAAATTATGTCCCCTAAAAATTCAAATGATGAAATCTCAAACTCCAGAACCTCAGAATGTGACTTTTCTTGGAAACAGGGTCATTGCAGATGAAATTAGCTGCAGTGAGGTCAATAGGGTGGGCCCTAATCTGACTAGTGTCCTTATAAAGAAGGAAATATGGCCACAGAGGCAGATACACACATGGAGGAAAGACTATTTGAAGACACCCTGGTAGAAGATAGCCATCTACAAGCTAATGAGAGAGGCCTGTAACGGATCTTTCTCTCAGGATCCTCATAGCCCAACTTTGCTAACACCTTGATTTTGCACTTGTAGCCTCCAGAACTGAAAGAAAGTAAGCTGCTTTTTGAAGACCACACTAAAGTAATAGATTGAACTTTGAGATGTTAGAAAGCTGTACTGAACAATGTCTTCTTCTAAGTTCAGGAAAACCAATTTCATTTAAAAAATGAGTAACGGAAGATGATAGGAGGAAAATTTCCAACAAAATTATCATAAACGAAAAAGAGAATAAGAAGCAGAATGACATCTCTCCTGTCAGTGTGGTTTTGTCCCGGAAGGGAGTTTTGGCTGCAGTTTTGAGAGCTCATAATGCCTAGATAATTCAACCCCTTCAACCCTAGAACGTATCACTTGGACTCATTCTAGTTTCGCTTGCTTTTCTCAACTCAGCCAACTGTGTTATCTAATTAGTACTTGTAGAGTATTTTAATTTGTAGAGTATTTTAGCGTTTTCCTATCTTCCAATCTGTCAGATCATCCATTGTTTATGATCACCCCCACACAGATTGCTCAGGTCTTACGGCTGTGAATTGCCCCTAGCCTCTTTGATTTAGAGCTCCTGGAAACATGTTAGCACCTACTTTTTTGTAGATGTTGTCCATGGATTAATTAATTACATAATGTATTGCATGTGCAATTCACTTACCCTTTGTGACCTCCATAGTTCTGTCCCTGCACAGCCTCTGGGCCAGAAGCAATCCCCTCACACCCAGCCTAGTGTCTGTGGGATAAAGCACCACAGGCAGGGAAAGGCATGCAAGAGAAGTGAGGTTTGCGTAATAGGTGGCCTGAGCCAGACTCCTTATGGACAAGTCTGGGGTAACAAGGGTCCAGCACCCAGGAAGGGCACCCAGATATTTCTTTTCCCAGGACTCCTCTGCCAGCCATGGTAGATCTCCTGAGATCTCACGAGATCATGTTCCTCTGGGAAGAGTGATACCAGCAGCAGCATTTCAGGTGGGATGTCGACATCCTCTGAACCACATTTAAACCTCAGTCTATCCTAGCCCATCCTCTCCCTGTCCCTCCACCTGGACCCGAATTTACACCCCTATACACACCTGAAGCTACAGAGCATATGTGGAGGGCTCCAACTGCCCGGTTTGCCTTCTTGGGTAAAGCTACACTATATCCAGCTGGACCAGTCCCCAGCAGATAGGTGTTCCTCCTAGTGTTCAAAAGAGGCAAACATTTCCTGATGGAGAGGCTTGGGTGAAGGGGCCATCACTGGGTGCTGGCATTTGGACAAGGTCAGAGAGAGCAGAGAGCAATGCCTTGAGGCTGTACTTTGGGGTGAGAGGTTGGAGGTACAGGTAGCAATCATCTCCTGGGACAGAATCGATAAACTTTGCTTCTATGGAGAAGAACGACTGGCCCCAGCGATGTGCGATGGGACAGTGCATTTCAGTTGTTTCAGCCTTGGACCTTGGCAGACATCAGATTGGGGCCTCAGGGTTGTACACCAGAGGCCCATGTCACTGCTGAGGGGCCTTCAGCCTCCAAGAAGACAATAGACTTGCTGCCGGCGCTTGCACAGCTTACTCCTCCATTCTGGCCTCGGGCAGTCCTGCCCCACACAGCCTCTAGACTAGAATTTGGTCCCTGACACCTGGCCATAAGCTCCTGGGGTGAAGTACCACTGCCCTGTGACTCTGAGTGGGGTGTGGGGAGGCACTATCAAGGATTGGGGCCTTCACCTAGCAAGGACTAAGGTATAAAAGGAAAAAATTAATATGTTAATTAAAAATAAGACTATATTAGGTATAAAGTTTCAGTCATGCAAGATAGAAAAACACTAGGGACCTGCTGTACAATGTTATGCTTATAGTTAGTAATATAGTTAAATTTCAGTTAAAATTTTGTTAAGAGAATAAGACATCATTGTTTTTTTAGCCACCATAAAAGATAAGGTCATAAAATATTGTGTATAATTCCACATAAAGGATATTTTAAAAACCTATCCCACCTATCCCTGTGTACATATGTGGAATTAAATACATAAAAATGTAAACACTGGTACTTATCTCCAGTGGTGGGGTTATGGTTAAATGTTTTTTTTTTCCTTTTTCTGCATTTTCTAATTTTTCTAAAGTGAAATCAAGCTATATTTATAATCAGAGACATACTTAGAAAATGGTTTCTTCTGTTTCAGATCTCCTTGGTTCTCTTTTCATTTCTGAAATCAAAGAGGACTGGCCCCATCAGAAGACAAAACTCCCGTCCAGGATCAGACATCTTCAGTTGAAGCATGGTTTTATCCCCCAAATAATTATTTTTAATTATTCCACCATTTCAGTCCCTTGGTCTTTACCACATATAATTCTCTCATCCCTAAGGGATCTTGAAGAATGCTGAGCCCTTTGTTCCTGTCCCTTCTGCCCCCAGAGACTGCTGCTTCCTCTTGCCTACCACAGGAAGTTTTTCCATATCCCACACCTGTCAATATGGTAGCTGCAGATGCTCCTACAGGAACTACTCTTATTAGAACCACTTCTTCTAATTCTGCTTTTGCTAGTGGAAGTGGAAGGAGATAGGAAAAGCGGAAGGAGATAAATGATAGGTGGTATATTAATTGTGGAAATGGGAATGAGAGTTTGAAGGCATTGATCCCATGAAGGTCTAATAGCAGGTATGAAGTGAGGAAATGGGTGAGAATGTGAAGTACAGGAGGTTATTGCCATGATCCTCCGCTTTTTCCACACAGAATTTTGCCTCTCCCACTTTGGAGATCCCACAGAATCTAAAAGTCTTTTTCCCATATCCCCTGCACTCTCCTGTTCAGAAAAATAGCTATTCATTAGGGCTCTTTTATCTCCACCACCTTCCTAAGTGCCTGTAAGGCAGCTGTACTAGGCCCGCCCCTACCAACAGTAATTGTAGTACCTGCTGCAAGGTCTGATTCTTTCTCCTCTTTCTCCAGCACCATTTGAACTCTTCCTTTATTGTACCAGCACTAATCTTAGACCCAGCAGGAAAAATATCAGTACATGCTCATCTTTTTAAATATACAGGAGACATTAGGATCCACAGGATATCATAGTATCTCCTCTCCTTCCCCTCCAAACAGTTATATGTTTGTTCCCCCTGACATCCCTCTTTTATTCCTGCATTCCTATCCCAGGTAACCAAGGCCCTCCCTGTTAGTCATATCTGAGAGAAAAGGGATTTCTGGTATGACAGGATAATTTTTGTGCCATACCCTCATCTTACTATACCCATTCCAAGAAGGTGTCCAGATCTTTATTCCCCCCCCCTTATACCAGAGGAGATTTACGGTACCAGCTTGTATTTAGTTTTCTATAATCCTGATCATTTTTTTTCTAAATTTTTCATTTAAATTCAATCAATTAACATGTATTGTATTATTAGTTTCAAAGGTAGAGTTCAATGATTCATCAGTCTTATATAATACCCAGTGCTCATTACATCATGTGCTCTTCTTAATGTCCATCACCCAGTTATCCCAACTCCCCAACCCCGCCTGTCCCACCACCCTCAGTTAGCTTCCTATGATTAAGAGTCTCTTATGGTTTGTCGCCCTCCCTCATTATCTTGACCAAATTTTGCTAAGGAAGAGAGGAATTACTTAGAGAACAGAGTGAATGGAGGAAGAATACTGTTTATGATACCTAAGAACTCTTTATTCCCTGCCATGACCCCAGAGAGAAGGTAGGGTCCCAGAGGGGAATGGCTACCTGGTGCATTAGGGAAATGGACCCTAGGCATTAGGGCTTCCAGCGTTGGCAGACACCTCCAAACCCCACTGTCCCTAGAGAAGCAAACATGCCTAGCTTCAAGGAACCATCTGGACTTGGCCAGTAAGGGTAGCATGGAATGAAGGCCCCACAAAATACCCTTCCCCCTCCCATTCTTGGGTAATTCTTATTATGAGAGGGGCCCTCTCATAATGAACAAGATTGAACTTTCCTTCACCTTACTGGGAAAGAAGGAAGACACAGATTTAAGCTGCCACCTCTGACCAACCTGTCCCAACACATGACACAGAAGATACAGGGGGCAAGTGCATACTCTTTATTACTAATTAGGATCAGAAAAACCCTGGCAGATATTGAGCTTGGTAAGCTGGGCAGATCTTATGGGGGAAACTATAACACCTTTTAACTATAACATCTTTTAACTTATAACTATAACATCTTTTGTTCAGACTGAAGCTGATCTACCTCCCCATCCCCTGGGCTCAACCCTGGCTCCCTCCTTCAGCTACCTCAGAAGAGCAGAGATCCTTGAAGAGAATACACCAAGTGGGAGAGAAGGGGACCAGGGGCATTCTCAAGAGTGTTTGTCCCAGTCCAGTATTATTTTTAATCCAATCCAAGAGAAGCACGATGTCTGTCCATCTTGCCTGCTCTTCTTCCACTCTTGACTGGAGAGGGGCTTGGGATGGAAGGAGACAAGACTGAGGGTTCATGTGTGTAGCCAGTACTCCCTCAAACACTGTCTTTAAGCCACCCAGTAGTTTTTCAGGCAACCAGGAAGAATAGTTTTTCCATCTCAAACGAAGAAATTACACTTTCAGAAAAGTCCTGCCTTTGCTTCCCGATGCTACTTTCCCAATATTTGCCATTGCTCATTTGTTTCACCTAGGAGCAATGAGATGATTAGTCTAGTAATTCTTCTCATGAAGGTCTCTGATATTGCTCCCAGAACTGCAAAAATAACTGTTATTTCAATTGGCTTTACCCAAAGGCCATAGTATACACAAGGCAAAGAAGTCACCTCTTATCTCAAAGTATGCTCCCTCTTATTATCTAAACAAACTCACCAAAAAGTTGTGATGTGTGCATTAAATATTAACATATGGCTCTAGCTCCTAACATACACTAGGTAATCAATAACTACTTGTTTAATGAATTAAATGTAACCCATCAAATTTGCTACCGTCTATAGAATTTAACATTGCAAACCCCTCAACTCTTCCAAATTAATCCCTTGTCCCAACAGAGAAATTAAATTCTAACAAAATTGTTTTGCCATCCTTTCCCCCCTTATGAGTGCCAGACCATCTCTTCGTGACTTCCTCTCATTCTTCTCAGTTCCAGTCAATGGGGGTCTCAGTGAGGTGTGGGTCAGCTGGAATCAAGGTGTGATTTCTTTAGACTCTTGGGAGATCTTCTAATGGGATGGGTTCAGCTTCTTCAACAATAAACAATTTCTGCAGGCTCAGAGACACAAAAACAGGCCCTCACCTATAAAACTTAAAAACAAGAAGCAACATGAACACTGTAGTAATTTAAAAAGGAATAATAACATTTTCAAGGAAAAACAATACTCCTAAAGTTCAATACAGTTGTAACTTTAAAACACATGGTTGTTACTAGCCAGCAACATAACATTTTCAGGAAAAAGAGGTTAATAAGAAAACAGAAAAAAAGTGAAAAAGGAAAAGGCTTCATGACTTCAGCCTCTCCAGGGTGTCAACCAGTCTGCATCAGTTATCCAGAATCCACCATCTGTGAACTTAAATGCAATTAGGAAAAATCCCCTATTTAAAATGTGTGATACTCAAAAAGTAGTCTATCCTTGTTAAAATAGAGATATAAAATAAAAACATAGATATATCTATGCTCGTGTGTGTGTAATCAGAATGATAAAAAGTGATTAGTGGTATTGGGATAATGGACTACTTTATTTAATTATCTGTACCATGATTTTGGTTTTCAAATGTTCTGTGAAGTAAATGAGTTACTTTTTGATTGGGGTAGGAGGGGCGTCTTACGAAATTGGTTTTTCTTTGGAGTGTTTCCATTCTTACTTACCTTCCTAAAATTAGTGACGTTCTCCTGTGTCCAGGCCTCCACTCTCAACTGCCACACAGACTTTCTTGCATTGATAGCAGGGCGTGCACCATGAAAAATTCAGAGCTTTACACCATGGGCAGTCCCAATTCTTTGGACTGCCTCCTGAGGCAGGCTTCCCCTGGAGTTGGGAATCTGAGACTTTTTTCCCTTTTAGTGGCTTGGCTTTCTGCCCTGGAGGCTGCTGTTTCTTGGGGCTTTTTCTCACACCACTGCTCCTGCTGCTTCCCAGTGGGGATGTCCCCTGGGGCCTCTCTTGATCTTCTTGCCTGTGGCTCTTGCTGTTCTCCAGGGGGTACTTCTCCTGGGGCATCAATGGACATTCCTTCTGACTGGAGCTTCTGTCTTCCAGGGGTGTTGTCCTCTGAGGTCTCTCCAGATCTTTCTGGCTGTGGCTCCCACTGTCCTCCAGCGAAGTCTTTCCCTGGGGACACACAGGACCTTCATCTTGGCTGTGGCTTCTGCTGTCCCCTAGGGGACATCCTCCCTGGACGGTCTCAGAATATTCCTCCTGGTCACAGCACCTCTGTTCACACAGTGGTGCCATCTGCTCCTGGACCCCCACTGCAGCCCATTGGCCAGGTGGGTATACCCCCAGAGGTGGCTTCAGGGGCATCTGGAGTGGGACTGCTGTTGCGGTTGTTGCTGCCGCTGCTGTGTCTGCTTCCACAACTACTGAGTGTGGTAGATGTGCCCAGTATGGGAATCCCATTGGGAATGATGCAGAGAATGGGAATGGATGTGGCACCTGCACTGGCAGAGAGGTTTGCAAAGCCTGGGCCCAGGAGCTTGGAAGTGCCTGCACATAAAGCATGGCTGCAGGAGCTGCTGCTGCGGCTGCCGGAGCTGCCATCCGGGCGTCCAAACGGTGCATGGCCTGTGCCTCTGTGGCCATCATCTTGCCCTTCTCATCCATATCCTCTGGCCAGGCAGAGGCCCCACGCTGTTCTGCTCCTGACTCAGAGGTGACCTCCTGAGGAGGTTGGTCAACCCGGCCCGACTTCTCTGCCCGGAGCAGTCGCCCACGCAACACATTTCTCTCATCCAACACATGCTGCAAAGCAGCCTGCGCACATCGAAGCTGTACAGCCACCTCCTTGCGCTCCCTGCATAGCCGCTGCAGCTCGGAGGCCAGGGCCCAGGCAGCGGTCTCTCGCTCCTCTACCTGTTCCTGCAGCCTCCGGACCCGGCGCGCCTGCTGCTCCCCCTGCCTTGCGCCCACACGCACGCTCAAGGCCAGCGCGCTCCAGGCGCAGGCCCTTTTGATGGCGTGCGGCACCTGAGGGTCCGCCACCACGGCCAGAAGCCGGTCCTCTACTTCATTCCAGGGCCGTGAGCGGAAGGCCACGTAGAAATCTGGGCCGCCGCCGTCCAGGAGGACTTCATTGTTGATGAACCTGATCACCTCGGTATGGCGGAACCCGCTGGCGTGGTCCCCAAAGTCAACCGCCATGGCTGCTGCGGCCTAGTTAACCGACTGCTGCGGCCTAGTTAACCACCCGCCTCACAGGCGATGCCGCCGCTGCTGCCGCCAGTAAAGGTCCACCCTTCAGCTCCCTACTGAGTCCTGCCAAAGTCCTCTCCCAGTCCTAGCCTCCTCCTTGGCTTCTTTTGTCCCTCACTACCAAGTTTTTCCTTAAAAAAAAAAAAGGAAAAGAAGAAGAAAAAAGAAGGAAGGAAGGAAAGAAAGAAAGAAAGAAAGAAAGAAAGAAAGAAAGAAAGAAAGAAAGAAAGAAAGGTGGATTCTCTCACCACACCAACCCCCAGTGCGCGAAGGGCGACGATAGCGTGATGCGTCACAGACAACTCTGAGACACGCACGCCACCGCAAGGTGTGCTGGGACCCATCTCTCAGGCTAAGCGCCCCCTGGAAGGCGAACCGGGTGGATTCTAGACACGGACGGGGCACATCAGATTCCTAGGCGATAATAATAGTTGTTGCTCATGCACATAAGGTCTTGGATGGGACTTTCAAACACACACACTCCCAGTCTAAAAGAAAGGGTGAATCAGAGAAGGCCAGAGAATTTCTGGGGGAGGGAGAGAGTCGAGGTGGAGTCTGATGTTGCCGGACCCCCTGTTCGGGGACATAAATAGGGTGCAAGCCTGGGGTCTATTAAAATCTAGAAAAGGGGCAGGACAGTGTTGACAGTGAAGGCTGTGGTTGTGCTACTGCTGTGGGAAAGGGAATGAAGCTGCACGTTGGGGCAGCAGTGGGAACCAGGTAAAGAACAGGAATATGTCATCCCAAAATACGATACTTTGGCACATTACTTTGAGTTGAAGTTACTTAAGAAACAGCTGATATAAGCAGGACATTCTAACCCTCCTTTGTGCCCCTGAAAGGAGGAACTAAATCACCCAAGTGAAGTATACCCACTCTATACTCTATACCCAAAGAGTAGAAGGCACCTTACCACCAGAAATAGGGAATGAATTTAGGGCTGAGAAGGCTACATAAAATACCTTATTACTTCCTCACTAATTTACAACCCCAAACTCAAACCTCTTTGTCTTATGAATTCTTCACATTTTCCGGGGGAGAGGGGCTTGAAGTTATAAAAGCTGCCTGCTTTGGTCACTTTTTTTTTGAGTCATATTTATATGGGGTTCTTATATGTATGAAATTAAATTTGTTTTTCTCCTATAAATCTGTCTCATATTTATTTAATTATTAGCCCAGCCAAAGAACCTAGAAGAGAAAAAGGGAAAAGTTCCTCATTCCCACCTCTGCAGTTTTGAACCCTGACCTAGGACCCTCCACTACCTGGACATTACTCATTCTGGGGCTGCTGCACCTGAGAGATCCTGGGATCCGAAAAGATCTAAGAATTCTTACCACATCAGTCTCCTGGATCTCACGGGGTCTGGCAGAAGTGAAAGAGAGGGTCCTTTTCTTTTTCTAAATTTAATTTTGCAGAATATATTTGTGTGATCAAGTTCCTTGGATATAGTGACTCTGGTAAATATTTATTATCAGTACTCTCGTTTTCTTACTTTTCTAATATTTTATTTATTTATTTATTTGACAGAGCACAAGCAGGGGGAGGTCCAGGAGGCAGGAGAGGGAGAAGCAGGCTCCCTGCTGAGCAGAGAGCCCAATGTGGGGCTCAATCCCAGCACCCTGAGATCATGACATGAGCCAAAGGCAGACACCTAACTGACTGAGCTACACAGGCGCCCCCAGTACTCTTGTTTTCTATTGATCTCTTTCCTCCCAAAGATGGTCATTGTTTTCATTTGTCTCTGTCCTTTTTGTCATTTGTCATAAGGAGGGAAACAATAGGGTAGAATGTTTCACAAACTGGTGAGTTCACGGTTCTCACCAGACTGGCATCTGTTTAGACAAACTTGGCTGTGGGTCCTTTATGTAAAAACCAGATGAGGTTTTCTTTTCATCTTGTTCTGTCCTGAGTGTATGGCTTTGTGACCAGTAAGAATATTCCCTCTGGTCTCTGCCAGCCAGAAAGTACAATTATTGGCTTGCATCTGGTAGCCAGCCAAATGGGCTGGGAATCCAACATATGAACTCACAGACAACATTCTCTTTGTCCAACTGTGCCAGCTCTCAGGGGAGTTTGCCATGAGGTGTCCCAGTTCATAAGGGGCCTTTGTTGTCTAAACCATTGTTGTCTTGTTAGTGCTGAAAAAGTATAATTCTTTTTTTTTAATTTACTTATTTATTTGACAGAGATCAAAAGTAGGCAGAGAAGTAGGGAGAGAAAGAGGAGGAAACAGGCTCCCCGCTGAGCAGAGAGCCCAATGTGGGGCTCGATCCCAGGACCCTAAAATCATAACCTGAGCAGAAGGCAGAGGCTTAACCCACTGAGCCACCCGGGAGCCCCAAAGTATAATTCTAATAGCACCTGCTCAGTGGCACAGATTAGTGGGTCTATGATCGGAGGCATTTCACATTCTCATGGGAAACTGGAGACATCATTTTCACTACACCATTCTTACTACTGGTGAAAACAAATGTTTTGTTTTCTTAGGCTAACTCTGGGATTGAACTCTCTGGATCTTGTGAGCACTGCATCTTTTGCACTCTCTTTTGGGATGCCTCTTATGTTCATGGTTAAGCTATAAAAAGTCTTATTGGTTTGAGTCTCTATTGAGATTAATATAAGATCCTGCTTGTCAATGCCAGACAATAAATCCTTTGAATTAGAAAAACTTCAATATTTGAAAAAAAATTAAAGAGCTCTCATCCTAAACAAATGCCTTGTTTGTACCTATGGAAAGATCAAATTATAAAGTGGATACAGAGGAGTATAATTGCTAGTCTTAGAGACTCCCTTAATAAGATTAAAGAACAGAAATTAGACTTAGAACAAAAATTAAACAAGATGGGATTGAGAGGGAGACAAACCATAAGTGACTCTTAATCTCACAAAACAAACTGAGGGTTGATGGGGGGAGGGGGGTTGGGAGAGGGGGGGTGGGGTTATGGACATTGGGGAGGGTATGTGCTATGGTGAGTGCTGTGAAGTGTGTAAACCTGGCGATTCACAGACCTGTACCCCTGGGGATAAAAATATATTATATGTTTATAAAAAATAAAATTTAAAAAAAATTAAATCCACATCCAACATAAATTCCTCTTTTTAAAATCCAGCTGTGTCACTAAATTGTACAACTGAAACTAATATTACAGTGTATGTTAACTAACTGGAATTTAAATAAAAACCTAAAAAATAAAATAATAAAATCCAGCCCTGTCTCCTCAGCAAATTCCCTTAGCTCCTAAAATCCCTCCATGTTTCCCAGAAAATCCCTTAAACATCTAGCTGCCTGTTTTAACCTCCCTTTCCCTACAAAATTTACTACAAGCACTCTGGCCTGGTCTCCAGGTCTAGGGTACATATGTTACTCATGTAAATGCTGAAAGTCAGGAAATGAATTTAGCAGAAACACAAAGATAGGTGGTACAATTCATTTTGCCCTGTCCCTTACAACTCCCCCTCCTCTCCAGAGCTCTGTAATTGGGCTCATTCATATTTCTCTTGGATGCAGGGAACAAATCATATTTCAATAGGAAAGAACAGATTGGATTTCTGGTGACAGAGTCAATGGTGAGAAAGATATTTCTCTTTTAGTTGAGAGGCAAAGTGGAAAGCTTGGGGGTAAGGAAGTAAAAAATGAAACAAGATGGGATCTGGAAGGAGACAAACCATTAGAGACTCTTAATCTCACAAAACAAACTGAGGGTTGTTGGGGGGAGGGGGGGAGGGAGAGGGTGGTTAGGTTATGGACATTGGGGAAGGTATGTGCTATGTTAAGTGCTGTGAAGTGTGTAAACCTGGCGATTCACAGACCTGTACCCCTGGGGCTAATAATACATTGTATGTTAATAAAAATTTAAAAATTAATAAAAAGAAAGAAAGATATTCCTCTTTTGCAATAGATTGAGCCAAGAAAGAAAGGAATGAAATAAGGTAAGAATCAACAGTGAGAAAAAGGTATACAGGTCTGGTCCAATCATCTTGGGAAAGTGGTCTCCTTCAGCTGTCATCAGCTTCAATTCCTAGAAATCTTTATATTCACATCAGCAGTTGGAGTGCAGATCTAGTCAGGTTTTGGTGCTTTCTGTAGATGTGACACACGGATCCAAGGGTCTATTCTTTGGAGTTTGGCAGCACAGGGGTTGGTTAACAGTACCTGATAGGGGTCTTTCCAACAGGGTTGAAGAGAGTCTTTCTGGACATGTTTTTTCTAATAGATGAAATTCCTGAGCTGCAAGGTATTATGTTTAAGGTCTTTGTCTCTGCGGAGTACACTGTGGAAAGATTGCTCTACTAAAGCATGTTTATTCCCAACAGAAGCATTTCAGCCTTTGCAATATTTAAGCTTATCTCCTTTTACCATTTCTGGATCAAAAGAAGCAGGGGCCAAGGACACTGGCCATCCTGTGAGAGTTAATGAATTCCAAAAGGGGTTGACCTGAAATTTAGAACCACTAATGCCAGTGCTGTTGGCTGGGATATTTGAAGATTCTCTACAAATTTTGCCCAATAATGCTATTAGTGCTTTCAGTTAACCCTGAGGATTGAAGGCAGTAAGCACAGTAGAAGTGTTGTAACACTGGTCAAACATCACAGACCTGTTAAATTGAGTTCCCTGGCCACTATGGAGTTCAAGAGGATTTCCCAGGTAGGGATGATCTTTTCTAGTAGAATTTTAGCCACAAAACTAGCAGTCCAGTAAGAAAACATACAAACCATTACCAAGACATGTTTATATCCATGAGATTGGGGAAGCTAAATAAAATCCATCTGCCAAAACTTGAATGGTCCATTGGGCAATTTGAAGGGTCCAGGAGCAGTTGCAGACTGCTTTTCCTGAATTATATTTAGGTCAAGCAGGATAAGCAAAGTAGGCAGTATGTGATCTTATTAATATTTAGTCACTAGTATTGGCTTTAAAGGTTTTTATCAGTAGACTAATAATTCATTGCATATGTAGTAATGGGAATTTTAGAGTCTCTGGCAGCACTGGATTATTATTTGACTAAAACCAGAATTCCTTTTTTATTGAACCAACATTTAGTAGATTTCCAATATTGTTTTACCCTTTTCTGCAGCCAACTGCTGGACATCTCTAGTCAATTTTTCTGGATTATTATTTGAGGGAACATCACTTTGGACCAAGGCAGAGGTTTAGTTGTTTATTCCTTTGAGAGCAAAATACTTTGCAGAAATAATCACCCTGGTGGTTTCCATTAGCCTCCAGAGAATCGAGTTTGGGATGTCCAAGGAACTTGATACTGGACAAAGTGTCTGCAAGAATATGACATCTAATAATATCTAAAGGCCATTGTTAATTTTATCCCTGCTGGAAGTAAGGAAGCCTTGCTGTTTCCATAACATTCCAAAGTCATGAGCTATTCCAACATACCTACTGTTAGTATAAATATTTGCAGTTTGGCCTTTGGCTAAAATGCAGGCCTAATCAAGAATGGGAGAAGATATTCTCAAATGACAATACAGACAATGGGCTGATATCCAAGATCTATAAAGATCTGCTCAAACTCAACACACACAAAACAGATAATCACGTCAAAAAATGGGCAGAAGACATGAACAGACACTTTTCCATAGAAGACATACAAATGGCTAACAGACACATGAAAAAATGTTCATCACTAGCCATCAGAGAGATTCAAATCAAAACCACATTGAGATACCACCTTATACCAGTTAGAACGGCCAAAATTAACAAGACAGTAAACAACAAGTGTTGGAGAGGATGTAGAGAAAGGGGAACCCTCTTACACTGTTGGTGGGAATGCAAGTTGGTGCAGCCACTTTGGAAAACAGTGTGGAGATTCCTTAAGAAACTAAAAATAGAGCTACCCTATGAACCTGCAATTGCACTATTGCATATTTACCCCAAAGATACAGATGTAGTGAAAAGAAGGGCCATCTGTACCCCAATTTTCATAGCAGCAAATGGCCACAGTCACCAAACTGTGGAAAGAACCAAGATGCCCTTCAAAGGACGAATGGTTAAAGAAGATACAGTCCATATATACAATGGAGTATTATGCCTCCATTAGAAAGGGTGAATACCCAACTTTTCTATCAACATGGACAGTACTGAAGGAGATTATGCTGAGAGAAATAAGTGAAGCAGAGAAAGTCAATTATCATATGGTTTCACTTACTTGTGGAGCATAAAGAATAACACGGAGGACATTGGGAGATGGAGAGAAGTGAGTAGGGGGAAATTGGAGAGGGAGACAAACCATGAAAGACTGTGGACTCTGAGAAACAAACTGAGGGTTTTGGAGGGGAGGGGAGTAGGAGGTTGGGTGAGCCTGGTGGTGGGTATTATGGAGGGCACATATTGCATGGAGCACTGGGTGTGGTGCATTAACAATGGATTCTGGAACACTGAAAAGAAATAATTTTTTTTTAAAGAGTATACAATTCAGTCTGTTGGACCAGTTTAGCCTAGGGCAAAAGTGTTGCTTCAGTGACTTCAAAAGGAGTTGCAATAGCATACCCAGCATAATATTTATCATTTTCACCTTTTAAATAAGAACCATCAGTAAACCACGGAGAGTTAATGTTATACAAACCAGTTTCCCATAAGTTATCATGGAGAGTCAGGAGGTGATCTGTCAGAGTCAAAAGCATGAGGGGTATTGCCATAGAGAAGGGAAGACAAATGGCAGGGTTAAGATTATTACAGTGAGAAAAAGAAAGTTTGAAATCCAATTTTGACAGTAGCCAGCTAGTCTGAGAAAACCTAATTAGCACTTAGTTTGGGGATGTTCAGGATGTCATGAAGCCTATTTGGATTTAAATACAACCGTTGTTCTGAATATCAGGTTCCGCAAATGTCCAAGCTGAGTCTGAGCAAATTGCAGTTTCTCTTTGGAGATTTTTGTCCCTTTAAGGTTAAAAGTTTTAACAGGTAGATGCTGCCTTCCTGCGAAGAGGCCTGAGAGGGGGAGGAGAGAAGCAAGTCGTCTACATATTATAATAAATTAAAGCTTCCAGGTAACTTTATATCATCTAAATCCACTTTTAAGATTTGGGAGTAGGGAGGATTTTTAGTAAAACCCTGGGCCATTACTGTCTAGGCACACTGCTTTCCTTCCCAAGTAAAGAATTATTAACTGCCCTTATCCACAGAGAACTCAAGCACGGAAAAAATCTGATGGAGCAAATAAAAGATATAGGAATGTCATCTGATTTACTTAGTTGACTATTTTGGTTCCTATCAAATTCTAGAATCATCTCACCCTTTCAGGAGAAAAATTCCAGCCTGATATTTCTCTAAAGAATCTCAACCTAATACATGAATAGGGGTGGAGGAACTAAGAAGAAGAGTATGAGTATCTCTTAGAGGGCCTAAATGAAAGGGAATAGGTTTATAGATAGAAACCTGTTTGAATTTATTAAAGATCCCCTCTCTCTGAATTGTTTCAGTACTTTGACATAAGGAGTTATTTAATAACAATAGGATCGAGCACCAAAAGTGTAGCTCCAGTGTTCATAAGAATTCTCTAAGCCCAGTAAGAAGAATGATTGGGAAAAGTCCTGTAGTTCCTCAGAACTATATAGCTGGGTGTTTGAAAGGTATTGGAAAGGGTGGTTAAAGGGCTAACCACATATAGGATGCTTACATTTGGAACAATCTTTCCTACAGCATCTTGTTTTTTTTTGCAAGAGTGGCAGAGTCCAGGAGGGGTTTGGTTTTGTTTAAGGGCTTCTTTTTGTTAGATCTGGAAATCAAAGATCTTACTGGTATTCCTTTTATTTGAATCCTCTAGGGTATAGGTGAGCTGATTTGCTAAAAAACTGAATCTAGGGTGGATACTTTCCCATTCCATCCTAGTTCTCTTAACTACAAGAGAAAGATCCCAGTTCAGCCCTTTAATGAACAGAGTTGAAGGTTACCTTAGTGGATTCAGCTTCCATAAGAAGGGCAGAATTTTCCTTAAAAACAATGTGGAAGTGATTGTAATAGTTGTTCAGAGGTTCACTGATTTTCTGAATTGCCCAGCCTGATCATATAAAAAGGCAATGGTGTTGGTCTCTCATTTAAAATTCTAGAGATTTGTTCAGGATCATCCCAATTAGCTGTTTTCATCCAGTGTTGGGCTTGGCCTTCACCAACATGCATGTGAAGTAGCTGGAACAAATCTAAGGAACGTGTTTGGTAAGTCTGAATGACTATATCAAATTCCTTGGCAAATCTATGGAGAACTTCAATAACTCCAGGAAAATCTTTGTCTATGGCTTATAGTTCAGCTTTATCTAGGGGACATGGGAAATTAGGGGCTTAGCATTAGGACCTTAGCAAAAGAGATGATTTTAGAGTCCTGAATACACCTGGAAGCCTCAAGATACAAATTGAAACAGGGGTTCCATTCAATTTGTTTTATTTTAGAACGATGGTTCTAAAAAAAAAAGTTTGGGGAGATCAAAAGCATCCCATGAGAGCCATTGGAATTCTAAATTATTTTTGGTTAAATTGGTCCAAGTAGTAAAAAATGCACATGAGCAGGGACCATAGGGTTTGTTTTTTTTTTAAGATTTATTTATTTTAGAGAGTGAGAGGAAGAGTGGAGCAGAGGGGTAGAAAGAGAGGGAGAGAAAACTTTAAGCAGTCTCTGCACTAAGCACAGAGCCTGATTCAGGGCTCAATCTCATGATCCTGAAGTTACAACCTGAGCCAAAACCAAGAGTCAGACACTTAACTGACTGTGCCACCCAGATGACCCAGGACCATAGTTTTTGAACATAAAACTGGCTGGGGTAATAGAAGGAGGTCCCTCCTAAGAGAATTTAGCAGATGGGGATCCCATTACTCAAAACCAGAGGATCAGAAGACAGAAGAGTACTCAGCAAGAACAACGGTGCCTTCATAAAAACAAGAACAGATCCTAAATAAAGTCAGAGAGCTCCACCAAAAGGAAGGAGTTCATATCCAAGAGGAGACTTACTTAACTGAAAGGAAGAAGATGACTCACAGAAGTAGAGAGCACAAGGGACTCAAGTGGGTACTTCACATGATTCCGGAAATCATTAGTTTCTGATGGGTTTGTCTCCTTTGGGTCCCTTCCTGGTCACCGTGGTCACCATGTAATGTTGACCTTAGAAAATGAAAGATCCAGTTATTTTACTACCAATTTAGTGTATTCAGGAATAGCAGAAAATTGCAATTCAGGACAAATAAACTATGGCAAACCACTGGCAAGTCTGGAGGATAGAGGAGATGAGCCTGCTTTTAGAGAAAAGAGAAAGCTGGAAGGGGCTGTTTTGCGGAGTTCTCATTGGCTCAGTTTTTGCTGGTCAAGGAGAAATTGTTCCTCCTGCTGGGGTATGAAAAGTTTCTTTCTCATGGGGGAATGTGAAGTATGATGTTCTAGAAATAATTCCAAGTCCACTTAATTTAACAACCTCAAACTTCCTCTCTTCATCTGAACATGTGTAGATATTATAAAAGATTGGGACTTTAGAAACAGAACTGTCCTGTACTTAAGAAAAAGATAGAAACTTAATTTTAAGAAATAATTACCCTACACTTCTGATAGTAGAGAAATATACCACAAAACTCCTAAGAGAAAACATACATTTTTGCTCCATCCCTTGAAGATGTAAATCTTAACATGTCTTTGAAATATAAACAACCCAGGAGATAAAACTCTGCCCACAATTACCTGAGACTGAAGAAAAAAGGGAAGAAAGAAGCTTTTTAATATACAAACTTCGTTAAAGGCTCCTTTGCCCAAACACTAGTTCACAGCCTTCTTAAGATTACTTATCAAAAACAAATACAATTCTTAAGAGTCTTCTCCACAACTATTAGTAAAAAGTTTTAGCTATCTGAGCAGGTACACATTTTACTCCAATTACAGAAACAGTTTGAATCCAACTGTTATTTATAAACTAGTGAGTTCCGTATTACCGTACCTAATTCATGACCAAAATTTAGAATGAAATTTATAAGATCTCTGTATGTTTATGTATGTCTATAAATGTGTGTCATGTATATGTGATATTTTCCTACACCAGGATGGTATTGCCAAAATTAATTTTTTAAAGGCTCCACTTAATGGCTTAAAAAAAATGCTGATCAAAATAAATACTTCTAAGCTTTCAGAAATATATTTGAAACTAACAGAAATGTTTTTGAAGTTCACATGATTTGGAATAATCTTCAGTAAATAAAAGCTAGCTTAATTATATTGGTTTAATTTAAAAAAAATAATGTCTTCAGAGTTATCAACATTAAATGTAGTGCAGACATACAACTTTTATTCCACCTGGGCTTATTTGTCAAATAAGTTCATATTATCTCTGTTACAAAATTTGTCAGCAAGAAAAGTAACTTAAGATGATGGCTAGCTGCTTTAATATCTCGTGAAATTTTCATGAGCAATATAGATATGATTGCTTTAAACAAATGATTTAAATAGATGTAAATGAGATAAAAGTTTATAAGTAAAGTTTTCAATAATAATTAAATTGTATAATATGTCTACTTAAATAGTTTCCAAAATCTTTTTTGGTAACTTTAAACCTTAAAGTTTTGATAAATTAAGTTAAATGATGGAAATTCACTGACTGGATCATTTCCAAACAAAATAAAATACTGAAAAATTAGTTACTAAACATAGGTCTAACCCCTTTTGGCTTCTTATTACAGAGAAACTAAAGATATTTGGCTTGGTCAGTAAACATGTCCTGTGCCACATTGAAAAACTGTACTATCTAAAAAAGTATATGCTTCTAAAAATCAAGAAATATATTCATAAATCTGCCAATCTAAAGAATGTTGGATTTAACAGTTCACAATTGCTCCCTTATCAGCTTTTACTAGAAATTAAAGTTTCTAAGGATTAAAAACTATAATTAATTTAATAATTAGTTAACTAATGAGTTAATTTAGTAAGTATACTTAAAACTCCCAGAAATAGTAAGGGAAACATCTCTATAAGAAAAAAGTAGGATGTGTTTTTGACTAAGAAAAGTATGAGGTATGGAAATGTATTTTGTTAAAGGAAAAATAGTAATTTTGTTTAACATAGAAAATCTGGTAATTTCTGAGTAACAAAGAAGAGAATAGAGAACAAACTAAATGGATATATAAAGTTGAAAAGGGAGAAGGAAAAAAAGCTTTCCTTGTGTAGTCAAGCGGGCTAAAATTGAATAAATGTAAGGGCTTTTAAAATAAGTTTTAATAAAAATTGTATACTTATGCTTGTGTAAAACTAAAACTTAATATTCTTTCTTCTGCTAAAAGGACAAAGTTTTCTTTGACTATTGATCTTCTTCTGATAAGAGATTATGAAAGACTTTTCTTTACCTTTTAAGTAATCTGATTAGAAAACAAAGATTCTGTGTTTTATCAAAATAATTTAGTGTGTTTCATGCTGTCTTCATCAGGTCTTTCATTGTTTAAAACTCAGTCTTCTCAATGTTAGAAGAGCTAAGACACTTAATGGACTGAACCACCCAGGTACTCCATAACCTTTTAATACTTTTGACAAATTTCCCCCAAATCAAATTTTAAATGAAGTTGATGTAGGAAAGACATTAGGGTTCAAAGCTGATGGCCAAGAAAGAATTCTTGAGATGTACTTGGTGCAAAAAGTTAATTTTATTAAAGCAAAAGGATCCATGGGCAGAAAGCTTCATTGGGGTCATGAACAGTGACCCATTATATACTTTCAAATTGGGAGAGGGTTAGGGAGAGTGTAAGTCTCTAAGGAATTTTGGAAACAAGTTTTCCAGGACCTTGTGGGAGCTAGCTATTATTGGAAAAAGGTCATTGATTACCATCTAACAAAACCTTAGTCATGAAACCCTTCAGATGTATATTGGTGGGCCATATTCTTGGGGAAGATTGATTTTCAATCTTGGGGGTTTAGAGATAAAAGAAATTTCTAAAGGAAAGTTTGCATCTTAAAGTAGGCTTGCAAGATCCTGGAGTGAGGTGGTGAGGGGTCAGAATATGATTGCCTTTTGCCCTTAGCAAAGTGTCAACACCAAGGCAGTTGAGTCTCTAGAGGAATGTCACTCAGCCTGTTTCAAGCACAGAGTCAATTACAGTCAATGGGCTGTAGGTAATAAGAAAATTTAATAATTTTTCTTCTGTCTTTGGTCCCCACATCAAAATCATTTTAATCTGGAACAAACTTTGAGATTTCCAGAGGGTCCATGGAACATCTCAAAGTTTTGTTCTCTCTCCTCCTAGTAAAACTGTCTAATGTTAAACATTAGTGTTGTTTATGTTAAATTACATGAGAAGCATTGTCAAATAAGAAGTGATAGTTAACCTCCTTAGGTTATGTTCATATGTGTATGGGTTATTAATGTAAGTGTTACAGAAATTATATAAGATTCCTAAAATTGATATGTAGTGTTATTAGTCATAATTCCAATTATTAATATTCCATATGAAAGTGTATGTCACAGAAATAACCAAATTTCCTTGTCAAATATATTATACTGAACTCTTATCAGATCTTTAATTATGGCCATTTTTAAGTCCTTTACCATTTATACACAGTTGCTGTTTAATTCTGATGCTTTTGTGAGAACGTTCCTGCAAAAGTATTTCATCTTCAAGGAGACCCATGGAAGGGATTCTAACAAGTACATATTTCAGATGACTTTCAGACCATACCACTAAGGATTTACAGAACTCTAATGAAGAACACGACAGCTTCATTAAACTGCTAATAAAAGATCAAGATAAAAAAATTAATTACATGGGACTGAATGAACTGATGAAGATGATTGTATAATTTAAATGAATTTTTGAAACATTTTTGCTTATTTAATTTTTTTTCTAGATTTAAGGAAGCTATTTTCTCTTTTCTCTTAAACTACCAGCAGTTTGGTAAAGTATACTTTTGTGAAGATAAAACAATTATTTTTTTCCTTACCTGATCTCACCAGAATTCATAAACTCCTGGTGAGTATTCTTATTTTTGTGGTAGTATAATTATTTGTAGAGTTCCATAAGAATCTGTTCTTGTAACATGACATAATTGGAAACATTAGTTATATGACCAAGGCTTTGACTGGAATGTCATATTTGAAAAAGATGTACATAGACCCAGATATGACCAGAAATCCGTAAGGACTTAAGGTTGACTTTCAGGAGCAAATAAAGCCCCTTGGAAAAACAGTCTAGTAACTTGTTTACAAGGTTCTGGACAACCTTACCAGATGAGTAAGGAAAATTCCTTCCTGCAGGCTCAGGAATCAGGATATTTTGGGAACCTCAATAAGAAAGGAATTAATCCAAATGTGTAAGTATTGCAGATCAAGACTGATGTTGTGTCCTTGGCTTGGTTTCCTAGGCTCAAGAGACTTTAAAGAGTTCAATCTGAATTTTTTTAATGAAAAGTATTCTAGTGAAACAGACTTAAAGGAGCTTATCTGGTCTATCACTATATTCTTGCTGTACTTATGAAAATAATCAAGTTTATTGTTTAAGGCCAAGTTTAATGAGATTAGACTTATCTTGCAAACAAATTAATCTTACTTTGTTTATCTCTGATAGAAATGAGGTGACTTTCTAGAAAAAAGTTGTTTTCAGTAAAATCTATAACACAGTCTTGTGGATATCAGATTCTAGTCTTATTTATTGTCTTTGAGGTTTTGTTATCTACCTGTAAATTGGACTAGACTACCCAGGATTCTAATATCTGACCACAACTCTCCAAAATAATATTTCTAGTTTTTCTCTCTCCCTTCTGACTTGAAACGATTAAGAACTAAAACTGCCCTTTTCCTGAAGCCATGCAAGATAAAACTGGACAACTAGATATAAACTTCAGAGAAATTACAGCAGTTCATGTATGGACAGTCTTCATGTCTGTTGCTGTGTGGGCCACTCAGAAAGATCACCAGGGACATTCAAAGTACAAATAGGAAAATCTGTAAGAATTTCCACTGCTTGCCTGCCTTCATTCCATCACAAGATGCTTTGAGCAAGATATCTAAAAATATTTTGACTGGCTGCCCTCAGGACTCAGACTGGGTTTTTAGTCCACTCCAAATATTAACCATTGTTTTCCTTTTGTTTCCATAGGAATATCTCTTATTAAATACCTGATGTACATACTTACACCATAAAGGCCTAACTTTGGGAGCATACCTACAGCACTGCCTCCTGAAATGAAACACGGTTGTTTAACTAAACTGACCAATTTTCAAGACTAAAAGACTAGATCAGTTAAATGGAGAGATCTATCAACTCAACTTCTGAATTGTGAAATTTCTTGCAAGTTTCAAAGGTAGGACTGAAGGAGAGCAGAATATGCTACCCCAAAATATGCCATTTTGGAATATTGATTATTTTGAATTAAAGTTACTTAAGAAAGAGCCGGAACAAAAACGACATTGTAATCCTCCTTTGTCTCCCTGAAAGGAGGAAATAAATCTCCCATGTGAAAGGTACCCTTCCTGAGGCAGAAAGGTAGAAGGCATCCTTATCACCAGAAATAGGGAATTTAGGGCTAAGAAGGCTGTATAAACAAACTTTGTTACTTATCACTAATTTACTACTCCCAAAATAAACCTTCTTGTATCCTCAATCCCTCACAGATTTGTTGTTTCTTTATTTAGAAGGTATGAAAGCTGGTTGGTATGGGCACTTCTTTAAGTCTCATATTTTTATGGGGCTCCAGGACATATGAAGTTAAATCTTTCTCCTATTCACTTATCTAATGTCAATTTAACTATCAGACCAGCCACAAACCTAGAAGTGAAGAAGGGAAAAGCTTCTACCCCTGCATAGGTTCAGTTGTGTACCTGACACATGAGTAAAGGGAGAACCTGATAGCTATAAGGGATTGTAAGTCTCAAACCATTGGGGAAGGTTGGTGATGGGCACTAGAAAGAGAACCACTGTGATACTTGAGTGGATAAGGAAGAAAGGGAAGCCAGACCAAGATGTTCTGGAAAAATAGGGAGCTATCAAGAGCAGGAGGTTATAGTGAGGATGAGTGACCTGGTTCTGTGAACAAGAGGGAAAGACATTTCTGATTTCAGCATTCCAAACTGGAGTACTCTGATGGATGATGAGACAATGTTTGTGAGTATGTATGGAAAGGTGAATTGTGGATGTTGAATCTTTCTGGGGATTTCCAGAGGACACCACAAGCCATGTAGAGTGGTTTACAATTATGGAGTAGAGCAAAGGGAGCTGCCCTTTGCTCAGCTCCTTCTCTTACTTCTTGGTTGCCAAACTATCCTCAAGCTTCCTGCTTAGTTCCTGCCTAACTTTTTCTCACAATAAATATTAAACTTTCCCTTATCAACAATCAAGCTAACTCCACATATGATTTAGATCCCAGCCTCTCCCATCTCTTCAGAAATTTCAGTCCAGTCATGGTCTCCCCACTCTCTTTTCTATGTTAGTCTCTTCCTCTCTACTTGCTCCTTCCCCATCACAGTATGAATAAGCTTTTAAGCTTTTTCTATGCTGTATAATGTTCTTGTCTACATTTCCTGTACATTAATCTCCACCCATAAAACTGCAGAAAGTGTTCTAAGGGCACCACTAGTAACCATCTCCCCTCTCTTAATCCAACTTTCTTCTAACTTGAAACGTCTGTGGTCTTTGCCTATGTTGACCACTTCCTTTTTGAAATTCATCCTCCTTTTTCTTTTGGAACACCAAACTCTCTCAAATTTTCTCCCATCTTTATGGCTGTTCCTTCTTAGTTTCCTTTTGCTGCCTGCTATGTTTCCATTCATTCCTAAATGCTGGCATCTCCCTGAATGTTGTCCTCAGACCCCCTTTATTTTTCCCCAGGCACTTTCCCTCATTTCAGATACTTTATCTGATCTTGTCTATTCTCTTGTTCTTAACTACCATCATTAATTGTGAAAGACTCACACAGCTTTCAAGTCCTCCTCTGTGTCCTACTAAGCTTCAGATTCATGAACAACTTTCTAGAAAGCTTTACCTGGATCTTCCATATTCACCTTATTCTCTACAAGTCCTAAAGTCATCAACACTACTTTGGATGAATGGATTGCCAACTTTCTCAACATTTCTAAGGATCTGCTTCCTCAAAGAGTTGTTGCAAAGGTAAAATAAGAGCATATATATTATATGTATATGTATTCATATATATATAGTCTTATATATATATGTATATGTATCCATATATATACTCTTACATATATATGTATATATATGTGTATATATATATGTATTCATATATATGTAATTCTCCCTTTCAATATATCATCCTCATTAGTATTAAAGAAGTCTTCATGCAGAAGGTGGGAGTTTATCTGGAAAGTGTGATTTGGACAGCAGGTAGAATTTAAGTGAGGATAGTCAGAGGGGAAACAAACCTGAAATTGACAAAAGATATTTCTCTGTTATTTACTAATGACCTGCTTGGCCAAGATTTGTTCCAGGTCACCCTGTTCTGCCATATCCAGTTGAATTATATTGCTCAATTCATATGACAACTGCCTCTTGTGCGTTCATTCCATTATGTTTTTAGAAGCTGTCATCTGGTCCCCCACCTACCTGCCTTCTACATTTCAGCTATTTCCATGGATGCTCTTTGCTAGAGCTACACATCTAATACCACCACGGAGGCACCATGTGTGTACTGGCATTTGTGATATTTGCAGGATCTATGTTGCCTTCTGGGTGCTGAAGGCATCATCTGCCTCTGATCAGAAACAAAATATATTCTGTATATGCAAGTAAAAACAGTAGGGTTGTTGAAGCATAGAATTAAGACTACACTTGAAATATGCAGAAAAATAAAAATTCATATTAAGGGGATAATTATGAGGGTAAACAATTTTGTATATAATAATCATCTTCTCTTAGGCCAGGAATAGAAAAAGAAAAAGAAAATGGACAATTCCAGCATGACCCTGAAATATGAAAAGCCACATTTGATGTGCTTATCTAGTGCTTTATATAGATAACAAGATAGATAACATCTTTCCCTAAAAATAACAACTTTTTAATGCTTGGACCAGTTCAACTTGCTTATCATTGAGTAAATATTATAAGTAGCAGCACTGTTTTTACTAGCTATATAAAAAATCATTCAGGTGTAAGAGGAAAAATTATCAATATTACCAGCTCTAATTTTCAAATTGGCACTAATCACTGTTGCATATTAAGTGAAGGTAGAAGTGATTCCATTTATACTAAAAGTAAAGTTGTTCACTGATGATTTTTCAATAGTCATTTGCATATTTATGTTATAAATAATAATAATGGTGCCAACAAAAAGTTTCTTTTCTGGCCTTTTTAAGCAGTAGTAAATAATAGACAACTTTTTAGTACTTACTCTGTGCTACATGCTTTGCACACTTGGTGTGCTTTATTTTATATAATCATCACCACAATCATGTAAGTTAAAAAACAGTATTACCTCCATTTTTTAAATAAGTAAAATGGGGATTGAGAAAGCTACATAATTTTTTCAAGAGCCCACAGCTAGTGTGTGGGGAAGCCAGAATTATTACCTTGATTGTTTCAGCACAAAACCCATGTTCCTAATATTATATATACTGCCTACAATGACATGTTTCCCCAGAACTCTGATACCCAAACTAATAAAATCAATGTGTGATAATGTGATAATATATGTGCCCATGTACAACCCAGCTGTCCCATCAGGACTACCCCAGCACAACATGCACCAGGACACCCCTGGCTCATGTGCACTCTAACTCCTGCTGTCCTGTAATTTAAAAAAGAATAACCAAACTGAAAAATACACTAGAAAGGATCAAAAGCTCATTAGATGATACAGAAGAATTGATCAGTGATCTGGAAGGTGGAGTAGTACAAATCATACAGAACAGCAAAAAGAAAAAAGAATTTTAAAAAAATGAGAATAAGGGACCTCTACGACAACATCAAGCACAGTAAAATTCATGTTACAGTTGTCCCAGAAAGAAGAGAGAAAGAGAAATGAGCAGAGAACATATTTGAATTAATAATGGCTAAAAATTTCCCTACTGTGGGAAAGGAAACAGATGTCCAGGTCCAGAAAGCACAGAGAATCCCAAACAAGATGAACCCAAATAAATCCACCCTAACACATACTATAACTAAAGTGGCAAAAGTTAATGATAAAGAGACGATCTAAAAGACAGCAAACAAATAGTCACATACAAGGGAAACACTTTAAGACTATCAGCTGTTTTTTCAGCAGAAACTTTGCAGGTCAGAAAGAAGTGGCAGGATATAGTCAAAGTGTTAAAAGGGGAAAATTTACAACAAAGAATACTCTACCTGACAAGATTATCATTCACAATTGGAAGAAAGATAGAGCATCCCAGACAAGCAAAAGCTAAAAGAGTTCATCACCACTAAGCTGGCATTACAAGAAATGCTAAAGGGTCTTCTTTAAAGGATAAAAAAGGATAAAAGTTGGTTCACAACTAGAAATGAAAGAATATATGAAAGAAAAGAAATCTCACTGGTAAAGGCAAAAATAGTAAAGGTCATAAATCAGCCACTTTAAAAGTTAGTATGAAGGCAAAAAGACAAAAACAGTGAAATCAACTCTAACTACAATAAGTAGTTAAGGGACATGCAAAATAAAAAAGATGTAAGATAAGGTGTCGGAAACATAAAGCATGGTGGGATAGTGAGTAAAATTGTAGTGTTTTTACAATGAATCTGAACTTAAGCAACTATCAGCTTAAAACAGGCTATTATTTATATAGATCAATATATATGAACCTTGCAGTAAATTTAAACCAAAATTCTTCAGTAGATACACAAAAATAAAGAGAAAGGAACCCAAACATAACATTAAACAAAACCATCAAGCCAAAGGGAAGGAACCAATAGAGGAAGAAAGGAATAAAGAACTACAAAAACAACCAGAAAAAAATCATCAAAATGGCAATAACTACATGCTATCAATACTCACTTTAAGTATAAATGGACTAAATACTCCAATCAAAAACCACGGGGTCAGAGAAGGCCTATATATATGCTGCCTATAAGAGACTCACTCAGATCTTAAGATACACACATATTGAAAGAAGTGTATGGGAAAAGATGTTCCTTGCAAATAGAAACAAAAAGGAAGCTGGTGTAGCAATAATCATATCAGACAAAATTGACTTCCAAAAAAATACTAGAAGACAAAGAAGGGCATTACACCATGATAAAGGGATCAATTCAAAAAGAAGATATAACATTCATAAATATTTATGCACACAACATAGGTGCACCTAAATATATAAAGCAAGTATTAGTAGACATAAAGGGATAAATTGACAATAATATAATAATAGCAGAAAATTTTAACATCTCACTAACATCAATGCCTAGATGATCCAGACAGAAAATCAATAAGGAAACATTGGCCTTGCATGGCACATTAGACCTGAATTATTTAATAGATACATATACAACATTTCAGTTTAAAACTACAGAATACACATTCTTTTCAAGTGCACATGGAACATTCTCAAGGATGGATCACATGTTAGGTCACAAAACAAGTCTCAATGAACTCAAGAACATTGAAATCATTTCCAAGCTTCACTCAAGCATCTTTTCTGACTACAATAGTATGAAACTAGAAATCAGTTATAAGAAGAAAACTGTAAAACACAAACACATAGAGACTAAACAATATGCTACTAAACAACCAATGAGCCAATGAACAAATCCAAGGAAATAAAAAATACCTTGAGACAAATGAAAATGGAAACACAACTTCTGAAAGTCTATGAGACACAGCAGTAGCAGTTTGAAGAGAGAAGTTTATAGTGATATAGGCCTATCTAAAAAAAAACCAGGAAGAATCCCCACAGAACAGTCTTACTGTATACCCAAAAGAACTATAAAAATAACAAAGACCAAAGTTAGTAGAAGGGAGAAAATAATAAAGATCAAGCAGAAACAAATGAAATCAAGACTTAAAAATATAGCAAAAGATCAATGAAAGTAAAAGTTTGTTCTTTGAAAAGACAAAATCAAAAAAACCTCTTCCCAGACTTATGAAGGAAAAAAGAGGACCCAATAAATAAAATCAGAAATGAAAGGGAAGTTACAACTACTACAAAGGATCTTAAGAGACTGCTACAATTATCTGCCAACATACAGGGCGATCTAGAAGAAATGGATAAATTCCTAGAAAGACACCACCTTCCAAGACTGAATCATGAACCAAAGGGAAATCTGAGTAGGCTGATCACAAGCAATGAAACTGAGTTAGTAATTTTAAAACCCCCATAAAACAAAAGTCCAGGAACAGATAGCTACATAGGTGAATTTATACCAAACATTTAAAGAAGAGTTAATACTTATACTTTTCAAACTATTGCAAAAATTTGAAGAGGAATGTGTGCTTTCAAACTCACTTTATGAAGCTAGCATTATGCTGATAATAGAACCAGATGAAAACACTACAAAAATCAAATTATAGATCAATATTCCTGATGAACACAGAATTAGTAAACCAAATTCAACAATACTTTGAAAGGACCATACAATGTATCAAGTAGAACTTACTCCATGAATTCAAGGATGGTTAAACATCCACAGATCAATCAACATGCTACACCACATTAACAAAATAAAGGATAAATCATATGACTATCTCAATAGATAAAAAAAAAGCATTAGAAAATTCAACAGAATTTCTCAACAAAGTGGATTTAGAGAGGACATAACTCAACAGAATAATAGCCATATATGACAAACTCAGAGCTAGCATCATACTCCATGGTGAAAAGTACAAAGCTTTTCTTCTGAGATCAGGAACAAGACAAAGATGTCCACTCTCACCATTTTTACTCAACATATTATTGGAAGTCTTAGCCATAGCAATTAGGCAAGAAAAGGAAATAAAAGGCATCCAAAATGGAAAGGAAGTAAAACTGTCACTATTTGCAGGTGACATGATACTATATATAGAAAACCCTAAAGACTCCATGAAAAACTATTAAATAATGAATTAAGTAAAGTTGCAGGATATAAAATTAGCATAAAGAAATTGGTTGTATTTTTACACACTAATGAGCTATCAAAAAGGGAAATTAAGAAAAAAATCTTATTTACAAACTACATTAAAAAATAAAATACGCAGGAATAAATTTAAGCAAGGAGGTGAAAGACCTGCATTCTGAAAATATAAGACACTGATGAAAGAAATTCAAGATGACACAAATAAATCGAAAGATACATCATGTTCATAGACTGGAAGAATTAATATTGTTAAAATGACCATACTACTCAAAGCAATCTACAAATCCAAAACAATCTCTACCAAAATACCAGTGATATTTTTCACAAAGCTAGAACAAATAATCCTAAAATTTGTATGGAACCACAAAAGATCCTGAATAGCCAAAGCAATTTTGAGAAAGAAGAACAAAGCAGAAGTTATCACACTCCCAGATTTCAAACTTTTCTATAAGCTATAGTAATAAAAACAGCATGATACAGGCACAAAAATAGACATATAAATCAATGAAACAGAATATAGATGTCAGTATTAAACCCACATTTATATGGTCAATTAATCTATGAGAAAGGAGGCAAGAATATAAGAATATAAAATGGAGAAGACAATCTTTTCAATAAATGGTGCTGGAAAAACTGGACAACTTGCAAAATAATGAAACTGGACCACTCTCTTACTTCATTCACAAAAATAACTTCACAACAGATTAATGACTTGAATGTCACACCTGAAACCATAAAGTTCCTAAAAGAAACTACAATGAGGAAGCTCTTTGTTATTTATCTTAGCAACATATTTTTGGACCAGTTTCTTCAGACAAGGGCAACAAAAGCTAAAATTTAAAAATGAGATTACATCAAATTAAAAAGATTTACACAGAAAAAAAGTCCAAGTGGAAAGGCAACCTACTGAATGGGAGAAGCTTTTGCAAATCATATATCCAATAAGGAGTTAATATCTAAAATATAGAGAGAACTTACACAACCTAATATCAAAAAACAACCTGGATAGGTATTTTTCCAAAGAAGACATACAGATAGTCATCAGATATATGAAAAGATGCTCAACGTCACTAATCATCAGGAGCATGCCAATCAAAACCACAAAGAGATATTACCCCACACCTGTCAGATTGTCTATTATGAAAAAGACACAAAATAACAAATGTTGGCAAGGGTGTGGAGAAATGGGAACCCTGGTTCAGTTGGTGGGAATTAAAATTAGTGCTCCCACTATGGAAAACACTATGGAAGTCCCTCAAAATATTAAAAATAGAACTACCACATGATTCAGCAATTCCACCTCTGGGTATTCATCTGAAGAAAATAAAAACACCTATCTAAAGAGATATATGCACCCCTATGTTTACTGAGGAATTATTTACAATAGCCAAGATATAGAAACAACCTAAGTATCCACTGCAGAAGAATGAATAAAGATGTATAAAGAAGATGTGTGTGTGTGTGTGTGTGTATGTGGGTGTGTTGTGACAATAGGAATGGATAATGTGCATGTGTGTGTGTGTGTGTGTATATATATATATATATATATATAGTAACAATACAGTTGGACCTAGACGGTATTATGCTAAGTGAAATAACTCAGAAAGAGAAAGGCAAATACTGTATGATTTCACTTATATGTGAAATCTAAAAAAAAAAAAAAAAACAAATGAACATACAATATAGAAAAAGGCTCATAGATACAGGAAACCAGCTGATGGTTACCAGATGGGTAGAGGTTGGGAGGCAGGTGAAATAGGCAAAGGGGATTAAGAAGTACAAAATTCTAGTTATAAAACAAGTAAGTCATGGGGCTATAATGTACAGCATAGGGAATATCGTCAGTAATATTGTAATAACTTTGTAGTGACAGATGGTAACTAGACTTCTCATGGGGATC
The DNA here is from genome assembly GCF_010015895.1 of Lontra canadensis. NCBI lineage: Eukaryota > Metazoa > Chordata > Mammalia > Carnivora > Mustelidae > Lontra > Lontra canadensis. Next base: position 4,779,651 of record NW_022631075.1, on the reverse strand, counting down.
ATTTCATAATGTATAAAAAAATCAAATCAATATGATATATACCTGAAACTAATAGGATACTATATGTCAATTATACTTCAACTAAAAAATTAACTAAAAGGTAAAAGAAATTACAAATAGTGACATTTGTTTAAAAAATTTTTTAAGATTATTTATTTATTTATTTATTTGACACACAGAGAGAGAGAGATCACAAGTAGGCAGAGAGGCAGGCAGAGAGAGAGGGAGAAGCAGTCTCCCTGCTGAGCAGAGGGCCTGATGTGGGTCTCGATCCTAGAACCCTGGGATCATGACCTGAGCCGAAGGCAGAGCCTAAAATAAATTTTTAATTATATGTTATAGTAACTGCCAAAATTCCACTAAAGCAACACTCCTTCCTGATTTTCTGCTTCAAAAATGGGCTTTCTATAGCTAACGAGAATTAACAATTCATTTTAGATGTCTCTAATAGGATACTATTGCTTTTGATTCACCTATTTAGGTCAGCATTGTTCATTTTTATAGTGGCAAGCTTAGTGTATTATATTTTCTAGAAAAATTATTTATTACTCTATCCTTGTGGTCTTGCTTCTGTTATTTTCTTCTCAATATTCTTTGCCAGAGAGCTAAAAATATTGTATTACCTTTCTCATATTGCATTTTAATTTGACAGGAAAATTAGGATACAGTCCTATTTTCCAATCCCTGCTCCTATAGTTGTATGTCAATAGGGCAAATAAAGCCATGAGTAATAGTAATCTATTTGGTGTCAATCCAGACAACATTACAAATAGTTCAATGGGTAAGTGTTATAAAAACATAAGAAATGCCTTTATCCATTTCACAGGTTAATGATGCCCCCACAAATAACCTTTTTATTAATAAATGCCATGGATCTGCAAGTCACAAAATTATCTAAAAATTTTAATTTTTTTCAATCTGTATTATGTCTTAGAAATTAGAAATTCTAGTACTCTTCTACCTGCTCTATATAAAAGAAAGGAAGGAAACATCTTTCTATTAATCCTAAATATTGCCCTCTTAGCTTCTCACTAAATGCTTAATTTCCTGCATTCTGGGCCTTATAACCCACTACTTTACACTTTTCCACTGATGATAAAATTACAGCTCAAGTGTTCAAATATTGCCTATGTTCTCATAACTCCTACATCTATATCTCTAAAGTAAATCACTCATTCAGGCTTAAGACTTGTACTAAACTGCATGCTAAGTGTCTTACAGAAATCTTAATACCACAATTGAATTCATCTCTAAATTCCATATTATATATTCTCCTTCCTCTATAATTATTTGGCATCTGTCATCATCTACTCAATCACTACAACCAGAGTTTTAAAATCATCTGGACTCCCTTCTCTCCTTCCTTCCCCCATATCCAATTGGTGACTATATACTCCTTAATATTCTATGGGTCTGTCATCACTTTAACATCCACACTACCATTACTCAAATCAACCATCATCATTTGCCTAGACTAACACAATGTCTTCCTAACTGTTCTCCCAACCTCTTATATATTCCCCTTCAAATTTATCTGCCAAAAAAGTTCCAGGCCAAACTATTTAAAACTTTACATATAAGCATGCTTTAAAAGCCTTCAATGTCTATGTTACTTATATAGTAATGTCCAAACTCCTTAATATATTATTTAAGCTTTTCATGATTGTCCCTATTGGCCTTGCCAAACTCATTTTTCATCCATTCCTCTATTAAATGTTACATTCAACCAATGCTGAACTTCTTGTCATCATTCACACATCTTCTTGTTTCTCATGTATTTCCTTTGTCTTTTTTATTTAAATTCAAATAGCCCACATATAGAACACTATTAGTTTCAGAAACACAGTTCAGTAATTCATCACTTGCATATAACACCCAGTGCTCATCATCTTACGTGTCCTCCTTAATGCCTGTCACTCATTTGCCCCATCTCCCCACCCACCACCTCTCCAGCAACCCTCAGTTTCTTTCCCAAAGATAAGAGTCTCTCCTGATTTGTTTCCCTCTCTGATTTTGTCCCATTCCATTTTTCCCTCCCTTCCCATATGATTCCCTGCACTGTTTCTTATATTCCTCATATGAGTGAAACCATATGATAATCGCCTTTGTCTAATTGACTTATTTTGCTCAGCATAATACCTTTCAGTTCCATCCACGTGGACGTAATTGGTAAGATTTCATCCTTTCTGATGGCTGCACAATATTCCATTATATATATGTATATCACATCTTCTTCACCCACTCATCTGTCAATGGTTATCTTGGCTCTTTCCATAGTTTGGCTATTATGGACATTGTTGCTATGAACATTGGGGTGCAGGTACCCCTTTGGATCACTACATTTGTATTTCTGGGGTCAATAACTACTAGTGTAATTGCTGGTTTGGAGGGTAGCTCTATTTTTAACTTCTTGAGGAACTTCTATGCTGTTTTTCAGAGTGGATGTACCAGGATGCATTCCCACCAACAGTGTGAGAGTGTTCCCTTTTCTCTGCATCCTCACCAATATCTGTTGCTTACTGACTTGTTAATTTTAGCCATTCTGCCTGGAGTGAGGTGGTAGCTCATTGTGGTTTTGATTTGTATTTCTCTGATGTAAAATGATGTGAAGTCTTTTTTCATGTGTCTGTTGGTCATTTGTATGTCTTCTTTGAAGAATATCTGTTCATGTCTTCTGCCCATTTCTTGACTGGATTATTTGTTTTTGGGTGTTGAGTTTGCTAAGATCTTTATAGGTCTTGGATACAGCCCTCTATCTGTTATGTCATTTGCAAATATTTTCTCCCATTCTGAAGGTTGCCTTTTAATTTTCTTGATTGCTTCCCTCATTGAGCAGAATCTTTTTATCTTGATGAAGTCCCAATAGTTCATTTTTGCTTTTGTTTCCCTTGACTTCGAGACATGTCTTGGAAGAAGTTGATGTGCCCAAGGTCAAAGAGGTTACTACCTGTGTTCTCCTCTAGGATTTTGATGGATTCCTATCTCACATTTGGGTCTTTCATTCATTTTGAGTTTATCTTTGTGTATGGTGTGTGAAAATGGTCCTGTTTCACTCTTCTTCATGTGGCTGTCCAATTTTTCCAGCACTATTTATTGAAAAGATTCTTTTTTCCATTGGATATTCTTTCCTGCTTTGTCAAAGATTAGCTGGCCATAGAGTTGAGGTTCCATTTCTGCGTTTTCTACTCTATTCCATTGATCTATGTGTTTGTTTTTTGCCAGTACTATACTGTCTTAATGATCACAGTGTTGTAATAGAGCTTGAAGTCCAGAATTGTGATGCCCCCAGCTTTGGTTTTCTTTTTCAACATCCCTCTGGCTATTCGGGGTCTTTTCTGGTCCATACAAATTTTAGGCTTATTTGTTCCAACTCTGTGAAACATGTCCGTGGTATTTTGGTAGGGACTGCATTGAATGTATTGATTGCTCTGGGTAGCATAGCCATTTTTAACAACATTTATTCTTCCAATCCATGAGCATGGAATGCTTTTCCATTTTTTTGTGTCTTACTCAATTTCTTTCATAAGGGTCCTATAGTTTTTAGAGTACAGATCCTTTACCTTTTTGGTTAGGTTTATTCCCAGGTAACTTATGGTTTTTTGGTGCAATTGTAAATGGGATAAATTCTTTAATTTCTCTTTCTTTTGTCTCTTTATTAGTGTATAGAAATGAAACTGATTTCTGTGCATTGATTTTATATACTGCCACGTTGTTAAATTCCTTTGTTTCTGCTATCTAGAATTTTCTTCCTATTTCCAAACACTTTTCACCTGGTTGACTTCTAATCATATTTTAGTATTTAAAATATATATCACCTTATCCAGAAAGCATTCGCTGACATCCCCACCTCAAGTTTTTTCCCCACGACCCTATGAGTTACTTTACTTTATTCATCTTTTTATCTCCATCCTCTAACATGGTACCTGTTATCCAGTGAATGTGTAGTGAATAAAGGAATCCAAATGGTAATTCCTATTAAATATTGAGATTTGATGAACATCTCTAAACTTATCCTTTCCCTTACAATGTGTAACCTTCAGCTTTCACCTTCTTAGACTAAAGAAAACTACTCTTTATACTCTACTTTTAAAGATCTTGCTCATCAATCATCCTGATTACTTGTTACTTGAATTTAGAACTTTTCCAGTTCAAACATATCTTCTGGATATGGAGGTAAATCTTTAATTTTCACAGAAAGTAGAATATTGCATTTTTATGTTTAATATCTACCATGATTATGCCCATTATTTTCTTGACCTTTTGGCCACAGCAGCATACTAAATTGGTGCCTTTAGAACATTTATGCTTTCAACAAATATTTAATAAATGTCTGCTTTGTGCTAGGAGCTGATCATTCACCACAACAAACATAGCAAGAAAAACAAGGTCCCTATTCTCATGCAGTTTGCATCTTGTTTTGAGCATAGGGGAAGTCAACACAGACAACAAACAAATAAATAAAGAATAAACAATAAAATATGTGTGGCAAGTGCTATAAAGAAAAAAAAACAGGTGGATGTGATAAAGCATCCTTCGGTGCCCAGAGAGGCTACTTTAGGCACATTCAGCTCCTGTCTATAGATGTAAATGGTAAACTAGGATTCCATTAACCTATAAATATAATTTGTGTTATTTCCTTCAAATGCATGCTGTGTACCACAGTCTCATCAGTGTCCTGCTCATTCACCTTTACAAGTCATACTTACTTTCTGTAATCAGTATGACACATCTTCCAATTCATTTGTGCCAGAGAAATGTTAAAAGTTATTCCACAGAGTCCCTAGTTGAATTCGCCTGTTCACATTACAGGAAGTTAGAATGATTTTACAGAGAATGACTTTTTCTGTTTTACAAACTCCAACTTAGCATTTCACTACCTAAAAGACTATGATGTTAACTGAAAATTTGCCAAATGTATTGTAGATTTATTCTTCCACAATTTTATTTGACAAACATTTAGCAGACATTGTATTATAAATTTATGAAAAGCAAGATTAGTCTCAGCATCTATACTTATGAGACATCCCAGTTTCTACTTGTCTACCCAGAGAAGTATATGGCTAGCTTCAGTATGTCTACCCAGAGAAGTACATAGCTAACATAATAAAAAGTGCATGGCTAATATAAATATTGAGCTCATGTGCTCAGTAACCCCTTCAATGTGATAAAACTTTTGTTTCTTTTTGAAAAAAATACATTAAAAAATCCAATTGCTTTTGTTGGTATAGAAATAAAGAGAAAGAGAAAATGAGAAGATCTAAGAAAATGATGCTCCTAGTCAGCAAAATAGAACTTTTACATGGGAAATTTTAGTGATTATAGTGCTATTTGCAATATTGAGAAATTCTAAAAGTCTCTGGATATGTCTTTTGTGAACATTAAGAGTCTACAGTAGTATTTTCTAAAATTGCCTGATCATCAAAATCACGTGAGTCACATGCAAAAGACACAGATTATAGGCTCCCTTCTCTGGATACTATGATTCATGAAATAAACTGAGGGTGAGGAATCTGTATTTTTAACAATTGTACCAGGTGACCGGGATATACTGGTCTATATTACTTTCCTCATAGGATAAAGAACTTGTGAAAATGGATTGTAGAGGTTTTCACAAATAATAAGTACTTCATAAATGTTTTCATCCTCTCTATTTCTTCCTTGTTTTTATGGCCCTTCTATGAAGTTGTAATATTTAAGGAAGTCTATATATCTCACTTCTAGAGCTCTGCTTCCTATATGAAAGTTCTCGCATGTAATTATGGTCTTCTCCCGCATTATTGCCATATAATCCCAACACGTTTTTTCACCCAAATACCATATGACTAGCACGTCAAACCTTCTCGGTAACTGGATTTTATTCAAGCTTTTTTTTTTTTTTCAAATCAGAGATAGAGAGAGAGAGAGTGAGCATAAGCAGGAGAATGGCAGGCAGAGGGAGAATTAGGCAGCAGGCAGAAAAAGAAACAGTCTCCCCACTGAGCAAGGAACCCAAGGCGGGACTTGATCCCAGGACGTTAGGATCATGACCTCAGCTGAAGCCAGCTGCTTAACCGCCTGAGCCACCCAGGTATCCCTAAGCTTTGTGTTTAGGCCATTCATCAGTATTATTTTACATTTGTCATGTTTTCCATTCAAGTGACTTTCAATTCTCAATATTTTTCTTAGGTTTAAAATAAGGATGATTTCATCCAATTTGTCATGCTTTAGGAAGAACAGATTGTATTACTATGACAGTATTTTAATCAGGACCATCATAGAACTAATTAGGGGAAGAAGTAAAACTTGAAAAGTTTTCTTAATTCTTAGTCCAATACTCTTCCCATCACATTGCACTGCCTCTCAGCATGCATTAATGTAAACAATTATAAATGCTCATTTCAGAACAATAAACAAATTGTTGGCTATTACTTATCCTAGAACATCTTTGTTCTGCTGAATCTATAAACCATTTGTACTCAAACTCAATAATATATTTGGAGTAAATATTAATTTAATTCTTGAATTATGAAATAGAATTAGTGGTATCATTATACATTTCTAACCCTTTTACCCTTTTACATAGCAGAACTAGATATGTCAAGTTTCACTGTAAAGGTGAAAAACAGGGGCACCTGGGAGGCTCAGTGGGTTAAGCCTCTGCCTTCAGCTCAGGTCATGCTCTCAGAGTCCTGGAATCAAACCCCGCATAGGCTCTCTGCTCAGCAGGGAGCCTGCTTCTCTCTCTCTCTCTCTCTCTCTCTCTCTGCCTGCCTCTCTGCCTACTTGTGATCTCTCTCTGTCAAATAAATAAATAAAATCTTTTTTTTAAAAAGTGAAAAACATTCTAAGATGCATTCACTTCTGTTTACCTAAGTTTCTCAGAAATGACATTATTAGGAAAGCTTCCAGTAACACATAGATTTTTAAATATGCTGCATCACCTAATATGACGCAGCAGAAGTTTATGGACTAATTATAAGTTATCTTTGAATTTATATTCTTCTTTGTATTGTTAGTTTCTCATCCATATGTCCTGTTTTCCCAAACTAGATGATCAGCTCTCAGAGAGCAGAAACAATACGGTAATTTTTTTTTACCCAGAATGAAGTAAATTGTCATTAAGTACTTGCTACTTGGTTGGTCATTTTCTCAGAGTATCACAAGGCAAAACCGAATCTCCTGGAAGCATCTAACTGATTTGGACCCCTTATTAAAATGAGGTGAATGATTAAACCGTAGTTTTCACAAACTGACTTCCCTCAAGCGGAACCTCGTCTTCATAGAACAGTTGTCATAAGATTTTTAAAAGAAACAATCTCAATAGTTCTACATCCACACTTTTCTGACATTTGTTATCTGCCTGTCATAAAGTAGCCACCGATGCAATTCTCCTAATGAAAATCTCTAGAGGAAAAGACTTTAAATATATAAATCATCAATCGAATAATCAAGAGTTTGCTTAGTAACCAACTCAGACTTCACTTTCATTTTCTTGCCTCTTTTCCACTTTTCAGTGATTAGACCAAACAAAATCTTTCACATTACAAATCTTATATTGAAAGACTGTGACCAAACCACCCCTTAGCCATCCATTCTCAAGGGGAAATAAGCCTAATTCATTTCACTCATTTTCACAAATCTATTTTTTATACCTTTCATTCTATTTCACTGATTCCAAACTCACCATCTCCAATCCCCACCACCACCAATGATTAGAGCCAAATATAAACAGAACCATGTTCATTCCCTTACTTTAAACCCTTTCTGGCATCCTGTTGACTTTAAACCATTTCTGGTTTCCCATTGACCAAATCCCATTACCATGGCCTATAGGCCCTGAGGACCCAACTTTTAGAAAATTCTTCCACATAAATTCTTGCTATTCCTGTTTTTCATTCTATGCTTCAGCAACTTTATACTTGTGTTTCCCATTGTTTACTTATATGCTTCTGCTCCAAATGCCCTCCCAACTTGGAGTACCCTTACCAAGTTGTCTCCACCAATTTCTTACTCATCCTTTAAGATTCCAGCTTTCCATTGTTATTCCCATTCTCCACTGATTTCCACAGTGAGGTGCACACACCTGAGGGGGTACACAGATGATGTACTGGACTGTGGAAAATATTGGAACTTTCATGTGTATGTAACCTTATCTTTTTATTATTGACTTTCTTGTATCTTTAATAAAAAAATATTTATAAAATATACACATGTACATCTAAACTAACATACCCACACATGCTTAGAGGCTAAACATTTTTATAAATGAAACACATTGCCAATAAAATTTAGAGTCTACTGCTTTCCTCTTTTCACTTTTTGATTTCTCTAAATGACAGTGTCCACTCCTGTAACATCATTTAACATGTAAGTATTGATGACTACCACATCCATATTGTGAGCCCAAACATTGCTTCTAACCTTCACATTTAAATTTCCATGTAGGTGTTCTGGACTTATTTCAAAATCAATCTTTCTTAAGTTTGAACCAATGTTTTGTTCCTCCTTATTTCCCCAATCTGTTGTTCCTCGTGTTTTTTTTTTTACTTTCATTAACTACAAAATTTTCTGAGTGAGCAACCTAGAAGCCTTTCTTGACTGCTCCTTCATTTCCTCCAAATACATTTTCTATTGTATACCCCCATGATGATATGTTTATTTTAAGCCCTCAATTTTTTACTACAACTGAGCTGTTGGAAGCCTCTTAACTAGTTTCTCGACCTCCAGTTTTATTTCCCTTCAGTTCCTCCTTCAGCCTACTGCCAGAGAATCCTTATGGACTGCAGATTAGATTATGTCATTTTTCCTTCTTAAGACTTTGTCAGCCACCACTGATTTCTCAGTAAAATGCGTGATCTCTTAGCATGGCCTGGCAGGCATAGAAGGCCCTTAATGATGATAGGGATCTGGCTATCTCTCCAGAGTCATTTTTTCACCCTCTCACAAGATATAGACAAGGGCTTGCTATTTCCCATGCATCATGCTCTCTCGTTGTTCAGTGTGTTTACTTAGGTCATTTGCTTTCTCTAGAATGCCCCTCCCTTAGAGTCCCTTGCAAAACTCAACTCATATGGTCAATTCAGTTCAATTGAATTCAAATTCAAATTCCTCCTCTAGAAATTCTTTGCTGATAACAATTCCTTCCAACATTGGTTTTGTCCATCAACTGTTAACAAAGAAACAATTAATTGTTAACAAAAAACAATTAATTGCTAATTAACAATTGATCTTGTTAATCTTCTTAGGTGCTTCATCCACAGTTCTATTATGTGTACAGTGTGAATAAAGATTATTTTTGAAAGAATGAATGGTTTGAAGCTATTTCCTGAAAAATCTCCAAGTTACCCATATATCATTAAAAATTCAAAGGAAAAAGTTTATTTTTATTAGATCTGAACTAGTTCAGAAGATGGTGGAAAGATGACTTCGGTATAACAGATACTGAGAAATTTACAGCTATAAGGTAACTATAGCTGCTGATTATTCTCACTCCCATTTTGCTGGTGAGAAAACTAAGACTCAGAGTTTACATACTTGCCTCAGCTATGTAAGTAATAAGAGGCAGAGCTGGAAATGAAAATAATCTCTCCTGTCTCTCTTTTCAGTGTGCATTTTCCTGACTACACTAGAAGTTCCTAACCCTTTTTGTGTCAGAGATCCCTATGACAATCTGATGAAGCTTATGAATCTGTCCTCAAAACAATATTTTTAAATAAATAAAACACATAGGATTACAAAGAAACTAAATATGTTGAAATAAAGTTATCAAACTTGTTGAAAATTATGATACAGTAAAATATATGTTTATTAAAGCATTAAGTAATAAGATCTATTGGCAGGTTTAATAATTATTCTAATTTTGAAGTAGTGATGACCATAACTGATGTTTTGAGATAGCTACAAGAACTATAACTGTGTGGCTCAGTGGGTTGAGCCTCTGCTTTCAGCTCAGGTCATGATCTCAGGGTCCTGGGATGGAGCCCCCCATCAGGCTCTCTGCTTAGCGGGGAGCCTGCTTCTCTCACTCTCTCTCTGCCTACTGGTGATCTCTCTGTCAAATAAGTAAATAAACTCTTTTTTAAAAAGGAACTATAATGTGACTTCAATTAATAAAAAAGTCATAGGTACTGCTAATACAACTGTGTAGGTTTTTAGTTTGTTTGTTTGTTTGTTTTTTAACCTACCTTGATCATTGAAGAAAGTACAAATCTTCAATAACAGAGTAGTGGAAATAAAGAAGTAGTAACTTTCTGATGAAAATTCGTGGACCAGATACTTGAAACTACACATGTGATAAAAAGGTATAGATCTAAACATGCATACCTACACACACATGCACACACACATGCGTGTATGGGTATAAATCTAGAGAAATCTGAATAGGATCAGTATGTTGTATAACTGTTAATGTCCAAATGTACTATAGTTTTGCAAGATGATTTCCATTGGGAGAAATTAGGAAAAGGCTACATAGAACCTCCCTATGTTTTACAAATACATATGTATCTAAAATTACCTTAACAAAAATCTCAGTTAAAACATTCAAACTCCAAGTTAAGAACCCTCACACTATCAAAATCTTGTTGTATTTCCCAAAGTGTTCTGAAGATTTGTTCTAAGGCATATGAAAAGGACTGGGGAATCAAGAAACTTTTTTTTAAATGCTCTAACTCAAACTTGTCTAAGAATATTTGAAAAAAAAAACCATTATCTTTGTGGAATACTTAGTATCTCAAGTGGACTTGCATTCCACAAACTCCAATTTAAAAGTGCTGCCTTGTTCATCACAGGATCATGTCATCCCTTATCACAACAGCCCATGGAGAACATTCAAGATAGCATTTGAATTAGAATATTGCAGCAGACTGTTACCACTCTTCTTTCATCCTTGTTTTTGAGCAACATGGTTTACTTTGGGGTGGTGTCTGTTTGGAAGGATAAGGCAACCAGGTGGAAGGGCTATGTGGGTGTACTATAACACTTTCACACTCATTATTTTCCTTTGCAATTCAGTGAGCTGTACCGAATTGAAAATAAATCTGTCAACAACCAAATCAAAAGAAAAAATAAAAATGTTCAGGGCAAAAGAAGAATCAAATTTAAGGGAACATAGCAAAAAAATATTTTAAAATAAAAATACACTTACTATAAGATATGTACAGAATTCTCTTCACAAACTTATATACATAAACTCACATTTGAAGAAATTGAGGCATGATCTTTTGCATTTTCTTAGAGAAGGGACCCACCCCTAGGTTGAGTTTTGTTCAGCATATCAGTCTTTCTGAATTTCCCCCCTCCAAGATTTCTGAGGGACTACTACTTTGAAATGACTATAAGTTGTATTCAACTTAATGTAGTACATTATAGTAAGAAGAGCACTCAGCTTGGAAACATGCAATGAGGATTTTAATCACAACTATGCCACTCACTGTGTGACTTTAAGCTAGTCATTTTGCCTCCCTTGAACTTCTATATGTGCTTTGTTGCCTACCCTGACAAGTGAAAGAGAATAAAGTTTAGACTAGCTGATCTCAAAGGAATCTTTTAGCTATACAGAAAAATTCTTGTCTTTCAATTATCATATGATCTTTTGATATGAGGAATTTGAGAGGTTGGGCACAGGGGGAAGAGAGGGTAAAATGAAACAAGATGGGACCAGCAAGGGAGACAAACCATAAGAGACCCTTAATTTCAGAAACAAACTGAGGGTTGCTGGAGGGGAGGAGAGTGGGATAGGGTGGGTGGGTGATGGATATATGGAAAGGTATGTGCTATGGTGAGTGCTGCGAATTGTGTAAGATTGATGATTCACAGACCTGTACCCCTGAAACAAATGATACATTATATGTTAATTTAAAAAATAAAAATAAAAAACTTTTAAAAATTAAAAAAAGAATTCTTGTCTTTGATCTACTATACAAAACATATATTATGCTCAAAATGAAAGTATAACTGCCAGCATTTAATGAATACTACTATGCAATAACTATTTCATGTGCTTTACATACATTAGTTATTTTATTATTTATTTGTTTGTTTGTTTGATTATTATGTTACTTGGATTCTCACTAAACCCTGTGAGGTAAATATTACTATTACTCTTGTTTTATAGATGAGAGACATAGAGGGGCCAAGTAACTTGCCCAATGTCATGCAGATAATGAGTGGAAAAGCAGGAATTTGAACACAGGTAGTGTTGATGTGGTACACAGAGACAGAAGAAAAATTATTAAATTTCCTTACCCACTGACAAGTCCTTAAAACAGGCAGAGTGACATTCCTCTAGGGACTCAACTACCCCCACCTTAAGGCTTTGCTAAGGGCAAAGGACAATCTTAGCCTGACTGACCCCCTACCCCCAACCAGGATCCTGTAAGTCCACTTTAGCAATAACTTTGGAAACTCTATCTGTAAACCCTCCAAGATAGTGTTGACAATCATACCCATGTATATGGCCCACAGATATACATCTAAAGGGTTTCACAAAAACATTTTATTACTAGTAATGAATAACCTTTTTCTCAACAATAGCAAGCTCCTCAAGGTCCTGGAAACCTTGCTTCCAAAATTCCTTAGAGAACTTACACCATCTCTGACCCCCTCCCAACTTGCAAGCATATAATGGACCATTTCTCACAACCCCGGGACAACAGCTCTTTCTGGCCACGGGTCCTATCCCCATACTTTAATAAACCACAATTTTGTACAAAAGATGTCTCAAGAATTCTTTCTTGTACGTCGACTCAGAACTCTACATTATTAAACCTTATCTATATTCTAAGACTTCATCAGTCTGACCTCAGAAACTGAGTTTAACCAAGATATTCAAGGGGAGCAGAATTTGCCACCCCAAAATATGCCTCTTTGGCATAAGGATTATTTCAAGCTGGTTATTTTTTTAATTGAAGTATAGTCTATATACAATGTTATATTAGTTTCAGTTATACAACACAGTGATTTGACAATTCTGTACATTACTCAATGCTTACCATAATAAGTATATTCACCATCTGTCATCATACAACATTATTACAACATTATTGACTATATTCTCTATGCTATAGTTCCAAATTACACAAGCTGGTTATTTTTAAGAAACAGCAGACACAGGGGAAGTTTTGAAAACAGGGTAAAACTACCCTTTTGTAAGGGACATTTACATTTATAAGGAAAAAATCTCCATTTGTAAGGATGTCTTCCTTCTGTACCAGGTTCAGAGATGACTCTAAATTTCTAGAAATACTTATCAATGGAGAAGACAATGACCTAAATCCGCATAACACTCATACCTTTGTTTATTGTTCTTTTCCTGATACCCTCCTGTAACTGGTCCTCCCACTCTGGAACATTTTTTTGTTTGTAGATAGGGATGGTATTTAAAGTGATAGCTTGGGGACCCCTGGGTGGCTCCATTGATTAAGGATTAAACGTCTGCCCTCAGCTCTGGTCAGGATCCCAGGGTCCTGGTGATGAGGGAACAGAAGGCTGGCTGAGGACAAAGCAGAAGGTGACACCCTCCAACTATCCCCCACCCCCACTCCTGGGTGGGACATATGTGACATTCTTTAGGAATCTCCCACCCATCTTAATGTTAATACCTTTCTAGAGAGCAAAACAACCTGGAAATGGCAAGGCCTCTGGTATCCAGTATTTTGTAGGTCCTCTTAAGCATATGAAAGTTCTATTGAAACCTCCCTTTTCCTTACCTGCCCCCAACTCCATGGTACATAACCTGCCACCCCTCACAATTCCGGGCAGCAGCTCTTCCTGCCCACAGGTCCTGTCCCCATGCTTTAATAAACCACCATTTTGCACCAAAGATGTCTCAAGAATTCTTTCTTGGTCATCTGCCTTGGACCTCACCCCACCAAATCTCACCTATATTCTAGAACTTCATCACTGGGCCCAGTGTCCTGCATCAGGCTCCTTGCTCAGTAGGGAGCCTTCTTTTCCCTTTGCCTGCAGCACCCCCTGCTTGTTCTCTCTCTCTCTCTCTGAAAAATAAATAAAATCTTTAAAATAAATAAATAAATAAATAATAAGGTGATAGCTTGGGCCATTTGGGGGTGTTTCTCAGTTTTCTGGGTATATTCTGGGCAGACAAGAGATATACATAATATTAAACTTGTTTTTCTCTTATTAATCTGTCTTTTAGAGTAGGGAGTCTCAGCCAAGAACCTTAGAAAGGTAAAGGGAAAATTATTTTCCTACCCTAAAATATGAAAGAAAACTGAAGAAATAAATACACATGCAGAGAGAAGATGGACCAAAAAAAGAAGAAAAAATGCTCTAACCATCCAATTTCAGTAGTTACATATTCCATATGTATGTCAATACCTTAAGTGGTATTACACATATAGAACAATGTGAAGCACTCAGGAAGCTGTTTTGCTGTTCTGAAAGTTATCCAATAAAAGAAAGACACTATTAGAGAATAAAGGTTTAGTGGCCTCAAATCCTTATTCCCTGGACTTATTTCTGCACTCAAAAAAATAGATCAATGTGTTGTTGCAACAGCTTATGAATAAAATGTTTTTCTTCTGGTACATTCTGTTTGGCACATATAAAATAAAGTGTGTGTACTTTGCAGATAAAGAGCACTAGCCTATATGCACAGAAGAAATCTTAATATTTTCCAATTTACCAGTAAATGGTTATACAATATTTTGGTTGGTCATTGTCCTTAGTTCCTGGGAGATAACTTCTAAATTCTTGGGATTTCCCAAGTGATAAGAATGTTTTTGTTATTTATAGTAGGCTGTGATAGTTTATGCTATTAAGGTGACTCATAGTGGGCTCCTATATAGTTTAAACCAACTGAGATGACCTAGGTTAGGAGATGGCCAAGGCAAAAAAAAACAGCTATGTGATTAGATGTTGAAGGCTTTAAATCCTTTGACCTCTGGGAAGGGAAGGAGGTGGAAGTTGAGCACCATCCCATAGCCAGTGATACAATTAATCATGACTATATAATGAAACTGGAGTAAACAGTCTGTACACTCAAGCTTAGGTGAGCTTCCCTGGTTAACAATACTCTGTATATACTGTTACATATAAATATGCCAGGAAGATGAAGCATCTTGACTCCACTGGGAAAGGACACTGGAAGTTTCATATTTGGCACCCTCCTAGATATAGCCATCTACATCTCTGCTTTTGGCTGATCTTGAGTTTTACACTTTTTGCTATTATAAAACTATAATCATAAGAGGCACTTTCTTGAGTTTTGTGAGTCATTTTAGTGAATTTATTGAACTTGATGGGGGTAGTGGGAAATCCTGAATTTATGGCCAGTTGATCAGAATTGCTGATGCCTGTGGACCTCCAAACAGGTGACTGATGAAGACAGTCTGAGGAAGATTGTGCCATTAACCTATGAAGTTTGAAGTTTGGCCTAATTCCAAATAGTGAGCATCAGGACTCATTTTAATAGTATAATAAAAACTTAGAGTATAATATCAAAAATATTTAAGTAAAATTGACTATAATGAAAAATTCTGGTAATTTCTATAATGCATCAGGATTATACAAACAGCTCTTCATATAATATACTTCTAATTTTTAATAGTATAAATCATAATAATTTTAACTCTAAAATAATACTTTTATAGTCAGTCATTAAACCAAACTCATAATCTATGAAATCATGCATTTCAGTGCACTCAAAGCTGAATTTCTTGGTATAAACCAAGACATTCGCTATTTCTTTTTCTTTACTAAAATCAAAACCTTTCAACTTAGATATTATCATGACACTAGATAAACTGATTATATCCATCAGCCTTATGTCAGCATTGGGTAGACAATTTTCAAGCAAAATTTTATTTTTCTTTCACTGAGTCTAAATCCAAACTTTAATCTTTTATCTCTGTCTTTCAAACTCAACTTTCGGTGACATCAACAAGGTTAGGAAAAAGTCTTATTGTGTAATATGAAGATAATAGTGATGAATTTTCAGTAACATCACAGTTCTATGAATATGTCCAGTGACACAGAAACTTGTTATCAATACAAAAGAAAGCCATTTTGTTTGCTGACTATAATGGATTAATCTTATATCCAGATTAAAGAAAAAAAATATCTCATTAAGTGAAAGAAGGCTAGGGTGAAATAAGGAATGTAGTAAATAAGGAATTAATTGAACTCATCCCCAACACTTGGAGGGTGAGTCGATTTATTTAGTATTTCTGAAAGAAGCTGTGACTGTCCAAACTGATTTTCTAACTAAATGAAAGATTATTGACCATTGCTGCTTAGTTCAGTTTTCCAATCCTCATGACAAAGAGTAGTTTTAGATCCAGTGCTTCATTTATCTTTTCAATTTATTGAGTACTTCTTATGTATCCAGCACTATGTTAGGTACAAAGAAAATAGAAATTAAAAAAAAATTCACTTCCTGCCCTAATGAGCTCTTATCCAATGGGAAAAACAAGCAAGAGAGCAATATGGTAAATTCTGTAAAAGTTATACTCAGTCTATTGGAGCAGAGAAGAAGGAGAACTTACCTTTGGCTGGAAGTATCAGAAAAGGTTTCACAGAGGAGATGGATTGCTTGGGCCAAGACTTCAAGTTTCTAGTAGTTTGAAAATAAATCAAGGCAAGAAAGGAGAATTGTAGACATAGAATAGAGGCATGGAAGCAGGGTCACTACACATCCTGCTTTTGCCAGAACTGAGGGGACACCGGATTTACAGTGCTAAAACCAGGAAAGTCCCAGGCAAACCAAGATGAATTGGTCATATTTCAAGGAAATTATATTCTTTTAGTAGGTGAGGACCAGAATTTTTAAAAAGAAAGAATGTATTGCAAGGTTATTATTTAATGGCATTTTTGTTTCAGTAATGTGAGGGGTGTGTGTCTGTGTGCCTGTGTGTATGTCTGCATGTGTCTCTCTGTGTGTGTATGTGTGTGCATGCACATGTGCATAAAGAAAACCCAAATCTAGGAATTTTTTTCAGATTTTTTTCAAAGATTTTTAAACACTTTTGAGTGGTTACCTGTTCAGAGAATAAACAGGGACCTATTTTCCCAAGTAAGCACATCTTGCAAATAAGATAGGCTTTATGTGCATAAAATCCATGTAGTAAATAGACTCTGATCCCAGAGGAGGCCTCACACTTGATTTAATGTTCTGCTGTCACCATCATTAAATTCTGAATACTTTTGGGTGTGCATGTGTGTTTTATAAATGAAATCCAATGGCACAATGGAGTATGGGCATGCTGAAAGGAGATATGATTCATGGCAGCACCCACACCCACACTACCACCACATAAGCACTAAACTTGGGGCCTGAGACCCACTTGCTAACTTAGGGAGTCTAGGCTCTTCAGGGCCCTGAAGAAATGACTGGGCACAAAACTAAGGCCCAGATAGAGAGATATAATGGTGGCAGCAGCAGTAGAAGTAGCAGTGATGGTGATAGTGGCTGTGGTCTGCGGAAAAGAAGAGGTTCCTCAAGGGGGCAACACAGGACTTGCAGTGAGAGGTCAGCTTGCCCATCCATCCTGGTATACTGTCCCTATATTTAAAGAAGTGTTAATACCTATTCATCTCAAACTGTTTCAAACAATATAAATGGAAGGAAAATTTCCAAACTCATTCTACAAGGCCTGCATTACCTTGGTTCCAAAACCAGACAGATATACCACTGAAAAGGAGAAGTATAGTTCTATATCCCTGATGAATATGGATGCACAAATTCTCAGTAAAATACTGGTGAATCAAGTGGGATTTATTCCTACAAAGCTACAAGGGTAGTTCAATATTCACAAATCAATCAGTATCATACACTACATTAATAAAAGAAAAGATAAGAAGTACATGATCCTCTCAATGGATGCAGAAAAGGCATTTGACAAAGTACATCATCCATTCTTGATAAAAAACTATCAACAAAGTAGGGATAGAGAGAATACACCTCAACTTCATGTAAGAAAGACCCACAGCTAATACTATCTTCAATGCGGAAAAATTGAGAGTTTTTTCCTCTATAGTCAGGAACAATACAGGGATGTTTATTCTCATCATTGTTATTTACCATAGTATTGGAAGTCCTATCCTTAGCAATCAGACAACAAAAAGAAGTAAAATCATCAAGGAAAAAGTGAAACTTTCATTATTTTCAGGAGTCATGATACTCTATGTAGAAAACCCAAAAAACTCGACCAAACAATTGTTAGAACTGATACATTAATTCAACAAAGTTGCAGGATATCGATTAAGGTACAGAAATTTGTTGCATATCTATACATCAATATTGAAACTGCAAAAAGAGAAACCAAGGAATCAATCCCATTTACAATTGCACCAAAACCTATTAGATACCTAGGAATAAACCTAACCAAAGAGGTAAAGGATCTATACTCTGAAAACCATTGAATATTAGTGGAAGAAATTGAAGATGACACAAAGAAATGGAAAAAAATATCCCATGCTCATGTGTTGGCAGAACAAATATTGTTAAAATGTCTATACTACCCCAAATAAACTACATTTAATGCAGTTCCTACCAAAACACCATCAGAATTTTTCACAGAAATAGAACAAACAATCCTAATATTTGTATAGAACCACAAAATATCCCAAACAGCCAAAGCAATCTTGAAAAAGAAAAGCAAAGCTAGAGGCATCATGCGGCACCTGGGCAGTTCAATCAGTTAAATGGCTGCCTTTGGCTCAGGTCATGATCTCAGGATCCTGGGATCAAGTCCTGCATCAGGATTGCTGCTCAGTGGGGAGTCTGCTTCTCCCTCTCCCTCTGCCTGCTTCTCCCCCTACTTGTGCTCTCAATCTCTCTCTCTCTCTCTCGATCTGTGAAATAAATAAATAAAATCTTAAAAAAAAAGCTGGAGGCATCACAATTCCTGACTTCAAGCTATAAAGCTATAATCATCAAGACAGTATGATACTGGCATAAAAATAGACATATAGTTCAATGGAACAGAATAGCAAACCCAGAAATGAACCTACAAGTATATGGCCAACTAATCTTTGACAAACCAGAAAATAATATCCAATGGGAAAAAGACAGTCTCTTCAACAAATGGTGTTCAGAAACCTGGACAGCAAAATGCAGAAAAATTAAACTGGACCATTTTGTTATACCAAACACAAAAATAAATTCAAAATGGATGAAAGACCCAAATGTTAGACAGGAATCCATCATATCCAAAATCTATAAAGAAATTATCAAACTCAACACCCAAAAAACAAATAATACAGTTAAGAAATGGGCAAAAGACATGAATAGACATTTTTCCAAAGATTGCACCTAGATGGCCAACAGACACATAAAAGATGTTCAACCTCACTGATCATCATGTAAATACAAATAGAAACTACTATGAGATTCCACCTCACATGGTCAGAATGGCTAAATTAAAAACACAGAAACAACAGATGTTGGCAAGAATGAGGAGAAAGGGGAACCCTCTTACACTGTTGATGGAAATGCAGGTTTGTACAGCCACTCTGGAAAACAATACAGAGGTTCCACAAAAAGTTAAAAATAGAACCACCCTATGACCCACCAATTGCACTATTAGGTATTTACTCAAAGGATATGAAAATAGTGTTTTGAAGGGACACTTTCACCCTGATGTTTATGGCACCATTATCAACAATAGCCAAATTATGGAAAGAGCCAAATGTCCATGGACTGATGAACTGTGGTATATATATCACAGTATGTATATATGTGTGTGTGTGTGTGTATACATACCAGAATATTACTTGGCCATCTAAAAGAATAAAATTTTGCCATTTCCGATGATGTAGAGGAGCTAGAGTGTATTATGCTAAGCAAAACAAGTCAGTCAGAGAAAGACAAATACCATATGATTTCACTCACATGTGGAATTTAAGAAACAAAACAGATGAATATAGATGAAGGGGGAAGAAAGGAGAGGGAGGGAAACCATTAGATACTCTTAATCATAGAGAACATAGGGTTGATGTGGGGGAGGTAGGCAGGGGATGGGCTAAATGGGTGATGGGTAATGAGGAGGACACTTGTTGTGTTGAGTACTTGGTGTTATATGTAAGTGATGAATCACTAAATTCTATTCCTGAAACCAATATTACATTATATGTAATATTATGTAACTAACTTGTTATATGTTATATGTTAACTAACTTGAATAAATAATAATTTGAAAAAAATAGTTACAAATCATGTAAGCACTTTCATTTCTTCAACAACCTTAACAAGTTACAGAAAATGTCAGGAAATATTAAAATGCCACCATATAAATTTACATTTAAAATTAAATTCAAACTTACATGAAAGTGATTTGTATGAAGTTGTCTTTTTAGAAAAATTGTTCTGTAAAAAAATAATCAGTTTAAATGTGCTAAAATTTGTATTTAGAACTAATTTATAAGAAATTATCCCAATGGTGTCATTGCCTAGATAAAACTCATAATAGTTGCATCACGAGAAAGATCCTTCTCAAACTTAAAAATTAGCAAAACTCATTTGCAATTTTCCATTTGCCAAGAGCAAATGATGTCATTTTCAAATACAGCAATTGAAAATAAAGTTACTAAAGGTATATATTTTAATGATCTTAATGACCTAATAAGCGAATTTACAGAAAATGAGCCAGAAAAATATTTTGATGGGTCAAGATATCACGTTAATAAAATATTATCATTTAGCATATAATATAAAATATATAAAAAAATTCTTTGTGCAATTTGCAAGGTTATGTTATCAATCATATATTGTTATTTCCCTCATTATGGTTTCTTTAACATTTGTAATTTAAATTCAATTAATTAACATACAATGTATTATTGGTTTCAGAGGTATAGGCCTGTGATTCATCAGTCTTATATAATACCAAGTGCTCATTACAACATATGCCCTCCTTATGTCCATCACCCAGTTATGCCATCCTTCTACCACCCTCCCCTCCATCAACCCTCAGTTTGTTTCTTATGATTAAGAGTCTCTTATGATTTGCCTCCCTCTCTGGTTTCATCTTGTTTTATTTTTCGTCGCTTCCCCTATGATCCTCTGCTTTGTTTCTTAAATTCCACATCTCAGTGAGATCATATAATAATTGTCTTTCTCTCACTGACTTATTTTGCTTAGCATAATGCCCTCTAGTTCCATCCAGGTCAATGCAAATAGCAAGATTTCATATTTTTGATGGCTTCCTAATATTCCATTGCATAAATATACCACATCTTCTTTATCCATTCATCTGTGGATACACATCTGGGCTTTTTCCATAGTTTGACTACTGTGGACATTGCTGCTATAAACATTGGGGTGCAGGTGCCTCTTTGGATCACTACATTTGTATCTTTGGGGTAAATACCCAGTAGTGCAATTGCTGGGTAGTAGGGTAACTGTATTTTAAGGAAAAATGTTTTGTAGTTTAGTACCTTCACACTTTCTTCTTGCTTTTGAATAAGGGATCCCACATTTCCATTTGCACTAAGCCCTGCAAATTGTGTGACCTACACTTATTACAAGTATTATCACAAAGAGAAACAAAGAGAGTTTTAGCCATACTCCAAATAAATTTTTATTTTTAATAAATACCACAGTAAAAAAAATGAAGCTATGGTATTATAGAAGTTATTGTCCTTGTCTATTCAAGATATTTTCCCAGCCCCATTTCTTGTAAAAATGAGTGAATATGTGACCCAGACTGAAACCATTATAGTAACCCAATTGTATTACCCCAGTGACTGACACAGGATAAATATGCCATACTTTCATGCAAGCCAAGTCCTTCTTTGGGATTTTTCAGCTGTAGGTAGTGGTGAAATGTCTCTCTTATCTCTAGTCAAAGAACTGTGAGGATACAAAAAAATTATGAGGATATGTCACTAGAAGTGTCAGAGGCTATTTTTTCTGTCAGGTATAAAAGCCTAGGGAGAAGAAACTAATTCTTTTTTTTTTTAATTTCTTTTCAGCATAACAGTATTCGTTGTTTTTGCACCACACCCAGTGCTCCATGCAATACATGCCCTCCTTAATACCCACCACCAGACTCACCCAACCTCCCACCCCCCGTCCCTTCAAAACCCTCAGGTTGTTTTTCGGAGTCCATAGTCTCTCCTAGTTCACCTCCCCTTCCAATTTCCCTCAACTCCCTTCTCCTCCCCATCTCCTTATGTCCTCCATGTTATTTGTTATGCTCCACAAATAAGTGAAACCACATGATAATTGACTCTCTCTGCTTGACTTATTTCACTCAGCATAATCTCTTCCAGTCCCATCCATGTTGCTACAAAAGTTGGGTATTCATCCTTTCTGATGGAGGCATAATACTCCATAGTGTATATGGACCACATCTTCCTTATCCATTCGTCTGTTGAAGGGCATCTTGGTTCTTTCCACAGTTTGGTGACTGCAGCCGTTGCTGCTATAAACATTGGGGTACAGATGGCCCTTCTTTTCAGCACATCTGTATCTTTAGGGTAAATACCCAGCAGTTCAATTGTAGGGTCATAGAGAAGCTCTATTTTTAATTTCTTAAGGAAACTCCACACTGTTCTCCAAAGTGGCTGCACCAACTTGCATTCCCACCAACAGTGTAAGACGGTTCCCCTTTCTCCTCATCCTCTCCAACACACGTTGTTTCCTGTCTTGTTGATTTTGGCCATTCTAACTGGTGTAAGGTGGTTTTAATTTGAATCTCCCTGATGGCTAGTGATGATGAACATTTTTTCATGTGTCTGTTACCCATTTGTATGTCTTCATTGGAGAAGTGTCTGTTCATATCTTCTGCCCATTTTTGATATGATTATCTGTTTTGTGTGTGTTGAGTTTGAGAAGTTCTTTAGAGATCCTGGATATCAACCTTTTGTCTGTACTGTCATTTGCAAATATCTTCTCCCATTCCACGGGTTGCAGCAACCTAGATGAAATGGATGCATTCCTGGAAAACTATAAACTTCCAAAATTGAACCAGGAAGAAAATGACAACTTGAATGGACCAATATCTAGTAATGAGATTGAAGCAGTGATCAAAAATCTCCCAAAAAACAAGAGCCCAGGACCTGATGGATTCCCTGGGGAATTCTACCAAACTTTCAAAGAAGAAATAACACCTATTCTCCTGAAGCTGTTTCAAAAAACTGAAACAGAAGGAAAACTTCCAGATTCTTTCTATGAAGCCAGCATTACCATGATCCCCAAACCAGGCAAAGACCCCACTAAAAAGGAGAATTTCAGACCAATATCACTGATGAATACAGATGCTAAGATTCTCAACAAGATGCTAGCAAATAGGATCCAAGAGCACATTAAAAAGATTATCCACAATGACCAGGTGGGATTCATCCCTGGGTTACAAGGATAGTTCAACATTCACAAATCAATCAGTGTGATAGAACAAATCAATAAGAGAAGAGAGAAGAACCACATGGTCCTCTCAATTGATGCAGAAAAAGCATTTGACAAAATCCAGCATCCGTTCCTGATTAAAACGCTTCAAAGTATAGGGATAGAGGGAACATTCCTGAACTTCATAAAATCTATCTATGAAAGACCCACAGCAAATATCATCCTCAATGGGAAAAAGCTTGCAGCCTTCCCATTGAGATCAGGAACACAACAATGATGCCCACTCTCAACACTCTTGTTCAACATAGTATTAGAAGTCCTAGCAACAGCAATA
This sequence comes from Lontra canadensis, assembly GCF_010015895.1. Classification (NCBI taxonomy): domain Eukaryota; kingdom Metazoa; phylum Chordata; class Mammalia; order Carnivora; family Mustelidae; genus Lontra; species Lontra canadensis. The sequence continues at coordinate 4,756,027 of NW_022631075.1, read as the reverse complement.
AGACAACAAAGAGAAATAAAAGGTATCCAAATTGGCAGTGAAGAAGTCAAACTCTCTCTCTTCGCAGATGACATGATTCTTTATATGGAAAACCCAAAAGACTCCACCCCCAAACTACTAGAACTCATACAGCAATTCAGCAACGTGGCAGGATAGAAAGTCAATGTACAGAAATGAGTGGCTTTCTTATACACTAACAATGAAATACAGAAAGGGAAATTAGAGAATGGATTCCATTTACTATAGCACCAAGAACCATAAGATACCTGGGAATAAACCTAACCACAGAGGTAAAGGATCTGTACTCCAGGAACTACAGAGCACTCATGAAAGAAATTGAAGAAGACACAAAAAGATGGAAAACCATTCCATGCTCTTGGATTGGAAGAATAAACATTGTTAAAATATCTACACTGCCTAGAGCAATCTATACTTTTAATGCTAATCTGATCAAAATTCCACCAGTATTTTTCAAAGAGCTGGAGCAAATGATCCTAAAATTTGTATGGAATCAGAAGAGATCCTGAATTGCTAAGGAAATGTTGAAAAACAAAAATAAAACTTGGGGCATCACGTTACCAGATTTCAAGCTTTACTACAAAGCTTGATCACCAAGACAACATGGTACTGGCATAAAAACAGACACATAGACCAGTGGAACAGAGTAGAGAGCCCAGATAGGGACCCTCAACTCTATGGTCAAATAATCTTCGACAAAGCAGGAAAAAATATACAGTGGACAAAAGACAGTCTCTTCAATAAATGGTGCTGGGAAAATTGGACAGCTATATGTAGAAGAATGAAACTCGACCATTCTCTTACACCGTACACAAAGATAAACTCAAAATGGATAAAGACCTCAGTGTGAGACAGGAATCCATCAGAATCCTAGAGGAGAACATAGGCAGTAACCTCTTCGATATCAACCACAGCAACTTCTTTCAAGATATGTCTCCAAAGGCAAAGGAAACAAAAGCGAAAATGAACTTTTGGGACTTCATCAAGATCAAAAGCTTCTGCACAGCAAAGGAAGCAGTCAACAAAAACAAAGAAACTAATTCTTAAAGAAGCCAAAGGGAGAAAGGAAGAGGACAAAAAGAGACTCATAGCATTGAGACCCTATTTTATATATCTGAGGTTCTCAGAGCTGTCCTGTCCTTGCAGTTTGTTTTTCTTTTTTTCCTTTCTTTCTGGATTTAGAGAACTATCCTATATACTTTTAACACGTTAATTTTCTTCCTAAGCTAGTTGGAGTTAGATTTCTATCACTTGCAACCAAAATAAACCATACTGTTAGATGGATGACAACTTTAAATAATCAAAATTATAATGCTAATCATTGTAGAGTAATTGTATTGTGTAAAATACATACAATAGCTCATTTGACAGTATCAATTCTGTGAGCAAGGTAAGATAAGTATTATTATAGGTGTGTCTTCCATACATTAGATGGCAAGCTTCATAAAGGAAAAAATGCATCTTTTTTTTTCAAATTTTGTATTACCCAGCAGCCAACAATATTTTAGAAATAATAGAACTGAGATTTGGGGGAAACTATTGACCCAAGTTTATACAATGGTAAGTGGCTGCTGAACCACTGGTTCCCCTTGACAACCAGTATTTTCTATATTATGATTGGCTCTGTTTTTGGCATTGGCTACACAAAGGTGAGCAAGATCTAAGTCCCTAGTCCCAAAGAATTCAGAGTCTGGTGCAATGGTTCACAAAGACATACTCCTTATTTCTTATATGTCCTTTTCCATTTTGTTGAAATGATGAGTCTGGTGGTAGGTTTGTCCTAACTACATTTACCAAAAGGTCTCATAGTACCTGTGAGATAGAAAGATAGGTAGATATATATCATATTTTAATTTTTATCAAATGATAAGATAATTTCCTGGATAAAAATGACCTCCCTCCATGGGAAATCTGCCACATCCAGTACAGTACTAAAACCTGGCATGTGATGGACACTTAACGAGCTATATTGCTGCACTCCCCACCACCACCTCCAATTAGTCTTATTTAGAGGTGATGTATTCGGGTACTTAAAAGATTGGGACTTTGAGGGGTGCCTGGATGGCTCAGTCTCTTAAGCGTCTGCTTAGACATCTCAGATCATGATGCCAGAGCCCATGTGGAGCCCCAAATGGAGCCTTGTACCAAGCACCTCCTCAGGGAATCTGCTTCTCCTTCTCCTTCTTCCCCTCCCCCAGCTCAGGCTCTCATTCTCTCTCTCTCTCTCTCTCTTTCTCTCTCTCTCTCAAATAAATAAAATCTTTTTAAAAAAATTGGGATCTTGAGACAAAAAGGACTTGGTCAAATTTCTGTTCTGCTACTTACGAGCTCTATTACTACTAGAAAGTTTCATAATTTTTTGTGTGCTTTACTTTCCTTATCTGTAGCATGGGAATAATAACAGTACTTATCTCAGGATTTTAGTGTAAGGACTAAATGTAGTGTTGCAATGTAAAGCACTTAGCCTATATTTTGCTGCATAGTAAATTTTAAATTTGGGGATTTTTTCCTAACCCAAAGTTAAAATAAAGTATAAGAAATACCAGCAGGTGATTACATAATCAAAACAGTGTGATGTGTAATAAATAAAAGGCATGCACAATGCTATAATAGTGCACTGTCATAATTAAATAAATAAGAAAGGTTTACAGACAGCACTTGTTATGATTTTGCCACTAAATATCTTTATTTAATTCTGTTTTGACATTACTATTGATATCACAACCACATTATTTGCAAGCACCTAGTTTATGAAACTTGCATGGTTCATATATTATCAAAAGTAAAATAAATTACAAAGTAAACTGTTAATTCTATAGTTGAGGTCAATAAGGAATGCCCATTGAAATCTTTTTTCCCCTATTTACCTCCTTTTGAGAATAACACTACCCAAATTTCTTTTGGGGATTAATATTATTTAAGTCTGAACATGAATTTAGAAGTATTCAATGGATTAATCTACATATCTTGTTAATTTGTAGTAATTGCCTTAACTTTTTTCTATTCTAGTTTTTAAGAGATTTGAATAGCAAAGTAGCATACATTGATTAAATTTGTAAATTGACAAAGTCTATTAATTTGGGAAGCATACATTTTATGCAAAATATCTGTAACACATCCTACTTATTTCAATGTAGGATGAGCGAGTATGGTGATCAACATGCATGCAGATCAAATACCAGCTTCAGCCCTATAATATTTTTTTAAAAGAAAGAGTTGCTTTCAGATGCTGAATTTCAGTTATTCCTCATAAACATTTTGAATAGTTGCTCAGTTATAACGCATTTATTTAATGTCTACAAATACTGTATGTATTTTAGCTTGCCAGACTTCCTTTGTTTCATAACATTTCCGTAGTATAAATCAGGGGTCTGCAAATTGCAGCCCATGGGCCAAATCCAGCCTGAAATCTATTTGTGAATAAAGGTTTTTTGGAACACATCCACCCATTCTCAAATGTTTACGTATTGGTTGCTTCCTTGGCTTTATAATGACAACAGTGTTGTGACAGAGACAGGAAGACCCTGAAAATGTTTGCTGACCTCTCATCGAAATAACTCAAACCATTACATCATTTCTCTAATATCATGAATCTGTGCCTTTCCACTGGAAGTTGCACTAAACCAAATTTGATTTGGGAACTCCTTTCAACTTTGTTTCACTTTCTTTCCTCAGCCAAATTTGTTTAGATTTAGTATAGACCCATTGGTCACATCTAATAAACATATATTCATTCCATGCCTAACTGTTCTATTTGAAGTTTCCTAGAGTTAAACAATTTTAGGAGTCTCCTTTTAATCTTTACTATTCTAAACCTCTCATACATGACACATAAGATCACCCCACCAAGAAAGAACTCCTCTCTCATTGTTTGGCTCTGATATATGATAAAATATATCTCTCGTACCTATGGGTGCTCTTCTATAACTCTTCTTCCTCTCACCCTCTGTGAATGTTCTTCTTGGCCTTCTTTTAGTTTCACGCTATGTATATTCATTAAAATTTTCATTTATTCTCATTATTTTAATCACATCTATTACTGCTGACTCCAAAAAGACCACCAACAAATATCTGTTGGTCAAACAAATTTGAATATATTACTTGTTGTAATTAGGGAAAATACTACTTTGACAGTTTTAGTAGTATCTTAGAAGGGGAAAGTCAAAGGCAGATGTTTATAAAATTTGAAGGCTTGATTTAAGGTACCTTTTTCAAAGCAGGGATCTGATTAGAATTGGACAAAATTTGTGATATAGATTTTTAAATGTATGAATTGGTGAATACAGCAAAGCAAGAGTTTAAAGTAAGTCTTGCTGATACATTTTTGATTAACGGAGGACTTTTCCCACTGAGTAATCTGAGAATGGGGATATTTACCCTGATGAGTAACCTCTCCATTTGAGAAGAGCAACTATTTGAGCCAGCTTACTGTTTAGCTAGGTAACTTCTCAGAAAGTTCCTGAAACAAAGTTATTTGCAACTTTATCTTCATAGGCCAGAATTTCCCAGACAGTAATGTTAAGACTAATATCCTTACATCTCATCCGGTTGAACAGTATGTCTGCAGGAAATTTGTTTTCACTTCCATTCCAATAACTATCAAACATCATCTACAAAATAGTCCATTTACTCTGGTTCCCTACTCTACCAGCTCTCATTCCTAGTTTCCTTTCTTTTTCATCTATTTCAGGCATCCTTCCCACACCCACTCCTCTGGCAACCATCAGTTTATTCTCTCATAGTTGTCTTATTCTTTTGTATTTGAGTCTGTTTTGAGGAGGTGGAGTTGTTCATTTTGTTTTTTAGACTTCACATATAAGTGAAATCATATGGTATTTGTCTTTTTCCATCTGACTTATTTTACTTGGCATAATACCCTCTAAGTCCAACTATGTTGTCACAAATGGCAAGATCTCATTCTTTTCTTATAACTTAGCAATATTCTCTTGTATATGTGTGTGTGTGTATGCATATATATACCAAATATATACCAAAACTTTTTTATCCATTCATCTATGAACACTGCATTGTTTGCATATTTTGGCTATTACAAATAATACTGCAATAAACAAAGGGGTAATATATCTTTTTCAAATTAGTGTTTTCCTCTTCTTTGAGTAAATACTGCATAGTAGAATTACTAAATATGACATTTCTATTTTTCATTTTTTTAAAGGTTTATTTATTTATTTATTTATTTGACAGAGAGAGATCACAAGTAGGCAGAGAAGCAGGCAGAGAGAGAGAGAGGAGGAAGCAGGCTCCCTGCCGAGCAGAGAGCCGGATGTGGGGCTTGATCCCAGAACCCTGGATCATGACCTGAGCCGAAGGCAGAGGCTTTAACCCACTGAGCCACCTAGGTGCCCCCATTTTTCATTTTTTAAAGAAAAATATACTCCATACTGTTTTCCACAGTGGTTGTTCCAATTAACATTCTCACTAACAGTGCATAAGGGTTCCTTTTTCCTCCATATCCTTGCCAACACTTGTTATTTCATGTCTTTTTGATTCTAGCCATTCTGACTGGTGCAAGGTGATATCTCATTGTGGTTTTGATTTGCATTTCCCTGATAATGAGTGATCTTTTGATATGTCTGTTGGCCATCTGTATGTCTTCTTTGAAGAAATGTCTGTTCATGTCCTCTGCCTATTCTTAATTGGATTATTTGAAAGTTTGGTAATATCTTTATATGTTTAGGAAACTAATCCTTTATTGGATATGTCATTTGCAAATATCTTTTCCCATTCCATAGGTTACCTCTTAATTTTGTTGAATGTTTCCTTTACTGAGCAGAAGATTTTTATATTTTGATGAAATCCCAAGAGTTTGTTTTTACTCTTGTTTCCATTGCCTCAGGAGACCTATCTAGAAAAAAAGTTGCTCAGCCAATGTCAGAGAAGTTACTGTCTGTGTTTTCTTCTGGGATTTTTATGTTTTCAGGTCTCACAATCAGGTCCTCAAAACATTTTGAATTTATTTTTGTGTGTGGTATAAGAAAGTGGTCCAGTTTCATTCTTTTGAATGTTGTTGTCCAGTTTTCCCAACACCGTTTGTTGAGGAGATTGTCTTTTTACCATTGCATATTCTTGCCTTCTTTGTTGAAGATGAATTGACCATATAGTTGTGGGTTTATTTCTGGACTCTTTATTCTGTTCTATAGATCTATGTATGTTTTTGTGCCAATTATATATTGTTTTGGTTACCATAGCTTGTACTTTATCTTGAAATCTGGGATTGTCATATCTCCAGTTTTCTTTTTTCTCAAGATTGCTTTGTCAATTCAGGGTCTTTTACGGTTCCATACAAATTTTAGGACTATTTGTTCTAGTTCTGTGAAAAATACTGTTGGTATTTTAATAGGGATTACACTGAATCTGTAGATTCCTTTGGGCAATATGGACATGTTAATTATATTAATTCTTCCAATCCATGAACATGTCATATCTTTCCATTTGTTTGTGTTGCCTTCCATTTCTTTAATCAGTGTCATAGTTTTCAGAGTACAGAGCTTTCTTTTTTAAAAATGTGTTCTATTTATATCAGAGAAAGAGAGCATGAGAGAGAGAGAGAGAGAGATCACATGCAGGGGGAAGGGGTAGAGGGAAAAGCAGACTCCCCATTAAGCAGGGAGCCTGACACAGGACTCGATCCCAGGACCCTGGGGTGATAACATGAGCCAAAGGAAGATGCTTAACCAACAGAGCCACCCAGGTGCCTGAATACAAGTCTTTCACCTCTTTAGTTAAATTTACTCCTAGATATTTTGTGATTTTTGGTGCAATTGTAAATGGGATTCTTTTCTTAATTTCTCCTTCTATTACTTCATTATTAGCATATATAAATGCAAACAATTTCTGTATAATTTTGTATCCTACAACTTTACTGAATCCATTTGTTAGTTCTACCAGTATTTTGTGGGGTCTTTTAGGATTTCTAAAAATAATATCATGTCATCTATGTCATCTGTAAATAGTGATGGTTTTACTTCTTCCTTAGCAATTTCAATGCTTTTTATTTATTTTTAATTGGTTTATTTATTTATTTATTTATTGCCTTATGGCTGCAGCTAAGACTTTGAGTATTATGTTGAATAAAAGTAGTGAGAGTGGATATCCTTGTTGTTCTTGATCTTAAAGGAAAAGCTTTCAGTTTTTCACTATTGAATATAGTGTTAGCTGTGTTTTTTTAAAAGACTTTATTTATTTGAGAGAGAGACAGCAAGAAAGAGCATGAGAGGTGAGAAGGTCAGAGGGAAAAGCAGACTTCCTGTGGAGCTCGGAGCCCCATGCGGGACTCAATTTCAGGACTCCGGGATCATGACCTGAGTCAAAGGCAGTTGCTTAACCAACTGAGCCACCCAGGTGCCCTAGCTGTGGTTTTTTAATATAGGGCCTTTATTGTGTTGAACTATGTTCCTTCTAAATACACTTTGTAGAGAGTTTTTTACCATAAATGAATGTTGAATTTTGTTAAATTTTTTTTCTGCATCTAATTAAATGATCATATGATTTTTAACCTTCATATGGGTAATATGATGTATCACATTGATTGATTTGAGGATATTGAACCTTCTTGTATCTCTGGAATAAATACCACTTGACTTATTTTTTTGAGAATTTTTGCATCTATGTTCATTAGGCATACTGGACTACAATTTTCTTTTTTTGTAGTCTCTGTCTGAGTTTAGTATCAGGATAATGTTAGCTTCATAGAACACATTTGGGAGTTTACTTTCTTTTTCTATTTTTTGGAATATTTTGGGAAGAATAGGTGTTAGTTCTTTAAATGTTATTAAGAAAGTCATTAGGAAGGCAAAATACATTTGTAGTACTGTAGTTTAAACAATCCACATATAAATGGACCCACACAGTTCATTCCTGCTTCTCAAGGGTCAACTGCATAAGGAAAATCTTCATTTGCAAGGTTGTCACCTTCTCTATAACAGGAAGAGAATAATGATTTAATCTCTAGAAATTTTCATCAATGGAGAAAACAATGACCTCAGTCTGTATAATAATTATACCCTTGTTTATTGTACTTTTCCTGGTAACCCTCTATAACTGGATTCCCCACCTCCCAACATTTTCTTTTGTCTTTAGCTGGAGATGGTATTTAAGGTGGCAGCTTGGGCTGTTTCAGGGACTTACTTAGTTTTCCTGTGTATCTTCTGGTTACATGTGAGGTATACATGCTATTTAACTTTTATTTCTTTTTATCCTTAATCTTTTATTAAATGGATGGCTCAACCAAGAGCTAAGGAGGGTAGAAAGAAAATTATTTTTCCTTCCTCACAACTTTCAGCATTCAACTAATCATTATGTGCTACCTGTATACTCTGAACCTCTTTGATGAAACTCTACAAAAAGGTGATGAGATTGGTCTAAAGAAGAAGTAGTTGCACAGAGTTACATAGCATAAGACCAGAAGATGGCCAAGGAGAACATTCACAGAGAGTGAGAAGAGAAATATAACTGAGGGAATGTTATGAAGATGTAGGAGAAATGGGATATTACTGTGTGTCAGAACCAGGGAATAAGAGAGGACTTCTTTTGTTGTGGGGCAATCCTAATTGTCATGAATAAAATGTTTACAATAATAATTAAAAAGAGAATAAGTACTTATATTAAACAATGCAAGAGTTAATTATTAGCTTGAGGTTTAGGATTATACAACTTCCAGAAATGCAATATAGAAAGAAAAGTTTAACTTACAAGGCAAATGATGGGAGAGAGAGATCTGGAAACCACTGGTAAAACTGAAAGCAAAATTTCCAATGCTATGAAAAATCTTAATTCAAACCTACAACCAATTAGAAGTTAGAGGTCCAAATCATTCAATTTCAGTATTCAGTGTTGAATAATATTAAGGTTAATAACCAAATATCCTAAGTAGGAAGTAGAATGAGTATTAGTTGAATTGAAATAATGAACCTTCACTATATTTGTAAATCTTCCAGGAGTAAAGGCAATATATTGTTTCTCTGTCTTAATGTACCCCAGAGGATAGAAGCTATATAAACTAACAAGTCTCAACAAGTTGTTGAGCTTCCCTCAACCACTTCTTCAATTCCTTTCCTCCTGCTGATATTCTGATCATGGATAGTTTGATATTTGGGGAAATTGTTCCAGTTACCCGTTGTCAATGAAGTCCCCATTGTAACAAATAGACCTAAGCTGTTTTGGCAATTCTGTGACTGTCAAGTTCTTCTGGTACCTATCAGCAGCCTCTAATGATTAGAATAAATGGAGGAGGATCAAACTCAACATCCCAAAACCAAAAAATCCAGTCAAGAAATGGGCAGAAGACATAAACAGACATTTCTCCAAAGAAGACATACAAATGGCCAAGAGACATGAAAAAATGTTCAACATCACTCAACATCAGGGAAATCCAAATCAAAACCACAATGAGATACTACCTGACATGGTCAGAATGGCTAAAATTAGCAACTTGGGAAACAACAAATGTTGGTGAGAATGTGGAGAAAGGCGAACCCTCTTACACTCTTGGTGGGAATGCAAGCTAGTGCAGCCACTCTGGAAAACAATATGGAGGTTCTTCAAAAGGTTAAAAATAGAGCTAACCTAAAACCCAACAATTGCACTATTAGGTATTTATCTAAAGGATACAAACATAGTGATTTGAAGGGTCACATGCATCCCAATGTTTATAAGCAGCAATACCTACAATAGCCAAACTATGGAAAGTGCTCAGGAGTCCATCAACAGATGAATGGATAAAAAAGATGTGGCATATACATACAATGGGATATTACTCAGCCATCAAAAAGATTGAAACCTTGCCATTTGCAATGATATGGATGGAAATAGAGGGTATTAAGCTAAGTGAAGTAAGTCAGTCAGAGAAAGACAAATACCATATGATTTCACTCATATGTGGAATTTAAGAAACAAAACAGATGAACATAGAGGAAGGAAAATAAAATAAAATAAGATGATAATAGAGTGGGAGGCAAACCAGTAAGAAACTCTGAACTCTAGGAAACAAACTGAGGGTTACGGGAGAGGGGGTAGGTGGGGGGAAAAGATAATTGGGTGATGGGCATTAAGAAGGGCAGTTGATGTAATGAGTACTGGGTATTATATGCAACTGATGAATCACTAAATTCTACCCTGGTAACTAATAATACAGTATATGTTAACTAAATTGAATTTAAATAAAGAATTTAAAAAAAAAAGAAATGGAGGCTGCCTATCTTCTACTCTGAATCCTGCTACCAGGAGAAAATAATTCTCAGACCAAATTCCACCTAAGGTACTAATATTTTTTGACAACTCATTTATCAATTTTTTAAAAAGTTCTTTTCTCTGTATCAGATCCACCTTGCATGAAAGGCTCACTCTGAAACAAATGCAGTTACATTCTTCCACCCTAAATGGCAGGATGTGGAAGCCTTGTAGTCATAGCAAGTGCTGAAGTTTTCAAGGAAGAGGAGATGCATGGTCAATAAGCTACAGATGTGAAGCACTGTGCCCAGAACATAACTTTGGGCTTGCCAGTTTTCATCATCTCATTCATATAAAGGAGATTAGTCTTCTTGCACTATTCTTAACTACTTAAATACCTTAGTATTGATATGTTTTCTAATCAAAATTACTTTTAACATTTCTTGTACAAATCAGATAATCCTAAGGTGATAGTTTCATTTAAGATACTTCACCTGTTAATAAGCTAGCCTCCAAATGTTGCTATAGATAAAGATGCTTCATATGGTAATTAGTCACCCCTAGGAATTTAATTAGAATTATGTTTTTTTTCTCTTACTCATCGCACTGCTTATACAGTCCTAAAGTATTTTAAAGTGAACATTCAGACAATATTACTCAGCAACTCCTGTAGTCTCATATATGTATAAGCACCAACAAAGCCTTTCTCACCCTCTGTAACCTTGCTGCCAAAATGTGGGAGAACTACCTTTATAGAGAAGTGGGATAAACAGCTTGACTCTTGGCTCTGCTCTTAATGTATAATTTAGTATTTATGTCCATTGCCCCTACTACTATTCTAAATACTCTAAATACTCTAAATATTATCTATTTCTATGAATTACCACAGCACTTTTGGATCTCTTATAAGATACTTAAGCTAAGGTCCAGTCTGTCTTGATTACTGCTCTATTCATGGCCCATAGAAAAGTTTCTGATGAATGAATGTATCAATGAATGAACACATTAATGAATAAGCTGAGTGATCCCAGACTATTACTGAATCACTCTGAGCCTCTGAAGTTTCCTTATATAAAGAATAGAAATAGTAATAGTACTCACTTTATATTACTAATTTGATATCCTTAATTCAAGTGCACTTTACATAATGTTACCACATTAATTTTCTTGAAACACTATTTTATACAACCCTACGACTGACTGCACTTTTCACAATACTGTGCATAATTATCTCTTTTCTTGTCTGATCTCCCCCTTAGATTGTGAACTTGTTGAAGGCTGAGACTTGACATTTTAAATTGTATCCCTAGATTTAACACGGTGAAAAGCACATAAGAAGTCTCAGTGAAAGATTGTTGAATGAATAAATCTGCCTGAGCCATTGAAATTGTTAAAACAAACCTAACCACAATTGCCCTCAAATATCTGAGTACCAATTTAATGTTTTTCTTACTTCCAAAGTTTGCCCACTCTGAAGATTTCCATTCTATTATTAAATTACATCATGTTAGAAGTTAGCTTTTCATAGAAAATGAATTCCTCAGAGTAAGTTAACTGAATCAGTTGATTTGTGGCTATGTGTACAAAGGCAAATGAAATAGAAAGTTGAGTAATTGTTATATCAATTTAGTCAATATTGACAGCCATTCTAAAGTACTCACACAGTTTACTTTTTACTTAAACAGTACAGATAATTATCACAAATTTTAAAAGAATGACCCTGAATTTGTTCCCCACATGTCATAAAACGGGTTGCTGTGAAATGGAAAATTAGCACTCATACAAAGATACTAGTACAGGAGTACTGTTCTATAAGTCTCAGAGGAAATAGTTTTAAAGTGATTTTCCCTATCAGACAGCTGCATGGCATAAGCCTTGAAGAGAATACCAGTGGGGAATATACAGCTTTCAAGGGAGGTACCAAAGAGTTGGAATTTCTATTTCAACCAAAACTCATTATTTACAATCCCACACCAGCAAACATGCTTAACCCTTTTTCAGAAACCTTTGTCCTACAAGTAAAAAGATAAAATTACTAGAGCCATAATATTTCCAATTGTTCTGGCATTATTCTAAAATAAACAGAGACCTTTAAATTATGAATTTAAAATTTTTAAATACAAAAAAATTGAAAAATTATATTTCCAATTCTAGTTCTTACATATTAAAATCATTTTCTTTCCATTCTTATCTTAATATTATTTTTGCTCAAAATCTGAAAATTATTCCAAGGGTTATAATTTATTTTACCTTCTTTTTATTTGATTTGTATTGTTAATCAGTTCCACCATTCATTAAAATTATTGAGTTGATTTAAATATTAAAGCATATGTGATAATCATATGCCAATTGTTAGTAAAAATAGAATTTTGCTGGGAGATTAGGTTGATCTAGTTATAATTGAGCCTTGAATTTAGTGCTAATCTTCCTGGATTCAAATAAAGTGAGCATTATGGGGTTATATAGTTCTTACTTTTTGTAAAAGGCACTAAAATATTTTTTTGCAGAGACAAATGTTATTGGCATTAAATTATTACATAAATTTGTACATGAATGAAGAACATGACATAGACATAGAGGCTATGACTGGCATTGAATTCCACTTTGATTTGATAGAAGATACAGAAATATTTTCCATGTGGCCATTTCTTATACAGACTCAAAAGTAAAATATAAAGTCATGACAGAAAGTTGTGATCCAATAAAATTGTTGTTGTTAGAAAAAAACAAAAATTTAAGTTCTGTTGAGATAATCTCAAATTCCTTCTCCAACAATACTGCCCAGTCCCAGCAGTCTCACGAATATACCCTTCCTCCCTCTTCACTGAGTTTCCTGTCAACTCTTCAAATGCAACAGCCTTAGCTGACCCTGGACCAAATCCACCCAACTAACCAGCTCCTAGATCTCTGACTAACAGAAATCACAAGATAATAAAAGATAATAAATGTTTAAAAGCTGTAAGTTTTATGGTAATCTGTTACACAATTGTAGACAACCAGCATGCAGATAAAGGAAATATTATCGGATGCAAATGAGCAAATTTCTATAATGTATATCTTTAAGGAAAAGCACAACATTTTATTCTCTGGACTGCAGGTTGGCTCAGTTAGCAGAGCATACCACTTTTGATTTTGGGATTACGAGTTTGGGCCCCATGTTGGGTGTGGAGAGTAGTTAAAAATAAAATTTTCAAAAAAGGAAACAAATTAATTAAAAATAAAATAAAATAAAAATTTTATTCTCATTACTAAATCATTGTTATGACCAAATGGGCCTAACATCTGGACTCCCATAATGTAATTCTGTGGAGTCATTAAATGAATCAATAAAACTAGCTTTGAAATGATCATTTTGTGCCTGATGCATGTGCCTGTGTGGTATATCTATATATGTTTGTATACACTATAGTAATTATAATATTGAAACAGTCTCACTATATTTTCTCTGCAGAATATTGTTGGTGCCAAGCACAATGCCTGGCACAAATTATGAGCACATTTTATAATGTTACATTGAATTTAATGGAAGTTGAAAATAATGCTGACACTTATCAAGAATTTAAAAATTTGTATTTTATGCTTGCTGGAGGGAAACATGGCATAGTTCAGTGATTCTTAAATTTCTATACACAGCAGAATCTATTAAAGAGCTTGTTTAGAACTCATATTTAAAAAAAAAAAAGAATTCATAGTCTCAAACCCAAGGCCCATGGATTTGGTTTGATATGTTGAGGGAGCCACATGACTTGTATTTTTAACAATTACCTTTAGGTGATTCTGATATAGATGGTCAGCATTTAATATTGTATTTTGGACATGTTCTTAAGTATAGCTCAGATGTTAGCAAGTCCCCTTTAATATCCAAACAAAATGCCTCAAGCTCTCATCCTCTCTACTGTGGAAATTTGTCACCATACTACAGCCTCCAATATTTCCAATGGTTTCTTAAATATGATACCAAAAGTACAGACAACCAACAAAAAAAATAGACGAATTTAAAATTCACCAAATTTAAAAATGTTTGAGAAAATGAAAAGACAACCCACAGAATAGGAGAAAGATTTACAAATCATATACTCAATAGGGGTCTAGAATCCAGAATTCTTACAACTCAACAACAGAAAGACAAATACCCCAATTTAAAATGGGCGAAAGATCTGAATAGACATTTCTCCAGCAGCCAAGAAGCATATGAAATAATATTCAAAATCATTAGTCATAGGGAAAATGCAAACCAAAACCACACTATCACTTCACACCCACTAGGTTGGCTATAACCAAAAGGACAGACAAAAAGAAGTGTTGGTGAGGAAGAAGTTACAATCCTCATATAGCGCTGGTAGTAATGGAAAATGGTGCATATACTTTGAAAAACAGTTTCAGAGTTTCCCAAAAAATTAAACAAAAAGTACTATATGACCCAAAAATTGCACTCCTGGAACATACCTGAAATAATTGAATTATTTCAATTCAGATGTTCAAACAAAAACTTGTTGAATTATTTCAACAATTAATAAAAACTAATTGAATTATTCAATTCAGATGTTCAAACAAAAACTTGTTGAATTATTTCAACAATTAATAAAAACTAATTGAATTATTTCAATTCAGATGTTCAAACAAAAACTTGTAAACAAATGTTCGTAGCAACATTCACAATAGCCAAAAGGTGGAAACAACCCAAATATCCATCAACAGATAAGTGGATAAACACAAGGTGGTATATCCATACAATGGAACATTATTTAGTCATGAAAATAAATGAAGTAATGATTAATTCATAATACATCATAAATGGAAACATTATACTAAATGAAAGAATCCAGACACAGACACCCCTACATTGTTTGATTCCATTTATATGAAATGTCCAGAATAAGATAATTTATACAGCAGAAAGTAGATTTGTAGTAGGGTCTGGGGGATACGGGGATAAGAAGTGACTACTAATGGATATAGAGTTCCTCCTTGGAGTGATGAAAATGTTCTGGAATTACATAATGATGATCAATGCACAACTTTGTGAGCATAGCAAAAAATCACTGAATTGTACACTTTAAAATAATTTTCACAGTATGTGAATTATATCTCAGTAAAACTTTTCTTTAAAACTTTTCATTTAGGTGCCTCTGGGTTGCTCAATTGGTTAAGTGTCTGCCTTCAGCTCTGGTCATGATCCCAGGATCTTGGGATCAAGCCCATCTTGAGCTCTGTGCTCAGTGAGTAGCCTGCTTCTCTCTTTTCCTCTCCCTCTGCCTGCCATTCTGCCTACTTGAGCTCTCTCTCTCTCTTTCTCTCTGTCAAATAAATAAAATCTTTTTTTAAAAAACTTTTCATTTAATAAAGTTCCATTTTAATTGGGCATTCCACACAAAAATTAATAAAAACATTTCAAGTATTGAAATGAGTATTTCAGACTATAAGGCACATCACTACAGTTGTGTTTTTTTTTTTTTAATTTTTTTTGTTTATTTATTTGACAGACAGATCACAAGTAGGCAGAGAGGCAGGCAGAGAGAGAGAGGAGGAGGAGGCAGGCTCCCTGCTGAGCAGAAAGCCCGATGCGGGACTCGATCCCAGGACCCCGAGACCACGACCTGAGCCGAAGGCAGAGGCTTTAACCACTGAGCCACCCAGGCGCCCCACTACAGTTGTGTTTTGAGAGAAAGCATTTGTTAATATGAGAGCTAGTATCAAAGCTTTCTCCTTTCTTTATTCCAAATTTTATCAGGTATCATTTAGTTGGGTACAAAAAAATCTGACCAGCAGTGATATAAATAGCAATATTTAATTATTTTTCATAACTAGAATTCTGGAATCAAGCTGTTTCAGAGCTGATTTTGGACTTTGGTGATTTCACAGTACTACTGCTAGGTTGATATCACTTTAATTCACTTGGCCGTTCTGTTGTAATCAAAAGATTATTGCCACAGCTCCAAATACCACATTCATACACCAATATCTGAAACATGGCAAAAGGAAAAAAGGAATTTTTTCTTAGTTCTCACCCTTTTTTGAGGGGGAGATAATAACCTTTCCCAGGAAACCCCCATCAGACTTCTTTCACTCACAAGAATTAGGTAACAAGCCTACACTTCCACCAATCACCAACAAAGCAAAGGGTAACTTAAAACAACCATGATCCATTCCCTGGGACTGGGAATGAATTTAGGGTTCTGTGTTGGCAAATAAGTGGAAAATGCCTGCCACAGGGCAGTCGAAATACTTTGCCACAATATCATTGGTCTCAGAAGGGCACAATAATTCTTAATAACTCTGATTACTGACTTCCTGCCACTTTACAAGAAATTCTATGTTGAGGCGCCTGGGTAGCTCAGTGGGTTAAGCCGCTGCCTTCGGCTCAGGTCATGATCCCCGGGTCCTGGGATCCAGTCCCGCATTGGTCTCTCTGCCTAGCAGGGAGCCTGCTTCTCCCCGTCTCTCTTTCTCTGCCTGCCTCTCTGCTTACTTGTGATCTCTGTCTGTCAAATAAATAAATAATTTTTTTAAAAAAGAAAGAAATTCTATGTTGTTGGAGAAAAAAAGCAAAACAACAACAACAAAAAATTGCTCTACATAGATGACCCAATTGTTTGAGGAATAAAACTGATTTATTTCCATAAAAATTACTACTGATTTTCCCTGATTATTCTAATTTTTATTGATCTCTCCTTCCTGATTTCCTTCAGCATGAATAACCTCTACTGAGGGGTGAATCCAAACATTGTGGGGAACTTAGTTTATATACAATTTGGGGAACTATATTTAAGAAAGTTAATATACAGTTAAGTTTAAAAGTGAACATTTGTTTAGAGTTAGGAAATAAATCACAATAAATTACACCTTTCAAGTTACTGACAAATACCACAAGCATTGAAAAAATCAAGAAAAATAACAAATTTTATTACTTATCTGCCGGACATATTTATTTTTTGGATGCATAATATTGATCATATCTTCATAAGAGTAATATTTTATAAATCTTATTGTCTAGAGAGGGAATAGAAATTTAGTCTTTCTTTTACACAGTGGATCCTACTTGGTGGCTTTTCTAATATTACTAATAAATATGCATAAACATGTGACATCATACAGATGCATTCACTATTTATAATAGTGTTATAGATTAAGTGCCCTGCAAACAGAAATTGTGATAAATTATATTTCATATAATTTCCATCAAAAATGAAAAGGAACATATGATCCTTTTATAATAAAATTATCAAGAACATTCCTGATAGGAAAGAACACTTGACTAGACTCTGGTGACAACTAAATCTTCTTCTACTAATAATTTTATATATTTAATGTTTGGAAGACTTTTGCATAAACAGGCTTCTGGTTTCATACATTTCAAATCTTGCTTATCCTTTATTTCCTTCATATTTCGTATTTCCAGTGCTAGGAGCTATAGGTCCTGTTCATATCACAACACACCTCCAACTTTGCATCTTTATGTTGTAGGCATAGGAGGCGATAAGAGTATTCCTGTAAACTACTCTTATCCTGGGGCAGCTAGTAATGACTATAAATAAAAGTAACTGTGAACCACATAGATAAATCCTCCTAAAGCCAAACTAAAAAATTTCCAACTCAACTTCCTCTTAGCCAGCTCCCTAATGTGCTTGCAGCTACTTCAGTCCCAATCTATATGAGCCAAATGAAGGTGGGAAAAAAAGGTGAAATGTGGAAATGGCTTTGGAACTGAGTAATAGGTAGAGTCTCGAAGAGTTTTGAGGTGCATGCTAGAAAAAGCCTAGATTGCACTGAAGAGACCATTGGTAGAAATATGGGCATTAAGGGCAATTCTAGTTAAGACTCAGAAGGAAAAGAGGAGAGCTATACAACACTCTTATAATCTTAGAGATAAACATATAGCATCATGAACAAAAAGGTTGGTAGAAATGTGAATAGTGAATGCTAAAGATACTTCTATTGAATCTCAGGTAGAAATGAGGAACATGCTATTGGAAACTCAAGGAAAAGTGATCTTTGTTATAGAGTGGTAAAGAACTTGGACAAATTGTGTTCTAGTGTTTTTTAGAAAGTATAATTTGTAAGTGATGAACTTGGATTCAAATCTGAGAAGATTTTTATGCAATTTGTTGAAGGCTTGGCTTGGTTTCTTCTTGATACTTACAGTAAGTTGTAAGAAGAGAGAAAATTTGAAGAAAAGATTATTATGGAAAAAGGAACCCAACCGGAAGATCTAGAAAATTCTCAGTCTATTCATATTGCAAAAATGAGAAAGCATGTTATGAAGAAAACATCAAGGGTATGGCAGAACAACTATTTGCTAAACAGATTATACTGTATTACTTACGGATTCAACCAACCAACCATTTCAGAAGAAACTGGAAATAGAGAAAGAGTTATCCAGTAGAAATTCTGCCAACATGGCCTGAAGGGGACTGGAAGAAGGCTATCAGACTTCTGGGATTCTCCAGGATGGTCCAATAGAGCTATCTGCCTGCGATGGGCTTTATCTTTCAAGTAAAAGAAGAGTTGCCCTGAAAGCAGTTCAGAGGTCAGCGGGGCTGCTACTGCTACTGTGGGCACAGGGGACACAAGTCTGGGACAGAGCCTTCTCCTCCATTCCAGAGGCATCAGGCAAACACCCAGAGCTGAGGGGGCAGGGCCACCTTCCAGAGCCAAGGAAGGGAGACTGTCACATTGCTGGACCAGGAGGTAGAGCATCAAAGTCAAAGAAGATCATTCTTGAGCCTTAAAACCCAATGGCATTTACCTGCTAGGTTTTGGTCTTGAAGGTAACCTATAATCAGTTTCTTGTTTTCAATTTCTTCCTTTTTGGAATGGGAATGCCTGTGCCACTGATGTATTCTGGAAGCAGATAATTTTCTAGTTTCATAGGTTCACAGCTGGAGAGGACTTAGCTTCAGAATGCATGAAACCTGGAGTCTCACCAATATCTGATTTAGATGAGATTTAGATAAGACTTTGGAATTCTAGTGGATGTTGAAATAGATTAAGGCTTTTGTGGATGTTGGGATGGGGTGAATGTAATTTGTATGTGGTAAGGACATGAATTTGTGGGGGGACTAGAGGGCAGAGTATTATAGACTGAATTGTGTCTCCCCTAAATTCCTATGTTGAAGTCTTAACCCCCCAGTGACTGAGAATGTGACTGTATTTGGAGATAAGGTCTTTAAAAAGTGATTAAATAAAAATGAGGTTATATGGTTGGCATATATGATTGGTATCTTTATAAAAAGAAGAGATTAAGACAAAGACACATATTATATGAAAACACAGGGAGAAGATGGCTATCTCCAAGCAAAGGAGAGAGGCCTCAGAAGAAACCAGTCTTGCTGACACCTTGATCTCAGACTTCTGTACTCCAGAATTGTGAGAAAATAAATTTCTGTTTAAGTTACCAGTCTGTGGTACTTATTTATGGCAACCCCAGCAAATTATCCCCCTAGGACCTTGCAAAGGACCCCTTCCAATAAGGGTCTCTGAAGCTGAAGTTTTATTAGTTTTGTGATATACAATCTCTATATCTCACAATTTATCTCTTAATTTCACTCTATCTTATATCATTCATTAACTATTCTATCCAATTCTCCTGTAAATGCTTCAAAGACATGGACAGTTTTCTGAGTTTTCAATATCCACCCCATGCTTATCTTACCCCTCTTATGTCCCAAGAGAAGACTGAACACAGGCGACACTTAACAGTTTAATTTAACTGATTTACTCACCACACCTACATGTCATGTTACCTGGAATTCTTAAAGGATTATTGAAGAGAAAGCATTTGCCAACTCCTTAAGATTAACTTCTTCTCTGAAGTTATGGTTATTGTTGTACAGATTTTTCACATAATACTTTTGTTAAAAGCCAGTGTAATTTTAGTATACTGGTGAATACAATCATAGGCTGAAATTATGATATATAAATGTTAAATACCATGTATCAAATAAATATCTATTAACAACTAAAAATAAGAAAACTAATTTATATCCAGGACACATATAAATGTCATGAAAAGAGAACTATGGTAAGTGACCAACTGAGTGTTCATAACAATTAACTTCATGTTTGTTGAAGCCAGGGCCTACTCCAATTAATAAATTGTTAATACAGTTTCCCAAGAGTATTATACCCTTCTACCCCTATCTTGGAATCATAACCTGAAAAGTGTTTTTATATATGCATAATCCTAGTTTCACTTTTTCACACTTACAATTCTGGTGAATATGTGTAAATAAAAATTGAATTTAGAACGTAAACTCATGCCTGTTTAAATCTAAAAAGAACTACAAACATTCTAAATTCTAAACATCTGTAATGTATTCCTCCAAATTCTGTTCTTTTTATGATAGACTCTTAAAATTGGTTTGATTTCTATTTGCTATTCTTTTTTTTAAGGACTTTATTTATTTATTTGACAGACAGAGACAACAAGTAGGCAGAGGCAGGCAGAGAAAGAGAGTGGGTAAGCAGGCTTCCTGCCGAGCAGAGAGCCCAATGCGGGGCTTGATCCCAGAACCCTGGGATCATGACATGAGCCGAAGACAGAGGCTTTTACCCACTGAGCCACCCAGCTACCCCTCTATTTCCTATTCTTAAAATTAATTTAATTATTTTCCTGACTAATAATGTAATAGGCTTTACTCTCCTAATTCATTAAAAGAAAATACCCAGGGCTGGGAAACACAATTACTATTATTTTCATATTGATTTACATGGTTCTCCTGATTGTTTCCTAGGTGTTGTCTTGAAAATGAGGTTTAGGATATCTAAATCCATATTCAAATTTCTGACTTTTCAAGGCAATCCGCAGACAGACATTCTTATCAATCAATAAAATCCCACAATCGAGCAAGCCAGTCCTTTTCTTTTTTTTAAATTTTTTATTTGTTTTCAGCGTAACAGTATTCATTGTTTTTGCACCACACCCAGTGCTCCATGCAATCCGTGCCCTCTCTAATACCCACCACCTGGTTCCTCCAACCTCCCACCTCCCACCTTCAAAACCCTCAGATTGTTTTTCAGAGTCCATAGTCTCTCATGGGTCACCTCCCCTTCCAATTTCCCTCAACTCCCTTTCCCTCTCCATCTCCCCTTGTCCTCCATGCTATTTGCCAGTCCTTTTCTTAAATGGAACCTTTGTTTTACCTGTCAGGTATATGGAAAAATGCTAGATATGGCCCTGGAAAAAGAGTAATAAAATCCCAGCAGGTCACATCCAGGAGGAGGAACAAAAAATTAAATAAGTCTTATATTATCTAAGGTTTTACAATGTAAGGAAAATTAAAACTAAGTATTATAAAGTAAGAAAAAAGCTATTGAATTGGATTTTCAAAAATCATGAACAAGAATGAAATGTACAATGAAGATATTTTAGTCAATGGGAAGCAGAATGTTTAAAGCATATCTATGTAAAATGCCTATTTTCAGTTATGGGTCAATGTTTTATATGTAACAAAATATTAGGGTTATTGGGCATCTTGACAAAATGGTTATAGTACTACATGTTGCTTGTTTATTTAACCAAAAACATATAACTGTTAATGGTTTCAGCTAATAACCTTACAAAGCAAAAAGCCTTGCTTCTCTTTAACCTGCCATACTGAAGACTAAAAATGTGTTTTAGAAAGGGCTTCTGCCTCGATTATCATCATCATTATATAAAAGGGTAGGTAATGAATGTATTTTCTAAGTTGGGTTCCACGATATGAAATGCTGAAATAATAAATTATACTTTCATAAAATCATAAGACAAATAAAATTGAATTGTCCAACCAAAGTTTGGTTATTGACTAGAGTTCCATTAATTAAATATGCATTCTGACTTTAAAAATAATATGTGCTCATTATAGAAAATTGAGAAAACAGAAACATTTAAAACTAATACTCCATATACAGCTGTATCTCATTTTTTCTCATACATTGCATGTCTTACACATCTCTCCATGTACTTCATAATTTTTTGCAAACATCGTTTTCAGAGTTTTATTTTAATGGTAACTTACAATAATGAGCTAAGTAAAAGGTTACACTTCAAAATATATTAGACAGTTAGGGACGCCTGGGTGGCTCAGTTGGTTGGACGACTGACTGCCTTCGGCTCAGGTCATGATCCTGGAGTCCCGGGATCAAGTCCCGCATCAGGCTCCCAGCTCCACGGAGAGTCTGCTTCTCTCTCTGACCTTCTCCTCACTCATGCTCTCTCTCACTGTCTCTCTCTCAAATAAATAAATAAAATCTTTTAAAAAATATATTAGACATATTTAAAATTAAATATGCTATGTCAAGAAAGAATATATGTAAGCAGAGTCTGTTATATGTTGTTTATTGGACAACACTACATTTTTTTAAAAATTATGTTTTAGTGGTTCATTTACTTGCTTTCTCATTTATGAAAATAAATAACCATGTCTGAATAAATATGTCTAAAACACATAAAGAAAGTATGTCATTAATACTTTCTTAGAAGAACTTTTAATTTGGACTTCCCCTAATTGATAATTGTAGTTTCTGGTTAAATTGATGTAAACATACAATAATTCAAATACTCAGCCACAAGACTTTTTAACACCCTAAATTATGTCTTCCCTAATTAAGGAACTCATTAAGCTAAAGTTTAAGGTAGCATATACTTTCAGTACTTCCCTGAACTTAGGTCAGTCACTTGGTTTCATTTTTAGGCAGTGTCTATTCTGAGATTTTCCAGACCATTTTTTAAATGTTATTAAAAGATTATGACAAATTAGTGAACTGCTCATGAACCTGTCCAAAGTCTTTACCAATAATTAAGAAAAATATCCTACTTTGTTCTTGATGTGGTTTCCTTAGAATAGGGAATAGTGAGAATCTTGAGATTATTTTTAACACATCCATTTCTAAAGAGAGAGAAAGAACAGGTGGCTTAAAGAAAGAATTTTAACTTATGAAAGTGACTAAATCTTTCTAAATCCATAAATAGTATCCAGTCCTCCAGTTGTTCAATTCTTAAAATTTGAGTGCTTTTGGCTATAAAAATATTGCATCTAATAATTTTGAAGTATGCTTTCAGTAATGCATTTTTTATTTAAAAATGTCTTAACATTGAGAATGTCATCGTGAATTATGGAACTTTTCTATATTTAATTTTATTTGGTGCCATGGGCTATGAGGAAAAGATTTTAGTGAACTAAGGGCTAATAATAACTTCACTTTAACCTTAATTATTTTTCTTTATTTCTTTGTTCTTTTTTTATTAGCTAATCATAATTGAGTGCTCTTTAAATCAGGACACCAATGACACTTTGTTTCCAATTAACAGTAAAAACCTTCTTTGATCCTTTGACTTTTTTATGGGATGAATTTATATTTTCCAGACTAACATGCATGACAACATAATTCTCTATACTCATTAATATTCAACTTTGCTGCTTTAATGAGAGAAAATAGGAGAAATGTAATGTCATCTGCTTATCTAAAGCATTAGTAACTTTTGTTAATATAAAGAAACCAAAAATGCTTTTGAATAATAAAGCCAACATCAATCGAGCACTTGCTATATGTCAGACATCGTTCTAAGTGTCCATTATGTAGGAACTCATTTAATACTCAAAAAAGCCTTATGAAATAAGAACTACAGACTAGTGAACACAAATAAATACATTTAACCTACTTTTAGATTTAGTCTTTTATTTATTCCTTGGTTCTATGTTACCACTAAAATGAAACTCTGAAAGAGAACAAACTGGTTCTCTTGTGACCTGGCTGAGCAGGAGGCACCATCATTGGAGTCAACATTTGCCACAAGGACGGAAAGTTTTGGCTCAAAGATCCCAAGATCTAGAACATCTACCTGAGACTGCTAGACAAACTGTACATGTTTCTGGCCAGACAAACCAAATCCACCTCTTACCAAATTGTGTTAAAGAGGTTGATCATGAGTCTCACTAACTGGCCTCCTTTGCCCTTTTCCCGGATGATCTAGAAGATGAAGCTGTCTGGTCCAGAAGACAAAACACCTGTGGTTGTAAGGACTACAATCCATGATGTGTGTGTCTGGGAGAAGCCCAATCTTGAAGGTGTATGCACTGCTGGTGGGAAGCCATGCCCAGAGGAGCATCCTCAAAGCTAGGGGCAAGATCATCACCTTTGATCAGTTGACCCTGGACTCTCCCCAGGGCTATGGCACCGTCTTGCTCTCTGGTCCACACAAAGACCAAGAGTATACAAGCATTTTGGCAAGGCCCCAGGAACAACTGCCCAGCCACACCAAACTCCACCTGCCACAGAGAGGCGGGAAATTAGTCTGTGCCAAAGGACACAGGGCCAGCCTAGACTACAGAAACTAACCCCAGATCCTGGCTTGTTATTGAAAAGTTTTTAGATGCTGAAAAAAAGGGAAAAGAACAAACTGATGGCTGCCAGAGGGGAGTGCAGGTGGGGGTTCAGTGAAATAGATGAAGGGTATTAAGAGGTATAATCTTCCAGTTATAAAATAAATAAGACATGGGGATATAATGTACAGCATAGGGGATATAGTCAACATAGGGAATATTGTAACAACTTTGTATGGTGACAGATGGTAACTAAACTTACTGTGGTAACCATTCTATAATGTACATAAATATCAAGTCACTAGGTTGTACACCTGAAATTAATACAACATTGTTTTGCAATTATTTTTCAATGAAAAAAGAAACTCTGAAAATGATGTTTAAAACTAATATTTAATGACATGGAAAAGTGCATATGCTCTAATGCTTAAACTCCATATACAGTGTTATATTGGTTCTATTTTACACAGATATATATTCCTGTATATATAAAGAGAAGCTCACCAAATATGCATAGTGTTCCATCCAGATAATGGAATTTCAGGTGGGTTTTCATTTTCTTCTTTATACATTCTGTATGGTTTGAACCCAGGCAGCACCCACAAATTTAGTGTGACAATAGAATATTAATAAAAATCACATGAAGAGGCACCTGAGTGGCTGTCAGTTCGGCATCTGGATGGCTGTCATTTAAGCATCTGCCTTTGGCTCAGGTCATGATCCCAGAGTCCTGGGATGGAGTCCCTTGTGGAGGGCAGCGGGGGCAGGGAGGGGAGGAGTGTGTGGGTTCTTGCTCAGCCAGGAGTCTGCTTCTGTTTCTCCCTCTCTCCCTCACCCCACTTGCACATGTGCTTGCTCTCTCTCTCTCTCTCTCTCTCTCACAAATAAATAAATAAATAAATCACATGAAGGTTGTGGACTTGACTGATAGAAAAATGTATTGTACATTAGTGATTAATACTCCAAGACAGAGGACTAGGTTATAAGAATTGTCGATCTAGTTTCAGCTGATACTCTGGTGATTTGGAAGCTATATTTGGTCCATAGTAAAATGTGCAGGAGACAACCTAAACATTTTCCTTTGTTCTAATGAACCAAATGATCATATACATAACCCTTACTGGTCCATTTCCTAGTCTTCTAAAATTAGATTGAAGTATCCAATGCTAAGGATACAAAAAATAAAATCAAAGCATACTTTTCAACTTTGTCCTATATAAATCCAAAGAGGTCCGTTTAATTCTGATCCACATTTTAAAGGATTTAAATGTAGTGTAATGAATTTGAAAGGGGTTAATTATATCTTTGCGAGAATGTATATATTCACTAAAAATATTAATTTGAAAATATGATCATAGGGACGCCTGAGTGGCTCAGTCAGTTAAGTAGCTGCCTTCGGCTCAGGTCATGATCCTGGGGTCCTGGGATCAAGCCCTCATCCATCAGGTTCCCTGCTCAACAGGGAACCTGCTAGCCTCCTTCTCCTTCTCCCTCTGCCCTTCCCCTTAGCCTGTGCTCTCTCTTTCCCTCTTTTTCTCTCAAAATAAATAAATAAAATCATTAAAAATTTTGACCATGTATAGCAATGGCAACATATTTAAGTTGATATAGAGAGCTGCCAAGATTTCTGAAAGTATGACACCCTAGGTCGTGTGTATCAGATTCATCTATGGTACTTGTTTAAAATGCAGAATCCTAGGGGCGCCTGGGTGGCTCAGTGGGTTAAAGCCTCTGCCTTTGGCTCAGGTCGTGACCCTGAGGTCCTGGGATCGAGCCCCACATTGGGCTCTCTGCTCAGCAGGGAGCCTGCTTCCTCCTCTCTCTCTGCCTGCCTCTCTGCCTACTTGTGATCTTTCTGTCAAATGAATAAATAAAATATTAAAAAATAATAATAAAATAAAATGCAGAATCCTAATAAAATAAAAATAAAATGCAGAATTCTGGATCCCTGTCCCAAACTAATTGAATCAAAATCTCTGGGAATGGGAGCCATATTATATGAATTTTCAATAAGCTCCCTAAATGATGTTAAAGTACACTAAAGTTTGATAATCTCTATCCTAGAAGTAATATTTCATCTCTGACAATGAGATATTGTTTATTTTCACAATAAACATAAGAACCATAATAGAGTATGCAGTTGTATTGCAAAGCTCAAAATTAAGGACTCAATTGTCCCTAACGAACACAGTGCTGAGGGTGAACACCTCCCATTATGCCTCTTGTGGTAACTTTAACTAATGCTTCTTGAAACTGGTTGATTCTCAGAATTTCCTGGCAAGATTTTAAAAGCACAGATTCTAAGGCTCCACATTTCACCTACTGAATCAGAATCTCTGAGGACAGGATTTGGGAATCTAATTTTTTAAACTCCAGGAGATTTTGATGATCAACTATGTTTAGAAACCACTAGTCTAGATTACATGGTAGGCCAAGGGTTTCATTCTGAACTAGTTTTCCTCTTTACCTAGAAGCTCATCTTTCTAGGCCCCAGAGTCTGCCATAGATGAAACTGATATTTGTCATTTTATTTTGTTTTGGGGGGAATTTGATGAAAATACTGTTCACTTTGATATCTTGTAGAATCTAGTTCATGGGTGTAGCAATGTATCATTAGATCTACTGACACTGATTTCTGCTAACTGCATTGTACAAATAAACTGTGGCCCATTGGTTGACTAAACATTAACAACTAATATGAGTGATCTGCTGTGAGTAGCTTATCTGTGCGTAAAACCAAAGGACTGAAAATTTAAAACTAATTTGATTAAGTTTATTTCCCACCCAATTGAGAGTTAGGATTGAATCTCATGAACCTTAATTATAATAAAATGTTCTATGATTCTTTTTCTTGATAAGTGAAATTATATGAAAACTGACAATTCCTTCAAATTAGGGAAATGCAAAAATGGTTACACAAGAAGCCTTTAGTAAATATGCCTAACGACTGCCTGGTTCTTTACAGTTTTGTTTTATTGTTGTTGTTGTTGTTTTGTTTATTTGTTTGTTTGTTTTAAGTAGGCTCCAGGCCCAGTGTGGAACCCAACATGGGGCTTGAATTCATGACCCTGAGCTGAGGGGTGCCTGGGTATCCTCATTTGGTTAGGCATCTGCCTTCAGCTCAAGTCAATATCCCAGTGTCCTGCGATTGAGCCTCAAGTCAGCCTCCCTGCTCAGCAGGGAGTCTACTTTTCCCTCTGCCCTTCACCCTGTTCATGTGCTTGCTCTCTCAAATAAATAAATTTTTAAATTTATTTTAAAAAATGAAGACCTGAGCTAAGACCAAGAGTCAGACCCTGAACCAACTGGACCACCCAGGCACCCATTTACTGTTTTCAAAAATCTTTCACATGCATTGTTTTATTTGACCCTCAGAGAAACTGGGTCAAATAAGGATGTCTACTATTAGCTTTCCCATTTTATAGAAGTGTAAGTTAAGGTCTAGAGATCAATTACTTTGTGTGTAAAGTCAATTAGAGGTAGTACAATCATAGAACCTGGTCCAGAAACCAAATCTTCTATCTCTTAGTGTTTTCCCCCACTATACGATGCTACCTCGTTTATTAAACTGTGCTCAGTGGCACAAAAACAGACACATAGATCAATGGAACAGAATAGAGAGCCCAGAAATAGACCCTCAACTCTATGGTGAACTAATCTTCAACAAAGCAGGAAAGAATGTCCAATGGTAAAAAGACAGCCTCTTCAACAAATGGTGCTTGGAAAATTGGACAGCCACATGCAGAAAAATGAAATTGGACCACTTCCTTACACCACACACGAAAATAGACTCAAAATGGATGAAGGACCTCAATGTGAGAAAAGAATCCATCAAAATCCTTGAGGAGAACACAGGCAGCAACCTCTTTGACCTCTATATAAATGGCAATGGAAGCAAGGGCAATGGAAGCAAGGGCAAAAATGAACTATTGGGATTTCATCAAGATCAAAAGCTTTTGCACAGCAAAGGAAACAGTCAACAAAACCAAAAGACAACTGACAGAATGGGAGAAGATATTTGCAAAGACATATCAGATAAAGGGCTAGTATCCAAAATCTATAAAGAGCTTAGCAAACTCAACACCCTAAGAACAAATAATCCAATCAAGAAATGGGCAGAGGACATGAACAGACATTTCTGCAAAGAAGACATTCAGATGGCCAACAGACACATGAAAAAATGCTCCACATCTCTCAGCATCAGGGAAATACAAATCAAAACCACAATGAGATACCACCTCACACCAGTCAGAATGGCTAAAATTAACAAGTCAGGAAATGACAGATGCTGGCGAGGATGCGGAGAAAGGGGAACCCTCCTGCACTGTTGGTGGGAATGCAAGCTGGTGCAGCCACTCTGGAAAACAGTGTGGAGGTTCCTCAAAAAACTGAAAATAGAGCTACCCTATGACCCAGCAATTGCATTGCTGGGTATATATCCTAAAGATACAAACATGGTGCTCCGAAGGGGCACATGCACCCAAATGTTTATGGCAGCAATGTCCACAATAGCCAAACTATGGAAAGAACCTAGATGTCCATCAACAGATGAATGGATAAAGAAGAAGTGGTGTATATATATACAATGGAATACTATGCAGCCATCAAAAGAAATGAAATCTTGCCATTTGCGACGACGTGGATGGAACTAGAGGGTATTATGCTTAGCAAAGTAAGTCAGTCGGAAAACGACAACTATCATATGATCTCCCTGATATGAGGAAATGGAGATGCAACATGGGGGGTTTGGGGGGTAGGAAAAGAAAAAATGAAAGTAGATGTGATCAGGAGGGAGACAAACCATAAAAGACTCAATCTCAAAAAACAGACTGAGGGTTGCTGGGTGGAGTGGGGATAGGAGAGGGTGGTGGGGATATGGACATTGGGGAGGGTATGTGCTATGATGAGTGCTGTGAAATGTGTAAACCTGGCAAGTCACGGACCTGTATCCCTGGGGATAAAAACACATTATATGTTTATAAAAATTTTTAAAATAAATAAATAAATAAATAAATAAACCGCACTCAATGAGGCAAAAACTGGACAGATAACTATTTCCTCTTTGGGGGAAGAAAAAATATCTTTAATTGGAGTTTTTTCTGAATTCTACCTTCACTGAATGCTGCCTTATTAGAGCAAGTCATTTCTAATAGACTTTGTTTAGTTCAGCCCCCTTACAGATAACTCAGTCATCTAGGCTACAAATCAAAGTATGCAGCACTTCCACACTGATATGTTCATAGTATTAAAAAGACAATATCCTTTACTGATAAACAGAGTTTCAAACCACTAATACATTACTTCATAAAAACATAAAAACAAGGAATGCTGTGCAATACTCCAAATATTGCCATTAATGGGCAGCTAACAAAAAGAAACCGAACCATCACGACTGTATTTGCAAACAATAAGAAGAAACATTATCCACAATTTGATGGCTATTTTAAGGATAAAAGAAGATTGTAAAGATGTTATTAAATAAGGACCCTAAAAGATAGGTCATACTGGCCTCATCAAGGTATTATCAGGTTACTGACAAAAACAAACAGAAAAAATGGGGGCATTTTGAAAAAGAACCTATGTCAGAAAGGTGATATAGAATGAAAGTAATTGTTTTTCCTTAGGAAGACAGCCCTTTATACTGACTGCTTTGTGAAAATTTTCAGGGACAGTGAATAATACAGATCAACCTTTCAAGCCCAGCAGGAAACCTCTTGCTACCATGTGGAGCAGCACATTGGTAGGAATTAGAATAGTTTGTTTGATTCAAATCAAGGACTTATACTGGACCTTAAAAAAATCATTTTATTTGTTGAAGAACAAGCCCTTTATCTCATTCTGTAACCGTCATCTCTTAGCTCTATAGAGGTTTCAAAGTAGAGGAGCCAGATCTTAACAAAAAAGTATAAGCTATTTTTGAATCTTATCAGCAAACGTTTTCTTGATCAAAGCCGACTTTATCCAAACCAGATTTTTGTAGAGAATTTATGTGTGCCTAGAGGGTAATAAGCACTATAAACCCAATGAATAAAATAAAATATATTTGGCCATATTCTCTCCTGTGCTTAAGTCTCTCCCTGGAAAGTCAGCAAGGTGGTTAAGGAGGTACATTAATGTTTTTAGGCTACTTACTGCATAACTGTGAGAAGGGGTTAGTACCTTAGTGGGCTCCCTAAGCCTCTAACTTACTCCTAAAAAGAGACTTACTGGGAATATTAACCTCCAAATTATATAAAAAGCTTGATCAAGTACTAAAGGTACAAGGGAAGTATTATTCTAGATATGGAGGGGATAGAGCCAGCATGACATAACTTACCTAGTGGAAAAAAATGCCCCAGAAACTGCAATGGACCATGTTTCCCAAAGGAAAAAACAAGGTTTAAGCTACCCAGAAGAAATGAGTGTTTTTATTTTCTCACACAGGAAGAATTACTTAATAGCCCAAATAAATGTGGTTCTCCATTGCTCTATCATATGATTACATAAAGAAAAATAAAATATAACAAGGATACTAAATACTGATCTGGGCAGGTGTGTGTGTGTGTGTGTGTGTGTGTGTGCGCACGAGTGGGTGTTTATGCTTAAGGGAGAAGTGTTCTCCTAATCGTATAGATACAGATAGATACACACATACATGCATCCTCTTAGATCAGTATTTGGTATCCAGTATTTGGTATTCTTGTTTTATTTTATTGTTGCTTATGTTCTTTTATATTTATGACATAGTCATCTAATTGTTTTAAATGGAAATATGTTTTCTAAGTGACTTCTATTGTTATTGTTTTGTTTTTTCTTATTGAAATAGCAAAATGTCTTCTGTTTAGAAAAACAAGCAGGAAAAAAAAATAATAACTCCCCGAATCCTGCCATTTAGATACAACCACTATTAATGTTTATTGTCCTTCCATTCACTTTCCCAGCATGGATAGAAATATTTTATGCTAAAATGCAAGTTTTGGACCACCTGGATGGCTTAGTCGGTTAACCTTCAGATTCTTGGTTTTGGCTCAGGTTGTGATCTCATGTGTCATGAGATCAATAAGCCCCATGTCTGGCTCAGAATGGAGTCTGCTGGAGATTTTTTCCCTCTGGCCCTCTCCCTAATCTCTCTCTCTTTCTCTCTCTCTCTCTCAAATAAATAAGTAAATCTTTTTAAAAATGCAAGTTATTATACTGAGTAATTAATAATTGAATCATTTCCTTCTACCTTAGTAAATCAAATGGTTTTATATGTTATCCCTCCCTCATGTACAAAGATAGTATCTCTTCTTTGACTTATATGGAAATCTGTTCATAAATGTTGATGTGAATACTCACATATTTATCATTATATTATTTTAATCTAAGAATGTGTATTTCATCTAACATGCAAAGGTTTCTAAAATTCAATCAATTAATAGATGATTTCTAAGACAGAGCCATCTTATCTGCAATAAAATAGTGCATCATAGTGCCTTTCCAAAGAGTTAGGATTCAGTGTTTGACCTGGATTGGCCTTTGAATTAGAATGGTATTATCTATCTTTTAAAAATTGAGCCTTTATTTTTAAAAAAGGAGCAGAAGGAAAGAAGGAAGGGGCGAGCAGTATTTTTTATTTACTTCTAACATGAAGAAATCCTTATTATTTAAAATTTATAATAATATCTATGTGTCAAAACATAACCTAACTGATTTAGTACATAAAAAGATTGTGGGAACTAGGCATGATACATCAAAGCAGTGGGGCATCTACTAAAACCTGAAAAAGATACACCTGAGTGGAAATTACTAAATATTTTAAATTAAAAGTAGAAAAATAACTAAGGCATTCGTACTCAGTGGGGAAAAATATACTAAAAGTATCAGTAGGCATACCTTAACATATTTTTATTTACTAAGTAAAAAAATAAATTGTATGGAATCTATTCTTCCACTGAGGCATGAAGATATTATATAGGGTAGTAACAAATGAATCAATGAAAGAGTAAGCCATTTAGCATTTTGCAATTCTCTTTTTTCATTCATTCCTTTTCCCACATGAATATGACCCAAACCTCAGGACCAGAATCTACAAAATTACAACTTACAATAACATTCACTTTCCAGAAAAGTGTTGTGTGTTAGGACTTTGTACAGCTAGATATGCTTATCTTTGAGATTTGGGAACATTTATAAAACGCATTATGCTTATAAAGTATCCTGTTTGAGATACCCACATTGAAAATATTATTTTAAGGCAATACTTGCACTACATTTTACTTTCTTCAGCTATAGGCCACATTCTTCCCCATAGAATTTTGCAGAGCTTTTCCTGGCAAAGAATTTCTCACTGCCTTCATATTTCAGATACTGGTTTACAGGAAATTCATACACCCTAGGAAATTTCTGGGAAAGGGTAGTACCCATTTGTTCAAATCTTTTTTAAATTAAATACGTGTGCATAACATAGAAGAATTTAATTGTGTTGCATATAAAACACTGATCGAAGCTGCAAGGTGCTTCAGGGATATGGAAGTGCAGCTAACAAAAACATTTGTAAAATAAAAAATGTCAGGTGAACTTATCCAGATTCTATTTTAGATTCTTTGCATAGGGAAGCAAATGAAAACATTTAGATAAATCAATAGTCACAAATTCTAACACTATTTCACCATGTGTAAGTTACACAAAATAAGAGATCCTTAGAAATTCCCAATGGAGATAAAATTCAACAACACAGAATCAAGGAGATTTGAAGAGGTTAGGCTGCCTAGCCCCAGGCTCCGAGAAGTGT